>NC_041224.1:66583778-66585286 GCF_002837175.3 Physeter macrocephalus | reverse complement strand
TGAGAACAATGTTGGCTGTGGGTTTGTCATATAAAGCCTTTATTATGTTGAGGTAAGTTCCCTCTATGCCTACTTTCTGCCGTGTTTTTATCATAAATGGGTGTTGAATTTTGTCGGAAGCTTTTTCTGCATCTGTTGAGACGATCATATGGTTTTTCTCCTTCAATTTGTTGATATGGTTTATCACACTGATTGATTTGTGCATATTGAAGAATCCTTGCATTCCTGGGGTAAACCCCACTTGATCATGGTGTATGATCCTTTTAATGTGCTGTTGGATTCTGTTTGCTAGTATTTTGTTGAGGATTTTTGCATCTATGTTCATCAGTGATATTGGCCTGTAGTTTTCTTTCTTTGTGACGCCTTTGTCTCGTTTTGGTATCAGGGTGATGGTGGCCTCATAGAATGAGTTTGGGAGTGTTCCTCCCTCTGCTATCTTTTGGAAGAGTTTGAGAAGGATAGATGTTAACTCTTCTCTAAATGTTTGATAGAATTCGCCTGTGAAGCCATCTGGTCCTGGGCTTTTGTTTGTTGGAAGATTTTTAATCACAGTTTCAATTTCAGTGCTTGTGATTGGTCTGTTCATATTTTCTATTTCTTCCTGGTTCAGTCTCGGCAGCTTGTGCATTTCTAAGAATTTGTCCATTTCTTCCAGGTTGTCCATTTTATTGGCATACAGTTGCTTGTAGTAATCTCTAATAATCTTTTGTATTTCTGCAGTGTCAGTTGTTACATCTCCTTTTTCATTTCTAATTCTATTGATTTGAGTCTTCTCCCTTTTATTCTTGATGAGTCTGGCTAATGGTTTATCAATTTTATTTATCTTCTCAAAGAACCAGCTTTTAGTTTTATTGATCTTTGCTATTGTTTCCTTCATTTCTTTTTCATTTATTTCTGATCTGATCTTTATGATTTCTTTCCTTCTGCTAAATTTGGGGTTCTTTTGTTCTTCTTTCTCTAATTGCTTTAGGTGCAAAGTTAGGTTGTTTATTCGAGATGTTTCCTGTTTCTTAAGGTATGATTGTATTGCTATAAACTTCCCTCTTAGATCTGCTTTTTCTGCATCCCATAGGTTTTGGGTCGTCGTGTTTTCATTATCTTTTGTTTCTAGATATTTTTTTATTTCTTCTTTGATTTCTTCAGTGATCTCTTGGTTATTTAGTAGTGTACTGTGTAGCCTCCACGTGTTTGTATTTTTTACAGATTTTTTTCCTGTAATTGATATCCAGTCTCATAGAGTTGTGGTCGGAAAAGATACTTGATATGATTTCAGTTTTCTTAAATTTACCAAGACTTGTTTTGTGACCCAAGATACAATCTATCCTGGAGAATGTTCCATGAGCACTTGAGAAGAAAGTGTATTGTGTTGTTTTTGGATAGAATGTCCTATAAATATCAATTAAGTCCATCTTGTTTAATGTATCATTTAAAGCTTGTTTTTCCTTATTTATTTTCATTTTGGATGATCTGTCCATTGGTGAAAGTGGGGTGTTAAAGTCCCCTACTAT
>NC_041224.1:66431212-66582884 GCF_002837175.3 Physeter macrocephalus | reverse complement strand
CTTTTGCTTGTCTGTAAAGGTTTTAATTTCTCCCTCAAATCTGAATGAGATCCTTGCTGAGTAGAGTAATCTTGGTTGTAGGTTTTTCTCTTCATCACTTTAAATATGTCCTGCCACTCTCTTCTGGCTTGCAGAGTTCCTGCTGAAAGATCAGCTGTTAACCTAATGGGGATTCCCTTGTGTGTTATTTGTTGTTTTTCCCTTGCTGCTTTTAATATGTTTTCTTTGTGTTTAATTTTTGATAGTTTGATTAATATGTGTCTTGGCGTGTTCCTCCTTGGATTTATCCTGTATGGGACTCTCTGTGCTTCCTGAGCTTGATTGACTATTTCCTTTCCCATATTAGGGAAGTTTTCAACTATAATCTGTTCAAATATTTTCTCAGTCCCTTTCTTTTTCTGCTCTTCTTCTGGGATCCCTATGATTCAAACGTTGTTGTGTTTAATGTTGTCCCAGAGGTCTCTGAGACTATCCTCAATTCTTTTCATTCTTTTTTCTTCATTCTGCTCTGCAGTAGTTATTTCCACTATTTTATCTTCCAGGTCACTTATCCATTTTTCTGCTTCTGTTATTCTGCTATTGATTCCTTCTAGAGAATTTTCAGTTTCATTTATTGTGTTGTTCATCATTGTTTGCTCTTTAGTTCTTATAGGTCCTTGTTAAACATTTCTTGTATTTTCTCCATTCTATTTCCAGGATTTTGGATCATCTTTACTATCATTACTGTGAATTCTTTTTCACGTAGACTGCCTATTTCCTCTTCATTTGTTTGGTCTGGTGGGTTTTTAACTTGCTCCTTCATCTGCTGTGTGTTTCTCTGTCTTCTCATTCTGCTTAACTTACTGTGTTGGGGATCTCCTTTTCGCAGGCTGTAGGTTCGTAGTTTCAGTTGTTTTTGGTGTCTGCCCCCAGTGGCTAAGGTTGGCTCAGTGGGTTGTGTAGGCTTCCTGGTGGAGGGGACTGGTGCCTGTGTTCTGGTGGGTGAGGCTGGATCTTGTCTTTCTGGTTGGCGGGACTTTGTCCTCCGGTGGTGTGTTTTGGGGTGTCTATGACCTTATTATGATTTTAGGAAGCCTCTCTGCTAATGGGTGGGGTTGTGTTCCTGTATTGTTAGTTGTTTGGCATAGGGTGTCCAGCACTGTAGCTTGCTGGTCGTTGAGTGGAGCTGGGTCGTAGCGTTGAGATGGAGATCTCTGGGAGAGCTTTCGCCATTTGATATTACGTGGAGCCAGGAGGTCTCTGGTGGACCAGTGTCCTGAACTTGGCTCTCCTACCTCAGAGGCACAGGCCTGACACCCGGCCGGAGCACCAAGACCTGGTCAGGGCGCACGGGATGGCCTCATCCAGGGGCACCTGCGGCCAGGTAGGGCACACCCGATTGGTGCAGTCACTGAGAGGGTGAGTCCGCCCGCCCGCCTGCTGGTCCCGTCCCCTTCCCTCTGACTGCCTGAGCGGGTGCAGTCTCGCTTCCTCCAGACGGAGTCCGGGAACCCCACCTCCCTTTGCTCTTTTTTGAATTTAGAAAATCTAAAATAATTACATCCTTTTTTTTGTTGTTTTAACTCCTTTAAATAATAACATTGTAGTACCTTTTTTTTCAGATGTTCTTTTGCTGTTTATGTGTCCTCCTTTATCTGTTTCAAAATAATGAAACTACTATAGGTATTTTGTTGTTGTTTTGCTATATAAATTCAAAGAGAGTGAAATAAAAGTTTGGTTGCCTTAAAATCCATATCATGTTTTCCTTAGTGACTTATTGCTGTGTCATTGGGAACAGGTAAAATTTTAAATATAGTCCCCTACCATCCTCATTCTTATGAAAGTTGTAAGTAGAAGTTTAATGCACAGTCTCACACTTCAGATTTCTTTTTTTAATTAATTAATTTATTTATTTATTAAATTGAAAATTTGTTTTTAATTTTAAACTTTTTGGCCACCCTGTGGGATCATAGTTCCCAGACCAGGAATAGAACCTGCGCCCCCTGCAGTGGAAGCATGGAATCTTAACTGCTGGACCACTAGGAAAGTCCCCCAGATTTCTATTTAGTATGAAGTAATTTCCAGTAGTTACTGTGGTGAGGATTTGGATCAAAATGTGACACTGGAATAAAAGTGTAAATAATCTTTGACTTCTTAAGTTGCTCTGAGTAGATTTTCCCCATCTTACTAAATTTCTTTCTTTTTTTTTTAAATTTAATTTTATTTTTGGCTGCGTTGGGTCTTCGTTGCTGCACGTGGGCTTTCTCTAGTTGCAGTGAACGGGGGGCTGCTCTTCCTTGCAGAGCGCAGGCTTCTCATTGTGGTGGCTTCTCTCTTTTTTTTTTTTGAATTTTATTTAATTTATTTTTTTATACAGCAGGTTCTTATTAGTTATCTATTTTATACATATTAGTATATATATGTCAATTCCAATCTCCCATAGTGGCTTCTCTTGTTTTGGAGCACAGGCTCGAGTCTTGTGGGCTTTGGTAGTTGTGGCATGTGGGCTCTAGAGCACAGGCTCAGTAGTTATGGCGTATGGGCTTAGTTGCTCTGCGGCATATGGGATCTTCCTGGACCTGGGATTGAACCCGTGTCCCCTGCCATTTTTTTTGCGTTGTTATAAAAAGGCTTCAATGAACATCATTTTACATACATTTTTGTATATTTGACCCATTATTTCTTCAGGATAAATTGCTATAAGCAGATTTTTAGGGTCAAAATGTAGGCATATTTAAAGTTTTGATAAATATTGCCAAATTGTCCACTAAAAATTTAGTTCAAATTTATACTCCCATCAACATCCTGTTCACTAGAGTCTTATCATCACTGATTATTTGGATTTTAATCAGCTCATGTCTTTATTTGGTGTTTTCTTATTAGTGATTAACTTTAGCTTATTTTCATGTTTAACATCAATAAGTATTGCTTAAAAAATTTTTTTCTTCTCATATATTCTACCCATTTTTTTCTTTTCTTTTTAAATAAATTTATTTATTTTTGGCTGCGTTGGGTCTTTGTTGCTGTGCATGGGCTTTCTCTAGTTGCTGTCGAGTGGGGGCTACTCTTTGTGGTGGTGTACAGGCTGCTCATTGCGGTGGCTTCTCTTGTTGCGGAATGTGGGCTGTAGGCGCGCGGGCTTCAGTAGTTCTGGCACACGGGCTCTAAAGTGCAGGCTCAGTAGTTGTGGCGCACAGGCTTAGTTGCTCCTCAGCATGTGGGATCTTCCCAGAGCAGGGCTCAAACCCATGTCCCCTACATTGGCAGGTGGATTCTTAACCACTGTGCCACCAGGGAAGTCCTTACCCATTTTTCTATTGAAGTGTTTGTCTCATCGATTTACAAGACTTATTATTAAGTACATTAAGAGTATTGTTAAGTATGTGTTACCAGCATTTTTGCAGTTTATAATTTGTTCAACTTTATGGTGTCTTTTGTCATACTACTATGTTTTCTTAATTTTTCATTATCGTTTTAATATACTATATTACATGTAGTATATTTAATAATATATTATATATGGTACATAATATTATGGACAGAATAATTTGTTTTCAAATAGCTGTCCTGGCAACATTTGTTAACTAATACATTTATTTCCCTACTCATTTGGGATAACACCTTTATCTTATACTTAATTTCCATATGGTAAGTATGTGTATTTCTGGACTCCCTGTTCTGTTGATCTAGGCATCTAGACCAACATATTCACTTTTTAATTTATTGTCGCCTTATAATAAAGTTTATTATCTTATACAGCAAGCTTCCCTGTATTGTTTTATTTCTAAAAGTTGTTTTGACCTTTTTGCACTTTTATTCTTTTACATGTACTTTCGTGTGCTTTTATTTAAATTTTTACTGATATATAACATGCATACTAAAAACAAACTTTATAACTAGTTTTTATAAATTATAAAAGCAATTAAAAAGTAATTCAAGGAAAAGTCTCTGACCACTCCCTCACACACCCCAGTGCCATTCCCCAGAGATAACCACTTATTCAAAATGATAAATCTGATGAGAAAATATTTTTAAAAATCATCATCTTTTGATTAGATGAATGTTAGAGTCATTCAGTCAAGTTCTGGAAGATAAAACACTTTGGGATTTAATTTGGATATAATGAATTAATTGGAGAATTGACATCTTTACAGCATCATCTTCTCCTGTCCAGGAATGCTGGGTTTTTTTTATGGATTTTTTTAAAGTCTTTTGTTATGTCTTTCAATAAGATTTTAAAATTATGTGTCTTGCATGTTTCTTATGACGTATATTCTTAGGCTAAAAAAAGTCTACCTATATATGTATGTATAAACGTAGCAGACACCAAGGATAAATCATCTTTTTTGTATGACCAGTGACTTACAGGGGGAGAGAGACAGGGAAAGAGATGGTGCTTGTGTGCACAAGTGCTATTATAAACCAGAGGCTTTTTACCATTATACTTTTATGCTGATTATTATTTATAGGGTGGCTAATTTTTTCATATTTATCTTTTATACTTTGAAATGCTGTTATAATTGTATTTATCTTTTGTACTTTAAAATGCTATTATAATACTTTAAAATACTATTATAGGGACTTCCCTGGAGGTGCAGTGGTTAAAAATCCACCTGCCAATGCAGGAGACACGGGTTTGAGCCCTGGTCCGGGAAGATCCCACATGCCGCAGAGCAACTGGGCCTGTGTGCCGTGGCTGCTGGGCCTGCGCTCTGGAGCATGCAAGCCACAACTACTGAGCCCGTGTGCCTCAACTACTGAAGCCTGTGTGCCTAGAGTCTGTGCTTCACAACAAGAGAAGCCACTGCAATGATAAGCCTGTGCACCACAACGAAGAGTAGCCCCCGCTCACTGCAGCTAGAGAAAGCCCCCACGCAGCAACAAAGACCCAACACAGCCAAAAAAAAAAATTCTATTATAGTGGGGACTCCCCTGGTGGTCCAGTGGTTAAGGATCTGACTTCCGCTGCAGGGGACGTGTGTTCGATCCCTGGTCAGAGAGCTAAGATCTCATGTGCCACAGGGCAACTAAGCCTGCACGCCACAACTAGAGAGCCCGTGTGCCACAACTAGAGAGCCTGCGTGCCACAACTACTGAGCCTGTGCACTCTGGAGCCTGCACACCACAACTAGAGAAGGCTGCGTGCCACAACCAAGACACAGCGCAGCCAAAAATAAATAAATAAAAATATTTTTAAAAATACAAGTATAATCTAACTGGGAATAATTTCTTCCCAGTTAGAATACCAGTATTATTCAGTATCCCTGCCTATGAGAAGTGCTGGAATATTGAGAAACTAAATGAAACCAAGAGCTATGGATTAAGAAGGAATAATTTTTCATTCTTATGCCTTGTGCAGATCAGGGTGTCTCTTTTCTTTTAGACCTCATTTGCCCTTGTGCCCACTAGATCATATTGATTGATTGCCCACTAGATCATATTGATTGATTGAATGAATGAATACATAAATAGATGAAGAGATGAGTGGAAAAATCAATGATTATAAACACACAGCTATCAGAATAAAGGAAAGATTATGAGAAATGTTTCATGTTCATTTTATTCGTGATCTAATTGTTCCTTAAAGTTTTAATAATCAGAACTTAAGGATGCACACGTGTATGCTGACAAGAAAAATCAGAGTAGTTTTGATCCATAAAGCTTATATTGACAACATAACATTGTTACTTTTATTTTTTATTTTATTTATTTGTTTCACAAATAAGAGTTTCTTTGAAAATGCAGCATTGTGCTGACAATAAAAATCATAGAGAACTTACGTGATCAGGGAAATATAATCACGGGAAAAAATGGTAAGGAGATATCCATCTGTTATCAAAGTTTCCTTTGAGATTCCTCTTTCAGATCTGCAGGAAGACTTGAGAATCTTTAGGGTATCTCTTACTAATGTAACCAAAAGTCCTGAAGTCTTTCTCTGTCATTGAATGGGTCCAGATCAAATAACTCAAAGCCCATGCATTTAAATGTGCAGATTCCAGCACACTCACCTATAATTCTGAGGTGTCCCAGGCCAAACTTTTGTTCCTCTCTGTTTCTCCATAACATGATTACTTTTAAAGGTAAATCAGCTTTTAATTTCTTTCTTTCTTTTTTAAAAATCTTTATTGGAATTTAGTTGATTTACAATGTTGTGTTAGTTTCAGGTGTACAAATCAGTTATATTGATACATCTACATATGTCCACTCTTTTTTTTTTTTGATTCTTTTCCCATATAGGCCATTACAGAGTATAGAGTTCCCTGTGCTGTACAGCAGGTTCTTATTATCTATTTTCTATCTAGTAGTGTGTATATATCAATCCCAGTCTCCCAATTTATCCCTCTCCCCGCTTCATCCCCTGGTAACCATAAGTTTGTTTTCTACATCCGTGACTCTACTTCTGTTTTGTAAATAAGATCATTTGTACACTTTTTGTAGATTCCACATACAAGCGATATATGGTATTTGTCTTTTTGTGTCTGACTTACTTCACTCAGTATGACAATCTCTAGCTTCATCCATGTTGCTTGCTGCAAATGGCATTATTTTGTTTTTTTTATGGTTGAGTAATATTCCATTATATATATATATATATGTACCACATCTTCTTTATCCAGTCCTCTGTTGATGGGCATTTAGGTTGCTTCCATTTCTTTCTTTTTAACCGCTTTTTCTCTAGTTACTAAGTGAAACCTGAATTAAGCTATAGACTCCCCCTGCTGGGTAAGAATGGTGAGAAGAGCAAAAAACCTAAATTTTGTACTTGAACAGTCAAAGGTCCCATTAGGCACTGTTGCAGTGGCCTAATTGGTATTTTAAAATCCTTGTATTGTTCTCCACAGGGAGCTTTTCCAGCTCGTTTGAAGAAAGTGCTGATTGTGGGAGCACCCATATGGTTCCGAGTGCCCTATTCCATCATCAGCCTCCTTCTGAAGGACAAAGTCCGGGAGAGGGTAAAGGAAGCTAACTTAATTGTATTTGGAGGTGGGATAGATACATTTCCATCTCTACTGCTGAAACCTGCCAATTAATTTTCTACCTTCAGAAAACCTTCCTGGCTTCTTTCTCTTTCTGCTTCTGTTAGTGTGGTCACTTATATTCTCTGCTTTATTCTTTACTCCGCCCAGTATAGGCTGCCTTTCTGACTGTACAAGTTCCTTGAAGTTAGGACCTGGACATAGTTTGGGCACTTCCCCTGTATGTAGCACCTTGCATGCAGATAGTATCGAAGGAATGTGTCCCATGAGTGACTTAGAGATAGCTACTACTTCCAAAATTTACTCCTGTGGCTCTACAGGCTTTTAATATTTAACAACTTCTAATATAATTACATCAGTTGAACTGGTGTTTGAATTTGTTCAACTGGAAATATTCAGTCCCCTTGACCACCACGGTGGTGGAGGAGACTCTCAATCTCTCTTTTACTTTTATTCCTGGCATTTTCTCTTAAAACAGCTTGTTGCTTCCCAACTTCAAAAGCGTCGTCTAAAATTATCTTGATTCTATTATCATCCCCTGAGTATTCCAGGATGGAAAGTTTATGGTTTCAGTCATTTACTCATTCATTTCTCACCCTTGAAAGAAAGGGTATATGAAACATTGTTAGAATAGAATAAGATAATAATGTTGTAAAATATTATCAGAGGGTGTTTTTTTTTTAGTATGAGATTATATGAATAATAACAGTACAGATCTTTGTAGCTGAGGCGACTTGGGTTGGAGAGGGGAAACTAAAGATGTTTGGTTCTGCGGAAGCTACTTAGTGACCTAGTGACCCTAGAGTAGGAGATGTCTTTCCTAAGATAACTCTTTGAGAGGACTCCTTAGGCAAGTTCTTAACACTTGAATTATATACAAGTATATACATGCATGTATGAACTCAAAATATATTGAGCATCTTTACAGTCCAGGCTCTGGGCCCTGGGAATTAAAAGTTGTGTGAGATAGCCCTTATTCCTGAGGAGCTTATGGTCCTGAAAGGGGACACAGACATGTTCAGAGAACTGTGGCTCTGAGAAACAGAGGAGAATGTTATCTCAGACTGTCAGGGAGGGCTTCACAGAAGAGGTTGAGAGGAAGAGGGCATTCCAGGAAGCAGCATTCCAGGAAGAGGCAACAGCAAGCAAGGCAAACATTCCTATTCCACACAGATTCCAAAAAGAACCAACTAGGCAAATTTGGTCCAGTATGGCTGTGTCCAAGCAGAGAGAGGAATTAAGTATTACAATTACTTCTCTAGCATTTTTCCTGGGCTACCCAGCCTCTGGGTGGCTGGTCTTGTCTTGCTTTCACAGAAACCTATCTTTGAGAATGTCCATACCAAGCTGTGAGTAAAACACAAGCCAACAGGCTTAGAATTGGTTGCCTTAGTATGGGGTTGACAAAAATAACCACTTCCCATGCATTCTTAGTAGTCAAAAAGGCGAATACCCACGTGAGATGGTACTGGAAAGCCTTGTAAATAGTATAAAGCCTTGGTTCACTATACCTACGTTTATATAAGGTTTGTAACAGGGCCCCTAATTCCAGGAATGAATTTGCTATACATTATGGGAAGTCAAACCTTTTCTGGGAAATTCGTAGGACGTCATTCCCAAGCAGATGAAATTCAGTCTACTCCTTTTTTAAGTTTACCAGGTATTTCAAGCAAATCTCATATCATTCTCCAAAGCACTTTTGTTCTTTATCTGTTTGTTCCCCTCCCTCCCCACATACTCACGTGGTTCTTTCTGGCCTTCCAGATTCAGATATTAAAGACATCTGAAGTCACCCAGCACCTGCCCAGGGAGTGCCTTCCAGAAAACCTGGGTGGGTACGTCAAAATTGACCTCGCCACTTGGAATTTCCAGTTTCTATCCCAGATGAATGGCCACCCAGATCCCTTCGATGAGATCATCCTGTTCTCTCTCCCTCCGACCTTAGACTGGGACTCAGTGCATGTCCCAGGTCCCCATGCCATGACCATCCAAGAGTTGATGGACTATGTTAGCACCAGGCAAAAGCGGGGGATATATGAGGAGTATGAAGACATCCGTCGTGAGAACCCTGTCGGCACTTTCCACTGTTCCATGTAAGTAGGAAAGGTTTGGGCCAGCGATCACTTTCCAAGATGCTGTGGCACGCATTGGTACCCCTCCTTCCACACCTCACTTCCTTAACAGAGGCTCTTCCTTGTGTTAGGAGCCTCACTCTCACTTAGATGATAGTTTCTCTCATCCATAAAGAGGCACCTCTTGGTGCTTGTTGCCAACAGCGTATGCTGTGAAATTTCTGAAGGTCTTTGGTCCCAATGGAGGAACTGTGTACTAATGGATACATTTTTTGATATTTCCCTGATATGCAAGTGTTTTTAGGAGAAAAACAAAAATGTAGGCTCAAAATGTAGGCTGTCAATTTGATCTCTGGTCCTTTCATTTGGGCAGTTTCTCCCTATAGCATTTATAGTATTACATTACTTTCTGAGGAGGGGTACTGGTCCATTTAAGATTATCCACGGTCAGTAAGAGAGAAGAGTTGCCTCTTAGGAATTCAGCCTTGTGGGATTTTCCTTCTACTTGAATTCTGTAACTGGTTTATAACCACTTGATAACTATTGTTGGCAATAGAGCATGAATCATTTCTCTTATTGCTGCTGTCATTTATCTTACCATGTTTTCATTGGCTGTTGCAAAAGCTTTTTCTCCAAGTTTTGAGATTGTTTGTTGAAAATTAAGGAAGCTCAGGGACTTCCCTGGCTGTCCAGTGGTTAGGACTTTGCCTTCCAATGCAGGGGGTGCGGGTTCGTTCCCTGGTCAGGGAGCTAAGATCCCATATGCCTTGCGGCCAAAAAACCAAACGTAAAGCAGAAGCAATATTGTAACAAATTCAATAAAGACTTTAAAAATGGTCCACATCAAAAAAAATAAAATCCTAAAAAAAAAAAAGAAAATTAAGGAAGCTCTCCCCAGTGGGTCCCAGGCTCAAGTTCCAGCTTAGCCAAAAATACCCTCTGTAACTTACCCAAGTTATTTCTCTTCTTTGCACCTCAGTTTTCCTGTGTGTAGTATTTGATATTAGACTCACTGATATCTACTTACTCTTTTGTAGCTTAAATGTTTTAGGAATCCGTGATTCTGTGAGTACCTCTTTCCCCTTGTAATTCCTGTCCAGCTTAGTCAGTGTGCTGTAAAGAAGGTATACAGGGAGTGAGAAAGAGGGAAAAGGAAAAAAAAAAAGAGGGAAAATAATGAGTTAGGAAACAGATAAGGGAAGTAAGAGAGAAGAAGCAATTGAGAAAAAAAATCAATAAGCAGAACAAGAATGCAAAGGAAAATAAGAAATAAATAAGAGAGAGAGAAAGCAGAGTATATATCATGTGGGGAGAGTATTCTTCTCTCCCACACAGCTCTGTTTCATCCCTACCAGCTCAAGACCCCTGTATTTATCCAGCCTTTTTCCCAGCCAGAGCAGAGGATGCACACTTGTCCTGGGTACTTCTGACCCTGTTCTGGGTGCTTCTACTGAGGGGTCCTTGAGGTGTCATTTCTACAATGGTTCCCCTTCCCCACATTAAAAAAGTGGGTTTGGATTATGCTCCTTGCATCACCCAAGCCAGCTGTCGTGTTATATATAATCAGAGAATACATCCTAGTCCTATGGAAGGACTTCCCAATCTTGCCTCTTTATTTATTGAATCAATGAAAACGTCCCACTTCAGGAACTAGAAACCAGAATCCTCAACATCTTCAGGCCCCTGTCTTACACCAAGTTCCAGTAGAACTACTTACACAGAACAAGCTGTTTCCCATGGAATTCTAGATTAAGAAGTAGATATCAGAGTATTCACTGCTGTCCAGGATGCCCGTGGACCAAGAGACTTTCTTTCCCTTTTTTTTCCTCCCCTATACCATCCTTTCAAAGGATTTTTAAAAATTTAAATTTTAAAAATTTAACTTTGTTATGAGATGATTGTAGATTCACATGCATTTGTAAGAAATAATAGAGATCATGTGTACCCTTTCCACAGCTATCCCATGGTAACATCTCCCAGAAGTTTAATATAGTATCACAACCAGGATATTGATACAATCCACCAATCTTATTTCCCCAGTTTTAGTGTGTGTGTATGTATTTAGTTCTTTACAATTTTTATCACACAGGTAAGTTTGTGTATACAGAACTGCAGTCAAGATACAGAATTCCATAACCACATACCTCCATTCCACCCCTCCCCATCCCTAACCCCTGCAACCACTAATCAATTCTCCATTACTATAATTTTATCATTTTAAGAATGTTATTATATCAATGGAATCATACTATGTGTAAACTTTTGGGATTGCCTTTTTTTCACTCAGTATAATTCTCAGGAGATTCACCCAAGTTGTTATTTGTATCAAGTTTGTTCCTTTTTATTGCTGAGTAATATTCCATGGTATGGATGAACCACAGTACAAACTGTTAACCAATTAACCATTTACCTGTTGAAGGACATCTGGGTTGTTTCCAGTTTCTGTTACAAGTAAAGCTGCTCTGAACATTTGTGTCTAGGTTTTGTGTGAAAACAGGTTTCTATTTCTCTGGGATAAATGTCCAAGAGTGGGATTGATAGGTCATATGGTAACTATGTGTTTAGTTTTATGAAAAACTGCCCAGCTCTTTTCCAGAGTGGCTGTACCCTTCTGCATTCCTCCCAGCAATATATGAATGATTCATTTTCTTTGCATCCTCACCAGCGTTCAGTGTTGTCACTATTTTTTATTTTAGCTGTTCTGATAGGTGTGTGATGAGATCCCTAAATTAAAATTAGAATTGTGCTTTTAATTTACATTTTCCTACTATCTAATGATATTGAACATCTTTTCATGTGCTTCTTTGCTGTCTGTATATTCTCTTTGTAAAATGTCTTTTGCCCATTTTCTATTTGGATTTTTTTTTTAAACTGTTGGGATTTGAGAATTCTTTATATTCTAGGTACTGGTTCTTTGTTGGATACATGGTTTGCGAATATTTTCTTCCAGTCTGTAGCTTTTTTTTTCTTCCTCTTCTGGGTCTCTTGTGAAGCAGAAGTTTATTTTGATGAAGTTCCTTTAACAGTTTTTCCTTGTACGGATCATGCTCTTGGTGTCAAGTCTAAGAACACATTGCCTAGCCCTAGAATCCAAAGATTTTTCTACGTTTTTTTTCCTAAAATTTTTATAGGTTTATATTTTACATTTAATTTATGTTTGTAATCCATTTTGAATTAATTTTTGTGTAAGGTGTAAGGTTTAGGTTGATGTTCAAATTTTTTTCCCTATAGGTATCTAATTACTCCAGCACTGTTGGTCAGAAAGAGTATTTCTTTTATTGAATTGTTCTTGGAACTTTGTAAATTATCAGCTGGGCTTATTTGTGTGGGAAGAAGGATTTTTTTTTTTTTTAATCCACAGAGTACTCAAACTGTGTTTAATAAATTTATTTATTTATTTTTGGCTGCGTTGGGTCTTCATTGTGGCACGCAGACTTTCTCTAGTTGTGGCGAGCGGGGGCTATTCTTCATTGTGGCGCACAGGCTTCTCATTGTGGTGCCTTCTCTTGTTGTAGAGCACGGGCTCTGGGTGCGTGGGCTTCAGTAGTTGTGGCATGCGAGCTCAGTAGTTGTGCCTTGCAGGCTCTAGAGTTCAGGCTCAGTAGTTGTGGTGCACAGGCTTAGTTGCTCCGTGGTATGTGGGATCTTCCTGGACCAGGGCTCGAACCCGTGTCCCCTGCATTGGCAAGTGGATTCTTAACCCTGGTGCCACCAGGAAAGTCCGGGAATTTTTTTTTTAAATATGAAAAAGAACAGAGCATAATGTGACAAACAACTATTTCCTATCACCGGCATTAGTACTGACAGTTTTTAGCATTTTGTTGGATCTGCTTCATCTTTTTTATTAAATAAAAGAATTAATTGTAAAGTTGAAATCCTTCTAATCCTTACCATCAGTTCTCCTCATTCCCCAGAAGTAGTCATTAGTATGAATGTGGTATGTTTCCTGCCAGATCATTTTGTTTATACTGTTCCATATACATTCATACCTATGAACAATATAGAGTATTACTTTATATGTGGGTCTTTATAAGTTTTTTTTTTTTTGCTTTTAATCAATATGTATGCAAATGATTTTTTCAAAACCAAATAGTACCAAAAAAAAAAAAGTAATGAATGACAACAATCTCCTGACTTGCACTCAGTTCCACTTCCATTGTCATCCATTTTCAACTCTTGTAGCTGTTTTATTTTTTTATTTTAGTTTGTTTCATTTCCTTCAGGTCTCCAGGAAACCTAGAGAAGAACCGCTATGGGGATGTACCCTGCCTGGACCAAACTAGAGTGAAGCTGACAAAACGAAGCGGCCACGCTCAGGTAGAAAGATAAATGCCATCCTTTTAGGAGCACTGAGGGAAATTTAAGCCTCTTCCAAAGTGAAGCTTACTAATACTGTAGTAGAAAGAACATGGACTCTAAGCCAGAGAGAGAAGGTTTGAGTTTTATTTTTTTATTTTTTTAAACTATATATATATATATTTTAAAAATTTATTTATTTTATTTATTTATTTTTGGCTACGTTGGGTCTTCGTTGCTGCGCGTGGGCTTTCTCTAGTTGCAGCGAGCAGGGGCTACTCTGTTGTGGTGCATGGGTTTCTCATTGCGATGGCTTATTTTCTTGCAGAGCAGGGGCTCTAGGTGCGCGGGCTTCAATAGTTGTGGCACGCGGGCTCAGTAGTTGTGGCTCGCAGGCTTAGTTGCCTGTGGCATGTGGGATCTTCCCAGACCAGGGCTGGAACCCGTATCCCCTGCATTGGCAGGCGGATTCTTAACCACTGCGCCACCAGGGAAGCCCCAAGGTTTGAGTTTTAGACTACATACTAGTCATTAACATACGCAAGTCCCTATGTGCCCGTCTCACAGTACTAAGTAGAAATTAAATGAAATACTTTATGTACATGCTGCTAGAACAAAGTTTGGCATATTACTGTAGATGCTTGATAAATGTTCAATTATTTCGCCTTTTACTCCTAATAAAGTCGTAGTCATGTCATCCACCATACTAGTGAGTGTATATGCGTCAATACCAGGCGACTCTCGTTATAAGTGACCTCTGGGACTTCCCTGGTGGTCCAGTGATTAAGACTCCACGCTCCCAATGCAGGGGGCCTGGGTTCAATCCCTGGTCGGGGAACTAGATCCTGCATGCCGCAACTAAGACCCAGGGCAGCCAAATAAACAAATATTAAAAAAAAAAAAAAAAAAGAAAAAAAAGAAATCCAACTCTTTAAAAAAAAAAGTGACCTCTGATTTTTCCATCTAGAAGATCTGACAAAAATTTTGGACAACTAGTGTATACATAAATATATAGGGATAGAGGTGAATTGGTCAGATGCCTCTATTATTTAATGTATTAATTTGATCATATCTGTGCATATTAAAAATCACATGTACTTAGTAGAGATATTTAGTGAAAAGTTATTCATACTTTTCACATACACCTTTAACATCAGTTTCTTTGTCCTCATTTGAGCTACTTTTTGAGTCAATCTAACACAGTTTTCCAGAACGCATCATTTTTATTTCCTTTTTTAAGTGCCTGGTATTGTCACTTGAAAGTTTATCCTAAGTCAGAAAAGTCTATTAGCATAACATTAGCACAGTTTTTTCTTTTCATTCATCCTGTATCTCATGCATCCTCTGTAGCATTATCATTTACTTATTCCTTTTTAAAGTCCTCTTTATTATAACTTGTTTACAGCAGCATCCAACACTTAAGAATTTTGAGGTCAACAATTAAATAGGTGTTACATTTCTTCTTTTTCCTTCAGATACAACAGTTCTGTCTGGTGACCTCTGTACACATCAAAAAACAGCATTGATTGAGGTTGCTGTTCACTATTTAAAAGGAGTTTAAATAGTGCCCCTTAACATGACACAGTATAGGGACTTGTAATATCCCCCCTCTTTTTCCTGGAGGCTAATTCTTAGGAAAATCATTGCCTTATATTTGGGTATGTATGATACATGAGTCAGTACCCTAGGATCATGGTTTTAATCTCTTTTGACCCTAGTGTTTCAAGCACATAAACTGAATTCATAATCCTGTCTAGGATCCTTACAGAGGGTTTTTCTGCAGTGGCATTAGCTAAGAGTCTGGCTGACTGAAGGCAAATTCACCAGTATTATTAAGATCATCTTAGTTGAGTTGGGGCTCTGGAGTCAGGGATAATCTGAATGTATGTCTTGTTGACTGCTCTGTCTCCAAGACCTGGAACAGTGCCTGGAATGTATCAGACATTCAGTAAATTATTTGTGAATGAATGAGTGAATCCCAGTGTACCAGGAGACTATTCTAGTCATCCTGTTATTAATCTGAAGTTCATCGCTTGAGTTATAGTCCCTCTCATTACTAAAAATATTGGTATAGCCTTTATTTCCACAATAAATGGAGGAATTCAGGTTTATTAGTGAATTGTTCAACAGATTTCACCTGGAATTACAAAGCCGTTAGTCCAGTTTCAGTTGAACCTGGCCCATAACATAATGTGCATGCTGTGGTTCTTCCTGCTATTTCAGTTTGCCCCTAAGTCTATACTTTATCTCTGAGGTCATTTTCAGTTTTTAATACGTAATGATTCTTCTGAAATTGCTGATTTTAATTCCCAGTGCTCTCAGAGACAAGGATGCTGAAAGCTGGTATCCTTAGTTATAAAGAAATAAGTCTCCTTTAAATAGGTGGCATTTCTTTTCAAAGCATGAAGGTAGCTCCAAGAGTAACAGCTCATACATTACTTATATAATATGTTGATTGGCATGTACCAGGTAAATCCTTTGTACTTTACTATGCCTTCTCACCTGGATCCTGCAGTGTATACCATTTGAATGTGCCAGACTGAACAGAGGATGGGCTTTGGCTGACTATGGGTGGGCCCTGGATTGAGAAGCCTGGTTGGGGTGAGTGAGACTTTTAGTTTTCTGGGTCTGCTGCAGATGTTCCATTAGCTCAGTGAAGGTGTCCAAGTCAGGGTAGAACACTAGTAGTATGAGGTCAATACCAGTTGGTGTGGGAGAAGAACAGAGCAGGAAACTCTTGAATAAATAATTAGTGGGAGGATAAGTTGGTAGACTGACTATCTAATGGACATATATCCAAATAACATGGGTTTGACCATGAGATGGAGATGTTTTTTTATTTGGCCGAGCCGAGTAGCTTGCAGGATCTTAGTTCACCAACCAGGGATTGAACCCGGGCCTACGGCAGTGAAAGCACCAAGTCCTAACCACTGGACCTCCAGGGAACTCCCTGGAGATGTTTTCTTAGGGTGGCTGTGTGGTACTGACAGTTCATACTGTCCTCCAAGTGTTGGAACCCAGTGGAGAAAGGGTTGATGGGGAGTCATTCCCATCTCTCTAGAGTGGAGTGGAGTATGGATTTTCCCTAGTTTGCTGTTGAAACTTCTTTACTTTTGTCCTCCTGTAACCCTCCATATCCTATTTAATTTCCCTGATGGCTAATGATGTAAATAAGACCGAGGACTTTGGGAGGTGGGAGAAGGCCCGCAGAAGAGAGTGAGTCAGGAGCTATTCATTGAGACTCTTCTGAATGTGTGTGGCTTTTGCTTTGTGTTAATTTAGGCAGTAATGGAGCCCGTTTGGCCCATGCTGTTGATGGTCCTAGCTGTGAGGCATAGCTTTCTTCCTTCGCCAGTCACACTTTGCCTTTTGTGTGTCACAGTATGGACAGGTGTTCCTGCTCAGGTTGCTTGGCTTGCCTGCCTTTTGGTTTTGGTTCTGAGCTGTAGTGCTACAAGTCCTAATGGACTACTTTTTTGTAAATAACAGCTTTACTGAGATATAATTCACATACCATACAGTTCACTCATTAAAAGTGTACAAGTCATTGGTTTTTAATATATTCTCAGAGTCATGCAATTATCACCACAATCAACTTTAGAACATTTTTATCACCTAAAGAAGAAACTCGCCTTGGTAGTCACTCCCCATTTCCCCCAAACCCACCTACTTTTTGTCTACTCTTTTTGCCTATTGTGGACATTTCACATAGATAGAATCATACAATATATGGCCCTTTGTGTCTGGTTTCTCTCAGCGTGTTTTCAAGGTTCATACATGTTGTAGCATGTATCAGTATTTCACTCCTTTTTATTGCTAAATAATATTCCATTGTATGGATATATGCCACATTTTATTTATCCATTCGTTAGTTGATAAACAATTGAGTTGTTTCCATTTTTTGGCTATTATGAATGACATTGCTGTGAATATTTGTTTATGAGGTTTTTTTGTTTACATCTGTGTCTTCATTTCCCTTGGGAGTGGAATTGCTGGGTCATATGGTAGCTCTGTGGTTAACCTTTTGAGGAAGTGCCAGACGGTTTTCCAAAGTGACTGCACCATTTTACATTACCACTAGCAGTGTATGAGGGTTCCAGTTTCTCTACATCTTTGCCAGTATTTGTTATTATTTTTTACCTGTAGCCATTCTAGTGAGTGTGAAGTGGTATCTCAGTGTGGTTTTGATTTGCATTTCCCTGATGACTAATGATGTTGAGCAACTTTTCAGGTACTTATTGGCCATTTTTATATCATCTTGGAAAAATAGCTATTCTGATTCTTTGCCCATTTTAAAACTGAGTTGTCTTTTTACTATTTACTTGTGAGAGTTCTTTATATAGTCTAGATACAAATCCCTTATCAAATGTGTGCGTTCTGTGGGTGGTTTTTTCACTTTTTTCTTTTTTTTCAAAAAAATATTAATTTATTTATTTATTTTGGCTGCACTGGGTCTTAGTTGTGACATGCGGGATCTTTAGTTGCTGCATGCATATGGGATCTAGTTCCCTGACCAGGGATCGAACCCAGGCTCCCTGCATTGGGAGCGTGGAGTCTCAGCCACTGGACCACCTGGGAAATCCCCTGTTTTTTCACTTTCTTGATGGTGTCCTTTGAAGCACAAAAGTTTTCAGTTTTAATGTAGTTCAATTTATCTGTTTTTTCTTTTGTTGTTTGTGCTTTCGGTGTCATATCTAAGGAGGCTTTGCCTAACCCAAGGTCACAAATATTTAATCCTGTGTTTTCTTCTAAGAGTTTTATAGTTTTAGCTCTTACATTAGGTCTGTGATCCATTTGGAGTAATGTTTTTTATTTGTTTGTTTGTTTTTGTTTTTTGGGGGGTTTTTTTGGCCTGTAGAATCTTAGTTCCATGACCAGGGATTGAACACAGACCATAGCAGTGAAAGTGCTGAGTCCTAACCACTGGACCGCCAGGGAATTTCCTGGAGTTAGTTTTTTTATATGATGTGAGGAAGGGGTAAGCTTCATTTTTTCTGCATGTGGATATCCACTTGTCCCAGTAACATTTGTGGAAGTGAGGTTTTGAACTGGTCCTTTCACTCCTCATTTTCTGCCTGACAAAAAGAGAAAATTCACACCTTGAGTTTTATTTACTTAGTACATCATTTTTCTACCCAAATGGTATATCCCACACAGCTGCAACGATATTTCCTTTTTATCATTAGACAGATTACATCAATGCCAGTTTCATGGATGGCTACAAACAGAAGAATGCTTACATTGGGACACAAGGTAAGTAGTCTGCCCCTCACAAATTGGTTTTGTGTCATCTACCTGTGATTGTTGGCATCAGATGATAGCATAATTTTTAAAGGAAATGGTAACTTGAGGTGATGTTGCAGCCACTAGATCCTGGCCTTTCATAAAGATTGAGGGTTATTGAGGAAGGCAGATGAGAGGTGTAGAGTTTCTGTACCAGATGTGCCTGGAAACTCACTGCATAGAGATAAACTAGAGATTTGAACACACAACATTACTACAAGTTTTTGGACTGTGTCTTAGTGTTGCCAACCCAGGGGTATGGGACATCAGAGTTCACTGGCCAGTGAGATGCTCTTTATGTGGAGTAGGACGTAAAGGAATGGCAGTGGGACTTCCCAGAGATTGAGTTCAGTCCATGAATGGGTGTTGCTGGCTTAAGAGGCTTTTGCTGGTCCCTGTACCATCACAGAGCATGCCAGCAGTCTCTGACATGGATAGTCTTTGCTAGGTCTGACAGTGAAGTATTGGGCACTCTAGGAGGATTTCAGATGGAGCCTCTGTTAATATTCTTGTGGGCCCTAGTACTGCTCCTGACCTGTTCTTTGCTATCTCAAGGAGAATACCAGGTTTCCTTCAAAGAGAGTGGTGGGAAATCACAACATAGGAGGACATGACAGGCCATCATATGGAATTAAGGCCCTTTGACCATTGTGGAATATGGCCAGCAAGAGATCTGGTGGATACCTCCTTAACCAAGTGATCACACTTAATATCACCAATAATGGACAAATGGATACTATATGCCTCCTGTTGTGGTATAGTGAGAACTACACAACATAACCTGTGTTGTATGTTGCCAGTTTTTTGTGTTCTTTTTTTAAATAAATTTATTTATTTATTAAAATTTTGGCTGCGTTGGGTCTTCGTTGCTGCATGCAGGCTTTCTCTAGTTGCAGCTAGTGGGGGATACTCTTCGTTTTGGAGCACGGGCTCTACATGCGCGGGCTTTAGTTGTGGCATGTGGGCTCAGTAGCTGTGGCTCGTGGGCTGTAGAGTGCAGGCTCCGTAGCTGTGGCGCCCGGGCTTAGTTGCTCTGCAGCATGTGGGATCTTCCCAGACCAGGACTCGAACCCGTGTCCCCTGCATTGGCAGGTGGATTCTTAACCACTGTGCCACCAGGGAAGTGCTGTTGCCAGTTTTTAAGTCTGAATCTAATAATGAGAAACAAACCTGACAAATCCAGATTGTGGAACATACTAGAGACCTGGCTTAGACTTTTCAAAGTTAATGCCATGGGGGAAAAAAAAAGACAGGGAACTGTTCTGGATTAAAGGAGACTAAAGAGACATTGATAACCAAAGGCAGTGTGTCATCCATACTTGCAAACTCAATTTCGAAAAAAATTGTTAAGGACAAACTATTGGGACAGTTGGAGACTGTGTATTAGTTAATATTATTGTATTAATGTTTAATTGCTGCAGTGTGATAATGGTATTGTTCTACAGGAGAAGGTTCTTGTTCTTCTAAATACGTGTTCAAGTATTTAAGAGTGAAATGTAATGTCTGAAACTTAAATAGTTCAGTAAAAGAGAAAATATGTGTTGTGTATATATAGAGAAGCAGGCTTTGCAAAACGATAGCTAAAAATGATAGCTTTCGAGCTAAAGAATGTATGAGTACATTGTGCCGTTCTTTCAACTTTTTTTTTTTTTTTGATTTATTTTTGGCTGCGTTGGTTCTTCATTGCTGCACACGGGCTTTCTCTAGTTGCGGCGAGCGGGAGCTACTCTTCGTGGCGGTGCGCAGGCTTCTCATTGCGGTGGCTTCTCTTGTTGTGGAGCATGGGCTCTAGGCGCGTGAGCTTCAGTAGTTGCGGCACGTAGGCTCAGTAGTTGTGGCGCACGGGCTTAGTTGCTCCGCGGCATGTGGGACTTTCCCAGACCAGGGATCGAACCCTTGTCCCTTGCATTAGCAGGCAGATTCTTAACCACTGCGCCACCAGGGAAGTCCCTCAACGTTTTGTAGGTTTCAAATTTTTCAAAATAGAAGTTGAGAGAGAAGAAAAGGGAAAAGGGCCTTTGGATTCTTGGTATATTGTAATTGGTCTGATGGTCACAGATTTATTTTTTTTCCCTTTGGAGGGACTACTGTCTCCAACAAGAGTCCTTTCAAGACCCTAGGAAGAAATAAGAACTATCAGGAAAGATTTTTGGCAGGTATAGATTAGCATGTGATCTGCCTGAGAGTAGGGCTTTGTTGAGGAGGATGACCGTGGCATGGATGGGCTTATGGACTGTAAGGATTGACTCTAGGGGTCTCAGAATGCTCCTCTCTCCAGGTTTAGAAGGCAAGGGCACTTCTTAGAGTTGCTAGTTCTGCAGGGATTGGATCCTTTAGACTGGCTCTGAAGGCCCTGTGCAGGAGAAGAAGCTCATCCAGGAGTATGAGAGAGAGGATTTCTTGAGTTAAACACTGATCATCTTTAGAAGGCATCAGCACTCTGTTAGGACTGGGAAATGGGATCCTGTGACATTGAGAAGGCTGGTTTGGTTTGTCTGGTTAACCTTCTTGGCTGTGTTCAGTATTCTGATTTTTATTCATAATATTTCTAATAATATCTGTCATTTATTGAAAGTATCTATTATATATTAGATATATAATCACCATCTAATTATTATAGACACTCTGCAAGGAAGGTTTATTAATCCATGAACAAACTGAAGCCCAAAGAGTTTAGGTGACCTTGGGTCACACAGCTAGTAAGTGACACAGACAGGATTGGGCACATGTCTATTTGATTCAAAAGTCCTTGCAAGCCAGGTTAGTGGATTGTTTCATCCATGTCAGCATAAACTGCTGACTTTATTTCTTCACAGAAGTCTACTGTTAAAGAGTCTAATCTGGGAAGTGTAACTTTCCTTTCTAAATCTCTTTTATGCCTTTGAGGAAATTATGACCCTTCTCTGTCTAGCCTTGAGTCTAAGTGGTATTATCAGGTGCTCTGAGTGGCAACTCCAATTTTGCCAGTGGTTTGAATGTGAAAAATAAAGTATATGAGAGCTGCTGTGATGCAGTATAGTGCGATGTGAACAAGGCTAAGGGTCAGAGGTGGGGAAAGGCTGTTTTTATTATCTCCTTGACATGCATGCTATGGTAATGCCATGTCCATTGTAGAAAATGAAGATGAAAATCACTCATAACCCAGAGACCCAGAGAAAATGTTAACATTTTGCAGCATCTCCTTCTAAACCTTATTCTGTGCATACAAATAGATATGGACATATAAACTATCTAACAAAATGGGCTTTTTCTATACATTATCTCTTTTTTCTGTTGATGGTTGTCTTGTGGATACCTTTCCATAGCAAAAATACAGATCTTATAATATCACCTTTATGGACTGCTTAAATTTGGGGGTGTGCCATAATTTAACATCCTCTCTTGTTAGACATTTAGCTTGTTTCCAAGACTTCACATGCTCCTGGCAGTGTCCACTTCTGCAAAGAGGGAATTCTAGTATCATAAAATGTTAGTGCTTCCTAAGAGACTTTAGCAAAAATGGTAGTGCAATTAGCAGATTTCCACGACAAAATCAGCCCTTGGTACTGCCCTGCTTTCCTGAAAGCAAAGGAGGAAAAAGCACTGGGGAAGTACAAGGAATTATCCTCAGTTGTTACTCACTTGATTGAAAGGGAGTTATTGGCTCACATGCATCTTCATCGTTCCTGCTGAGTGCCCAGCCCTGTACAGATTCTGACTCTAAAAGGAGTAGTTGATGACATAGCCCTTGCCCTCAACACCATGTTTGGCTGAGATATGATTACTCCTCACAAAGTAAAATGACTGATGTAAGACCATACACATTAAATGGTTAAGATGTTTTGATCCAGATGTGCCATCAAGAGCTGAGATGAGAGGAAACCCTACAAGGAATGTGGTGTTGGGGCTTCCCTGGTGGCACAGTGGTTAAGAATTCGCCTGCCAACACAGGGGACACAGGTTTGAGCCCTGGTCCGGGAAGATCCCACATGCCACGGAGCAGCTAAGCCCACGAGCCACAACTACTGAGCCCATGCGCCACAAGTACTGAAGCCCGCGTGCCTAGAGCCCGTGCTCTGCAACAAGAGAAGCCACTGCAATGAGAAGCCCACGCACCGCAACGAAGAGTAGCCCCCACTTACCACAACTAAAAGAAAGCCCACGTGCAGCAACGAAGACCCAATGCAGCCAAAAATAAATAAATAAATAAATAAATAAATAAATAAATTTTTTAAAAAAGGAATGTGGTGTTAAGAGAAAGCTTTAAGGAAGAGGCAGCAGTTGAAAATGGGTAGAGTGTTGATCATTTTGCAGTGTATAGAAATATTGAACAACATATAAATCCTTGTATGTTGTACACCGGGAACTAACATAGTGTTGTAGACCAATTATACTTCAAAAACAAACTCATAGAAAAAGAGATCATATTTATGGTTACCAGGGGTTGGGGGGAGGGGGAAAGTGGATGAAGGCAGTCAGAAGGCACAGATTTATTGATATAAGCTGAGTAAGTACTAGGGATGTAATGTGCAATGTGATGAATATAATTAACACTGTTGTGTGTTATACATGTAAGCTGTTAAGAAAGTAGAACCTAAGAGTTCTCATCACAAGGATAAAAGATTTTTTTTTTCCTTTTAAATTTTGTATCTGTATGAGATGATGGATGTTCACTAAACTTATTGTGGTAATCATTTCATGATATAAATAAGTCAAATCATTATTCTCTGTATACCTTAAACTCACACAGTGCTGTATGCCAATTATAGCTCAGTAAAACTGGAAGAAAAAAAAAAGAAAATGGGTAGAAAGTCCAATGGCAATGGAGGTGAGAGAATATGAACAAAGGAATAGAGGCAGAAGTGAGCTTGTGTGTCTATATTGTGATGAAGCAATTTTTTAGAAAGATTAAACTGGCAAGCGTATCCAGAATAGACTGGAAGAAAAATTCCTATTCAGAAAAGTAAACCAAGATGGTATTACAGGAACTCAGACAAAAGATGATATGGTCTTTGTAGCAGTGAATTTCGGCAGGAAGACCAGGATAGGGGCAAAAGGGTAAAAACCAAAAACGTTCCAAGGGCAAAAAAAATCTAGGACTTGGTGTCTGTTTCTGGGAGATGAAAGAAATGCGTAAGTCAGAGTTGGCTCCAACTTTTTGAGACTGAGTCATTTAAGAATGCCAGTACTGTTAACAGAGTTGAGAAAGTAGAAAGAGAAAGCTAATTTTGAAGGAGGAGACTGAATTGCAAACATGCGGGGTCTGAGGAGATGGATGAGGGGACATGGAAGGGGAATGGTTTAGTAGGCAACTGGTGTTTATAAGGCTTAGGTGAGGTGAAAGCAACTAGAGACATGTGCACAGTTGACACTCTCATTCTGGATGTGGTAGCTGAAGCCCTGTTGATGAGGCTCTAAGAGGATGTGTAGCAATGCTTCTCAAACTGTAGCCTACCTACAATTTTACCTGGGAATCTTGTTAAAATGGAGATTGTGTATTTCAAATACTCTCCCATACGATGCTGGTGCTGCTTGCCCAAGGACCACCCTGAATAGCAGGGATATAGTCAAAAAGGCAGAGAGCCAGCGTATGTGCTTTGGAGTTAGTAGTTGGGAAAAAACAGAAGAGCCTAAGAAGGAAAGAAGAGCTTCCCAGGGTCACGTTCCTTGTCTTCTACTTTCATTGTAGGCCCTTTGGAGAATACCTATCGTGATTTCTGGCTCATGGTATGGGAGCAAAAAGTCTTGGTGATTGTCATGACCACCCGGTGAGTTCATCCCTTTTCTACCCATTGCACTTCCCCCCGCTCCTCCGTCCCCAAGCATGGGTGATTCTAGAGAGGAGTTTAGCTCTTAGAAACAATGAGGATTAGGAAAGCCATGGCAAAGAGTTTGAGATGTCTTAGCTTTTTTCTTAGCTGACCCAGAGTTAACAGAGCCAGGGTATGGTGGAGATTGATAGATCTAACTTGCCAAAGCTTTAATCCATGGCTCTGGTGACCCTGTGCCAGTTGCAGCCTATCCTGAGGTCCTGGCCTTAACTACTAGAGGAAGCATTGGGAAACATGGAGCAATTTACTTTTAGCCTGCTCCCTACTTCCAAAGGTCAGCCATCTTCCTGGCTTCTGAATTACCAGTTCCCCTTAGTTCTCCCTTTCCCTGCTACTTTTGACCATTTTTCTTCTTGTTCATATTTCCATCTGTAGGAGAACTTGAAAAAAAGAGATGTGAAACATAATAGGTCAGGCAGGAAGCTCTTGACGAAAGGAATATTTTTGAAATTTTGGTGTACGTATCTGCCAAAACTTTAGGAATTACTATTTCATGAGTATCATCATCATCATTATGATAATTATAACCCATTTCAGATGAGGAGAAAAAAATTAATGAGAATGTTTGCTCAGATCCCTTCCTCATGGCACTGTTACAAGCCACCTTTGATTTGGAGGGGAGGTAGTGGAAGAAGTACCACCTTGGAGTACTTTGGAGCCACTGAAGAGTTGTGAGGTGGACTTCAGGCTTTTACATAAACCTCCTGTTGGCATCCCAGGAACTGTGCCTTTCCCACTCCTCTATCAGGCAAGGGCTCTCACTGGGGAAGAGAATGAACGGTAACTGAGATATAGGGCAGGGAGTTTGACCTGGCCCACCATATTTTCTCTGCTGTCTTTCTTTGTCCACCCAGTATTTATGCCAGATATGTGAGGAGTACCAAGAGGTATCAGGAAAGGGACCAAATGGATGTAGCTGGTGCTCAATAAATGTCCACTAAATGAGTACATGCGGAAAATTTAGCTGTTGTTAATTACATCTGTTTAGAATGAAGGTTTCCTTTTTCTGCCAAGAAGCAAGGGGATAGATTAGACAGAAGCAATGCAAGAGATGACATTTCTGTCTAAGGGTACAGCAGGTCATGGGTAGAGCAGAGTTATTGCTGTGGAGAAGAAGGATGGAAGGCTTATCTTTCTCTGTGTGTCTTCAGCTTTGAGGAGGGCGGCAGGAGAAAGTGTGGCCAATACTGGCCTTTAGAAAAAGACTCTCGGATCCGATTTGGCTTCCTCACAGTGACCAATCTAGGCGTGGAGAATATGAACCATTATAAGAAAACAACGCTAGAAATTCACAACACAGAGGTAAATTTTATTTTCGCACTCTTTTGAAGCTGGGGGAAAACCTTTACTGTAAAGAAAATCTGCAAAGGGAATAGGCAGTATTCCAGGAAGCTTATAAGTTACTTCCATTCTTCTGGAAACAGGATCAGGATATTCAACTCAGAGCCAGAATAGCCATATTGTCTCAACACAACAGTGGCATTACTTAGGAATGAAACTTTTTATAACATAAGAAATCTGGATCATATAATATAGGAATTCTGCCCTCTCCAGACATTTAATCTTTCCTTTGCGTTCGTAGAGAAGCAATTGTGGAGAAAGTTGAGGGTGATAGGAACCTTGGTGATAGCGATTCCAGAGGGTTGAGAATCTGGAAAAGCTAAAGGTAGTCAGAGGCAAGGAGAAATGACCTCATTAACTTTTGCTTCTTTTTTCATCCAAGGAACGGCAGAAACGCCACGTGACCCACTTTCAGTTCCTGAGCTGGCCAGATTATGGTGTCCCTTCCTCGGCAGCTTCCCTTATTGATTTCTTGAGAGCCGTCAGGAACCAGCAGAGGCTGGCCGTCAGCAGCATGGGAGCACGCTCCAAAGGGCAGTGCCCTGAGCCACCCATAGTGGTCCATTGCAGTGCAGGCATTGGCAGGACAGGTAATGCACCTGATGCAGCTCTTGGAGCATCCAGAGGCACTAAGGGTGGGGGAGGAATAACAAAGCTCTTAGTTGCCAGAATGTGAGTATTTGATCCATTGGTGGTGAATTACCATGAAAAATTCCTCTTTAATGTCCTTTTAGTATCCCTAGTGTTAGGTGTACTGGCCAGAATGTATACTTCACAAGCCAAGTCCTCTAGGGGTTTGATGCTTTATACATCCCATCAGCATGATTATCTTCTGATCCCATCACTGTCACCTGGGTGTCCCAGAGAGCTCAGCTGGGTTGTTGCTTTCTTCCCATACCCTTCCCTGGGGAGTGGAACCAGTTAGCAGCTTTTGCCTTAAGGGGATGTACATTGCAGGGACTGTTGGCCTTCTAGTTCAGAGGTCCCTTTGGGAGAAAGGAAGAATAGGTTTGTGTTAGGTCTCTGTGGAGAAGTTGTGGAATCTGAAAATTAGGGCCCAGCTGTGGGAGTGCTGTCATTCTATCTGTCTGGGATTGAAGCAAGAAGTCCCTCTGTCACCTTCCCACCTACTCTTCCTATTACCCCCATATATGTCCTGAGAGACAAGAGGCCTTCTCATTTCTCTGGCCTTCAACACTCCCTGTGACCTCCTCCTTGAGCCCTTTCAGGCCTAAGGCCAACTGGCCTCCTGCCGTGAGGCACCTTGCCATTGAATTCATTCATCCAATCCTGCCTGGGTTATTTGGTAGAGGGAGGGAAAGAGGAGAGGTAGATCAGGTATGACCACTTCCTTCCTTCCTTCAGGTACCTTCTGCTCATTGGACATCTGCCTGGCACAGCTGGAAGAGCTTGGCACCCTAAATGTGTTCCAGACGGTGTCCCGCATGAGGACCCAGAGGGCCTTCAGCATCCAGACCCCTGAGCAGTACTATTTCTGCTACAAGGCAATCCTGGAGTTTGCAGAGAGGGAGGGCATGGTGCCCTCCAGCCACAACCTCCTGGCCATGGAGGGTCAGTAACTGTCCCACGAGCCTCCTATCTGCTGCCCAGACTTCCTTAAACTACCCTGGACACCGCTGAGCCTATAGGTTGCCATCAGTTACACTGAAGCCATGGACCAACCTCTTTCTTGTGTCTCCCGGCGCACGCGTGCACGCAAGGCAGCCTTTCCCTTTGGCTAGATAGATGTGGTGAAATTGCCACTAGAAAGGGCCAGCAGCAATGTGTTCTTAATTCCTAGCACCTGCTATCGAACTGTGCCTTATTAAAACCAAATTGTGGCTGTCAGTTTTTGCCAGGGGCCCCGAGGTAAGTGGGGAAGGAACCTCCCTCCCCACTTTCCCAATGCCATTCTCCTTCTCAAGGTCTCTTTCCATTCCTTCCCTTTGCTAGGATTTGATGGGGAGGTTTGGTGAGCATCCACCTCCTTCCCAGAGAGCTTGACCAAGTTACATATTCTAGAGAACGTCCTGAGTGCCAAGCACGTTTATACCTAGGGCGTGTATTCCAGTCTTTTCTGTCATTCTCTGTGTGTGCGTGTGTGTATGTGCACTTATGTGTATGAGTCCATACGTACGTGTGTATATAATATATACTGTATGTGATAATATGGTCGTATTCTATAAATACATATACACAGAGATACTCCTTTGTAGAAGTTCCTGGGGCTTCTTGTTGCAGTTCAGGACTCCTCGCTTTTTGGATCCTACTGTTTATCCTGGACGAGCTGGGGTTGGGGATCGTGTTGCCTGTTGTCAGACCGCAGAGTGGTGGAAAAGGACACACACACATCCACTCTCCATGCTCCTGCCACAGGCCCTCATCCTTATATAATGACTTATCTCTCTCCAGGATGCTGCCTGTTGGAGCCAAGAATACTGGTTTGTGGTGACACTGGTTTAATTCAGCATGGATTGCCCTTATCTAATGGTTTTTCTCTGTTTACTTTGCCAATTTCGGGGATAGACCGCCACTGTGATTCCAGACCCTCTCTCCCCTCTCCCTATCCCTTGGGGATTGGGATCTGGGCAGAGATGAATTCACTGAGCAGCCAGAGCCAAAAGCAATCGGTACGAAGTCTTAGAAGGAAAGAGAGGGAGCCCACGTGTGAGAGAGAGGAAACTACATACTATGAGACTCCCTCCCTGAAAGAATGAGCTGGGGCCCCTTTTTCTTTTGCTAGAACGTTCTTTTTCTTATGCAACTTGGCCCTGTCCACTCATATGCCCATCTCTTTCTTGCCTACTAGCCTGCCAGACCCTGGAGCTCAAGCTGGGTGGGTTCTGTGTCAATAAAAAGCTTAACCCCTGTCTGGGTGAAGCAGTCCCCTGCAATCACTGTTTTCCCCCTATTCATTCAACCTGTCCCTGTCTCCTCCCGGCCTACCTAGCCTGATATGCCAGGGATGGAATCAGGAGTCCCAGCATTCCACATTCCCCAGAAAATCCCAGGAACCCCTAAAACTTCTTCCCCTATCACAGATGAGGTTGGCAGCTGATCAGACCTCAATAATTTTATACTGTAATAAGCTCTTTGAATGTATATATTCTTATTTTTACAATCTTTTCATTTTGTATTTAACGTCAATGGACTGAGTCAGATTCAGAAAATAATTGTAATGTTCATATTCGATATCTTACAGCGATACAGTTTTGTATTTACATATAAATATACCGACGTGATCAAATCCTTTTAGCTTCATCAATTTAGTAGCAGTCTGGGGCTGGGAAGGTGAGGAGGGGCTCCAAGAGCTGGTCTGGGAGGGATGGGGAGGCAGGGAGGAACCCAAGGCCTCATAGCCTTTCAGTTCTGAGAGCTGCCCATCTTGCCCAAGGCCATGGCCCAGCTCTGGGCAGACAAAGGGAACCAGCACCAGTTGACTGCTTGCCAAGTGCCAATCGCTGTGGTTGGTGCTTTCCCCCCCATTACCTCATTTAAACCTCACAACAATCCAGTGAGATGTTATTCTCCCTTCCTTCTGTTTCTGTGTAGATGAGAAAGGTAAGGTACAGAGGGTTACAGTGAAGGTAAGGTTTAGCAGGTCCAGCTCTAGAACTGGAGCTCATGTTGGTCTGCTTACAAAGCTTTGGTCTCTTTACTGCGTTGCTATCTCACAGATGAAGATAGTGTTTTGTCTTTGGAAATGAGTTTTTTTTAATGTTCTATTCAAGGTATAGACAGTTCTTAAGTTCCAGGTAGTTGATCTTGACTCGATCTGTATGTAATAGACAAGAAGGGTTTCTAACAGAGTTGGTGACTGATTCTCCCAGATAGGAATTCCTGGTACAGGTCCTCAAGTCTGCAGGGTACCAGAGGGGTCATTCTCCCAGGGAAACCCCATACATTTGGTTACACTGGTACCTTTGTGGGAAGATCTTGAGTCATTTGCATCTCTCTCAGAGTAGAACCAGAAGCTTTGTCCACGTAGGACCACTCCCCGTGCTGTGTAGCTCCTCCCTGTTGACCAGTGACACCTGTGCAGTTGGAGCGGTTCTGGCATGGGGTGTTCTTAATAAAAGTGACAGCAGCTGACATATACTGGTTGCTTAACTCTATTCCAGGTACTGTTCAAAGTGCTTTCTCGGTGTTATCTCATTCACCCTCAAACCAAACTTTTGAGGTAGGTATTGACAGAAGAGAAAAACTGAGGCACAGGAAAATCAATTTGCCACAGCAAGAACTCGGACCATCTGACTCAGACCTCTAAGGATCCATCTCCTGATCTTCTGACAAAATATTCTTGAGTTTCTTACCTTAATCAAGAGCTGACGTATAGTGCAAAAATTAAGCCAGACCTTTCTTTGGATGTTCCCTTGGGGACAAGCAAGCATAATAGGTAAACAGAGATACATGAAATCTGGGAAATCAGAGAGGTTAGGGGTTTGGGGAAGTATGTAGGAAACAACATTAATGATAAAAGATTTGGAGGAGGTGGCCTTGAACTGTCATTTATTTGAAGAGACTGTAGCCCAACTGCTGTGTAAATTCAGAAGTTATGCATGAGTTCTTCATTGCACATCTAAGGATTGGTGAGGTTATCACTTGCGAGGGCTCCATAAAAATGCAGTTTCCTGGGTCCTGCCCAATAGGTGGTTGAGTGAAGTGGCAGGATGAGCTAGGTTTTTGAACCATTGTTTTAGTCCATGCCACTGACTCTTAAGGAAGGTTAGCAAATTGATGTCTCCTAAATCTGAAAGAAAGAGATAAATAGCTTCCCCCCCCATTGCTGTAGTCTGCTTGTAGCCTTTACCCTTGGGAAGATAATTAATACTCAGTGTGAGCCTACCTGTGTTGGGCGTTAAAGGAGATAAAGGAGAAGACAGAGAAGGAGCCCTGAATCTGTCCAGGAAGTCAAGGCTGTCACATAGGAGATTTGCTGAACAAAGCAAGAGAACCCACAATGAAATGCTGGATTGCACAGTTGAGAACGTAAGATGAAGAAAGTGTTCAGGGGAGAGAGAATATTGTGGGTAACTCAGGCTTCTGCTTCTGATTTGACTGCTATTTTTTCACTTAATTTACTCCCTCTAGGCTTAGTCCCTTCATTCTGCCCATCCCTGTTAGCTAGGATGGGACTCCTGAGGTGAAGGGTACCCTAGCATCCTCAGCCTGGGAGGTTCACCATTGTCAATCTCCATGTCACAATGTGCAGGTAAATGACAGAATGCGACTGGTTCTTGGGAAACCGGACTATTTAGCATCATACCTTGAGGAAGATGGGACTCCTGCCCTTATGGTCTTCCCATCTCTAGAGACAACCAGACACATATGGAAACTCTCACAAATCAAATACCTGCAGGTAGGTGGGTCAGGAGGTATGGCCAGGTAGAAAAGCCTTCATAGATTGACTGAGCTCTTTGGTAGTTTTGAGATCTCACCACTCAACTCAAGCCAGGTCCTAGCTTTTGTAAAAGAAGGTGCTGTATTAGATGATCCTATTGCAGGCCCTTCAACTCTGAGGGTCTAGTTCTTTGCTGGACAGTGCAAATGCCTATAGAGTAACCATCAGATCCTACTCTGGTTGGGTCAGCTCCCACTTGAAATCCCCAGTTTTAGCTTGTTTTCAAAGTCTCCTCTTTCAAGTTGCAGCCACCTCCCTATTCCCTCAGTTCCCTTTCCACTTGGCCCCCAACTTGGTAAGCAGCAAGTCTCCCCTATAATCCCCAGACCATCCCATAGGCCTTTAAGGTTTCTGTGCTGTTACATGTGGGGCAGACAAAATGACTCAGAGCGGAGGAATGAACTAATCAAGCTACCAGAGCTCCCAACCGAGGTCTTAGGTTTGTCTCCAGCCTTGGTTACTACCAAGACTACTACCCCCAGACCATCATTAGCTAACCAAGGACAGGAGCTAAAAGCTCCACCAGTTTGGGAACTATATTTCCTCTTGGGAGATATTCACCCTATAGTTAACCATCACACAAACAGTTGTGAATATCAAGTGTTTTGGACTGCACTGCTCTTAACTGACCACAGAGAAGACTGGGTCCCTTCCACAAATAGAAATCTAGCAGTCTCAAAAACCTGTTGCAGTGTTTAGCCTTCCTTCACCTCTCACCATAGCTTTCACAAAATCCTTCTTTTTGTTTAAGCTAAATCTGGTGTTCTGCAGTCTTAAATGCTCTCATTTTTTTCTGGCTAAGGCCAACATGGACATAACTAACTAAACCGGAAACCTAGAGTGTTGGATGGAGATGCAGAGCAGTGATCCCTTTTCAACAGCTTAGGGTAATATGTTCCTGACATGGAAATATGTTCCTGATACAGTTTTTAGGACTAAGATGAAGGTGAAAGTAGGAAAGCAAGACAGTGAGTTGTGTAGAGAAGGTAGTCAAAAAAGGCACAGCACCCTTTTCCCCACTCTAGGCTCATTTCTTTCTGCCCCTCCCCCTGCATCAGCACCTGGTTACTTCTCTAAGCTAATATAGTTATCTTAGCCTCAAGACTGGCCAGATGCACAGCTGAGTCTAGGTCACCCACTTTATCCTGTGAAGTCTGTTTTACCTCCTTGACCTTTAATGAATACCTATTCTGTGGCCGGCAGCCAGTGGACGTATGGAGTATGATATTCAGAGCAGATGCTAGGCTGGAGATAGCAGTTGGGGACTTAGTTTAGATAGAAGCTAGGAGCCTTGGAAGTGGGTGAGAACAAAGATGAATGAAGAGAGCAAGAAGGGAGGAGAGACCCTTGGGAGCCACCAATATTTAGGGGAGGATGGAGGAAGAAAAACCTGGGAAAGATTCTGATTAATAGGCAGAGGTAACCAAGGTCAAGACTAGGCTGTGTTCTCAGACTGGTGAGAGGTGGGGAGTAGCTGGGATGAATGAACAGGATTAATAAATGGAGGTTCACTAGTGATCTTGGGGCAGGGGCTGACAAGGAGGCATGAGTGGGAGGTGAAGGAATAGAGACTGCAGTGCTTGGGGTTCACTTCAACCAAAGCAAGGCCCACCTTTATCTCTTACGTGTTAGACCTCTGAATAAGATTTCATTTGAACACAGGAATCTGCTGCCTTAAAAAAAAAATCATCAAACAACTGATATGCAGAAGAAAACACTTTGAAAGCATAAAGCTGGGTAAACTGCGAACATATTGTTACATCTGTTTTCTAGATTTGGGCTGAAGTGACCTAGAGGGGTAAATAATGCTAGGTGAGAGCAAAACATTTTAAGGCAGTGAGTAGCAGTCTTAAAACCCAATAAAAAAATTCCATGCCTTGGGCTTCCCTGGTGGTGCAGTGGTTGAGAGTCCGCCTGCCGATGCAGGGGACACAGGTTCGTGCCCCGGTCCAGGAAGATCCCACATGCTGCGGAGCGGCTAGGCCCGTGAGCCATGGCCGCTAAGCCTGCGCGTCCAGAGCCTGTGCTCCGCAACGGGAGAGGCCACAACAGTGAGAGGCCTGCGTACCGCAAAAAAAAAAATAAATAAAAATTCCAAGCCTCCAGTCACCTAGAAATCAGAAATATGGCATATGTACAACATATAAACCAGTTGGTTGCCAGAGAAATGCAGTTTCTAATTTACACAGTGGAATTTTGGGGTTCTTTAAGCCTGTCCTGGTCTCAAACTGGAACACCAAGGACTTTGCATTTGAAAGACCAGGAGAAGAGGGAGTGTCGACAAGATAAAGGAAGAAAGGGTCCTACAACATTTGAGTGCTAGGCATACTTTATTTTTAATCTCACAACAACCCACTGCAGTAGGTATTCTTATTCTTAGTTTACAGATAAGGGAATTGAAAGACTTGCCAAAGACATCCAGCTAGGAAGTGGCTAAACTGGGATTCTGACCAATAGCTTGAGCTTTCTCCCCTTGAACGTATAAGGCACTTTGGGTTGGAAGTGGGAAGCAAGCCTCAGATGCCCCTCACCTGGATATTCCCAAACTGGCAATGGTCTTTAGCTGGCAGAGTTTCTGTCATCAGGGCACTGGCACTGACATCTTTTTGGCAGAGCCACTGAAGTGCAGGCCCTAAATATCTCTCGATCACCACCTACCATAAGCACCCTAAAGAACTGTGAGAGTGTGTGTGTGTGTGTGATGCCTAGGAGGCAGGGTATCAGAAGGTGTGATAGTTTTGAGTATATGTGGTTGTGACTTGAGGATGCATGTATGTGACTGAGAGACAAATTGCTTCTTTGAGGATAATTTTTTTGGAAAGGGCCAGAAATTATTTAAAACTATCTGGGGACAAACTGCTCTCAGAGTCAGGGAGGGAAGGCGTGTGGAGCAAGAGGGGAAGTTGTTTTTCTCCCGAAGTCCCAACTTGGATCACGGATCTTAATGTGTATAGAGACAGCATGTGGTGGAATGGACAAAGCTCAGGCAGACTCGCCTTGGCAACTAGGCTTGGGCAAGTCACTCTACTACTCTGAGCCTCAGTTTGCTCGACTACAAACTCGATAATCCCTAACTCACACAAAAAAGGACTCCTGGGAATCAGAACCTGGCTTCCCTATGTGACTTCTGCAAGGAAGGCCTTCACCCAGATCTATTCACTCTTTTGTCCTCACTGATAGGGTAGGGGAGAGGTGGGGTGGATGCAACCTTCAGTGAAGCTGGAAGGCCAATGTCTCCAAATCAAATTCTTAATTTCCCAGAGTCTGGGAGTGGCTGTGCTATGCAGGCATCAATGTACTGAGTCAGAAACAATCACTGGACGCCTTCTGAGGGGCTTTCTTGCCTGATCGCTGGGGGCACTGGGGGCTCAGAGGTGAATTAGATGGAGTTGCTTCCCTCGAGAAGCTCAGTCTAGGGAGCATTCAAGAGGGGATTTCCATCAGCGTGGTGTACTTAGGAGGGTCAGAAGTGTCAGCGAAGTCTGGTTCTCTGAGCAGGAGTAACTGTTCTGGTTGCAAATGCTCCATAAGTAACTTCCTTCAGCGTATACCCCCTGCAGTCCAGGCTTACAGTCAGATGCTTGGGCCTTTGGCCTCCACAGAAGTTCAGAGCCTCACTAGGTGTATTAAAGTGCATTTTTATCACATGTGATCTTCATAACAGGGTAAGGACTGCCATGTTAACTTGTACAGGACAGGAGGCTGAACCACAGGTAATAAGAAGACTAAGTGGAAACCATAGGACTCAACTTCCAGACTAATGTTCTTTCTGCTGTACCCACTCTGCCTCATCTTACATTCACACAGTATCTGTTATGCCTTCATTTAGGGCAGAGCCTCTTGGGAAATAAAGCACAAATGTGAGATAGGGCTCCAGACATCAGAAGGTGTCTGTTCTGATATAGAAAAACTTGGTCTTCCCTCTAGGGAGCCCCCAGTCTGAGAATGAACCTCAACTTCCATGGCCCTGCCAGGTGCTGGGCTTCCTACTGAACACACACTCTTCACCTCCTGGTCTTTCCCCCTTTACACCCTTCAGTGATTCCATCAACCAAGCTGCTGCCCAAATACTAGCCCCTACTTCACCTGAAATGACCTACTTCCCTTCCCAAATCAGTATTTCTTCCCACCTGCCCTCTCTCCTTAGTAGCAAGCTTCCCTCCCCATCAGAGTCCCCCCCACCCCTGTGGGCTCTGAGGGAGGGAAGGGTCCTTAGAGCCTGTCTTTCTACCCCAGTTTTCACCCCTCCCTATTTCACAGGAGAGAAACAGGCCCATAGGGAGGAAGGGACTTGCCTAAGGATATAGTACTAAGTCACTGGCCACACTAAATCTGGAAGCCAGCTTACCAAACCACTAGCCTCAAGGCTCTTCTACCTATTCACACACCAGGCCACTGACTCCTCCTTTCCCTCCATTACCCACACTGAATCAGTCACCCAGTCCTCTGGAGTCTTTCTCAAACACATCTGTTTTTATTCTTGCTTATCCATTGCCACTGCCCTAGTCAAGTCTTCATTACATGTCATCTGAACTGTTAGGACAGCCTAACTGGTAGCAGGCTCCCATTCTGCCCACAGGCCTTTAAGGCCCTTCACACTCTGTACACCCCACCTCATCCACACTAGCTTCCTTTACTGGATACCTCAATCAACAGGTCTTTCCCACTCACTCATCTTGTATTCTGGCCCCAGGCTCAGCTCTGTTGAGCACAGACATGTGGGGTAGCCTACCGCACCCCTCCAAAACACTACAAATGATTCAGGGAAGCATCTGAGTCAGAGTTTTGCCTTGAGGGCTGGAAGGTAGGGAAGGGTTTCTGGATTGGGGGGCTGGGAGAACGAGAAGAAACCTCTTGGCTCCCTCCAGATATCTACCCCTCCCACCAGAAGATGTACCTCTGTAGTCTCCAAACCCACTATTACAACAGCCTTTCTGCCTCACCTTGCTGCCTGTAGGCACCCCTCATTCAACCCACCCTCAGAATCCATCCAGCTGCTGGGATGTTGAGCATCTTAAACCATAGTTCTGGGCCTGTGGTCCTGTGAGCAGCCATGCTGCTTGCACGTTCTGCTGTGCAAGTCTAAGAACGTTAACAAGGTAGTAAAGTCTTCTGCTCTTTTTTTTTTTTTTTTTTTTTTTGCGGTACTCGGGTCTCTCACTGTTGTGGCCTCTCCCGTTGCGGAGCACAGGCTCCGGACGCGCAGGCTCGGCGGCCATGGCTCACGGGCCCAGCCGCTCCGCAGCATGTGGGATCTTCCTGGACCGGGGCACGAACCCGTGTCCCCTGCATCGGCAGGCGGACGCTCAACCACTGCGCCACCAGGGAAGCCCAAGTCTTCTGCTCTTTGACTGCATCTTTCCAACCCTGAGTTTCATTACCACAGCCACACTTGAAATGGTTCTTAATGTTTCTTTGCATTTACCTCTTTGTGTCCTTTGCTGAGAATAACTTGCCTCTCCATTTCTACCTGAGTGCCACCTTCTCCATGAAGACTTCACCCAGTTTTCCTCAGCTAGAAAGAATCTCTCTGCTCTGAGCTTCTGTGGATGTCTAATTACATATACATTTTCCACCTCGCCTTAGCTCTTTCTGTAGCATCTCCTCAGCTAGGTCTGATGCCCTTGGAGGGTACATAGTGAGCATATCATTCAGTCTCTGTAATCGCACCCAAGCAGCAGGTGCGGTATGAATGTGTCTGCCTCACCCCAGTAGGTGCTTAGGCAAATGCCTGTTGCCCCAACACAGGACTTCCAGCTTATACCGCTCATTTTTAGGCAGGCACTTAACAGAATGGGCCGGACACAGGTTACACAGACAGGGGGGTCGGGACATTCCAGCCAGTCGCTAGGGTATCCTTACCCGCCTCCCTCTGCCCAGCTCCAAATGGGGTGTGTATGAAGGAAGTGGGGGCCAGGTAGCCCCGCTAGCTCCTCCTCCGGGTCCACCCAGCGGATCTTTGAGTCCCAGGAGGTCTCCTAGTCCAAGGGCCTCAAGAAACTCGAAGCGGCGGTGCGGCAGAGATAGGGACCTCTGCCAGAGATGCGCCTCCCACTCACGACTAGTTTAATTAATTTGTTTATATTTTTTGGAGGGAGGGGGCGTTCAATGAAGGGGAAGAGGTGGAGCGAGGGGAGGAGGCGGGCCCAGTATGACTGACGCGAGCACCGGGGAGCCAATGGCCCGTGGGGGGCGTTCCCCCCCATTCAGTACTCCTCGCCTGGCTCGGAAGGTATGTTAAACAGCTGCTTTTAATTTGGTCTCCCCAATCTCGAGGGTTTGGGGGGCTTGTTTGCCGGCTGGTCGCTTTGGCCAGTCCGCCATGGTGTAGGCGCCACGGGCCCTGGGACGGAACTAGGGGAGGCTCGGAGTCCGGCGGCCGAGGGAGCCGAGCAAGGGGCAGGCCAGGAAGGAGAGCTCTTGGCGCCGCCCGCTCGCCAGTGTGCGTTTCCAAGCCGGGCCGGATCCGTGGGGAGGGGGTCGGCCCGGCCCGGGGTCGCCAGTGCGCTAGCCGTGCTGCCTAGTTTATTTCACCGAGCGGTCGGTTTCGGTAGGTTTGGGCGACGGACTGGGTAAGGGGCCGGCAGGAGGAGATCCCCCTCGCTCCTGCAATGCCTTAAAAAATTATTGTAGAGAAGAAAAAAGGGGAGATTCCATACACCAACTGGAACCGGGCCCGGGCTGCGGCGCGCGGGCTCGGCAGGGGGCGGCGGCCTGAGCCAAGCCGGCCAGGCTCACTGAGCCCGCGGCGCCGGGAGTTGGTCGAGAGCTGGAGTTAGCGAGCGAGACCGGGCCCGCGGCTTTCCCCGCTAACCACGCCGGGCGAAGGCGGCAGCCGCCCGAGGGTTTTGTTTCTGTCCGCAAACTTGTCGGAGGGGGCGGTGGGCGCGCTCCGAAGAGGCGCGGGCGCCTAGGGCCCGCGGTTGTTATGGACTCTGGGGGCGGGGGCAACGCCGGACTTGCGGGAGGGGCGGCCGGGGGCGGGGGAGGCCACCGGAAAGAGCACCAGCGCCTCGGCAGTAGACCCATGCGCCGGTCTGGGCTCTCCGAACTCCCGGGCCGTGGCAGTAGAGCCAGCATTCGGCGCTGGAACCCGGCCTGGGGGTGTGGAAAACCTCCACGAACTCGGCGGCTGCGACCCGCGGCCCCAGCTGATCCCCTTGCAAACATGGAGCTGCCTCCTTCCCCGCCCACCCCAAGGCAGCGACGGTGGCTCCCTTCCCCTCCCCCGGCCGTGCTGTTTGCCCGCGGATGGGGCGGGGGTTGGGGCATGGGCGTGTGAGCGCGCCCACGAGGGGGTGGCCTGAAAGGGGCAGTGAAGGTCGGAAACTGGGAAAACAGTCTCCACGCTCGGAATCGGGAAAAGGAAATGCATCAGCCGGCGGGAGGGGCGCGGGGGGCGCGCCTGTCAGCCGGGATGGCGGCCGTGGGCTGGGAGGCGGGGCGCCGGTGCGAACCGCCGAGGTCGGGCGGGGCGACGCCGGGAGAAGAGGCGCAGGGGCCCGGGCTCATGGAGCGCCGTGCTACCCCTGCCTCCACTCCTTGGCCTAGCCTGTTTACTATCTACTCCAGCGACGGCTTGTGCAACCGGCCCGGAGAGGAGCTGAGGGGCGGGGTCTTTCCCTCTCTCTTCCACCCATCTCGGGCTCCTCCAGAGGGCCCGCCTTCTCTTGTCTTCCAGTGGCTGGGCGAAGCTCCCTTTTTTCCTTCTCGGTTGTTGATTGGGTGACATTCTCCCGAGCTCCGCCTATCGGAGGCCGGGCTGGAGTTTAAGTTGCTAAGATTTTTTTCCGTGAAGGGCGGAGGGAGGATTCCTGCGGCTTACGTGAGGCGCAAGGGTCCCGCCCCTACTTCTGATTGGTGGGGTGGATAGTCCCGCCTTCTCCGGCGCAGAGAGCTTGGAGGGGGAAGTCCACCCCTGTTCTCCGCCCCCTCCCCTAGCGTGTGTGCGCGCTCAGCACATGTGTGAGGCCCGCCTAGCTCCTTCGAACAGTCCTCCCGCCCGGAAGTCCCGGGCTTGGAGCCCTTGGCAAGGGGGGCGGGGAGAGCCAAGAGGCACACAATGATTTCTCCGAGTCTCGAGATCTGGTAGCCTTCGATGAAGTTAGGGGTTGACGGTGTACGGTGGCTTTGGGGGACTTAGCTCTCGGGGTTCTGCAAGGGTTGGGAGGAGGGTGTGGGGTCTATCCTTCTTCGCCAAGCACTAAAGTTCTGACCCTGCGGCCTGGCTTTTCCCGCGACTCTCGACTTCCTGGAAATCGCCCTAGGCTTAAGCTTGAGAACGCTGCGGACGCTGGCAGTGTGTTTTCTTCCTAGCACAAGGCAGCCGCTGGCCTTACTTGGCTTTATCAAAAACTCTGAGCAACTTAGGATTGGCCTGGATGCCTTAGGCAAGACCTAGGGCAGCTCATCCCCTGTTGACAGAAACGTCGAGGGCGGCCCAATTATGCTTGGGTTCCAAGCGGTTCTTGATGTCCAGGTGGGAGCGCCGTGTGGCACCCAGTCCAGGGAGCGGAGGACGGCCCAGATTTAAATAGCCCTCGGTCAGTTCTGCATAATTACCTCTTCGTAACCTCCTAGAGGTTTGGCCTGGGGGTCTCGTTTGTTTCGTTGGTGTGACTTATTTTTTGAGCTACGTCCTGGGGCAGGGCTTAGCTCCCGGCGAGGCTGCTCCCATCTGTCGGCTATTCATGGAGTTCACAGTTCGCTGCCTTGTCCTTGCGGCTTGGAGTCAGGCCCACCTGTTGCCAGCGCTCATTTCTTGTGGTCTCCGGCAGATTGCAGAGGGAGGACAAGGTAGGACCTAGGAGTTACCTGGGGCCTGCCTCTTGGATACTGACTCAGCTCTCTTGGGGGAGTAGCCTTTTTGCGGAAGAGAGCGGGAAAACTCTAGTCCCGCCCCCTCCCCTCCTGGCGCTCCGTGAGCGCCCCCCAAAGCAAGGCCAGCGTCAGTTCGCCCTATTTAGTGAATAAATAAAAGCCACCTAGGTATCGCAAGCACTTTGTCTCTCTGTTCAAGGCCATATTACCTATACAGAGAGGGCCTAGGGACTGTCATTAACACTCGTTGGCCAAGGAGGAGGGAACAGCTGTTCTTATTATTGTCCCCAACTCTGGAATTTTTATTATTTCTCTTAAGTGTGGCGTAGGATTCATTTATGCCGTGGCCTGTTTGGTCTCCTTCCTCAGTTCTTCGAGTCTGATGCCTCCAGTTCTACTCTGGAGATCGCTAGTGCCTTACGCTTCACGCTCCGCCTTCCGGAGGCTTGCCAGGGCGTTGGCTCTTAGGGCCCTGCCCTCATTTTGGTTATCTCCGCCCTCTTAGGACTGCATATTCAGGTTTAGGGAGTGTCGGCGATAGAAGTATGCAGCCACCACTAGCTGCGGGCTGAACAACCTCTGGGGCTATTCCTCGACTTTGGTCTCCAGCCCTTAATTCTGTATTCTATACTTACTTAAAGGAGCTGTCGGCTGCTCCGTATATTTGTGTTTACAAGGAGGCAGTGTGCGGAAATGTAAATTGTAGAGAACTGGATGGGAATGATGAGGTTCTCTTTATCATTTTTTGTAAGGGGGTCCTGCAGGGTGGCAATGCTGCTGCCTCTCCCCTTCAAATCCCAGGGCATCGAATTCCCGCTGCTGAGCTTCGCACCACCTCCTATTTCAGGCCCTGGAACTCTGCGCTTCAGTCTCTAGTGTAAACATTCCACAAAAGGACTGCTAAGGTTCAGCCTCCTCGCGCAGGGCGGAGTCAGCTTCTTCCTAGACGGGGATCCTAGCCAATAGAGGCTCCTACCGGCGTCGAGATACCCAATCCGATGGTTGGGGGCGGGGCCTGGCCCGGCAGTGCAGTAGGAGGAGACTATCTCACGGACATTTTTTACCCCACATCGGTTACTTACCTTCCTGGGGCAGCCAGAGAGCTCGGGGTAGCCTTCCAATGCAATGACCGGCGAGGGAGGGAGCGGAGTTGTTGGGCCCGTAGCTGAGAGGGCAAGAGGCGGGACATGTGGAGTCCTCCAATGAGACGTGAAGAGCCTCCCTGCTTCCTCCAATAGTGTTGCGGCTTGGGGGTGGGATTCAGCTATTCGTCTCCAATAGGCGGGGTTGAGTTAGGGAAGCTCCCCGCCAATAGGGGCGTGGAGAAGGTGAGCGGCTTTCCCCCCCCATCCCCTCCCAGCCGGGGGGGAAGGGGCGGGCAGTCGGCAGCCAGGGCACAGCGATTGGCTAAATCTTTGACAGGCGGATAGTACGGCCTGTGCGGAGCGAAGTTGAGTCTTCCCTCTGCGGGGCGGGCCGGGTGAGTGGGCGGGATTTCCCGGGTAACAGAGAAGCGGCCGCGGCGGTAGAGGCGGCGGAGACGGTTTCTCCATCTTCCCCCCCTCCCCTTCCCCCCTTGGAGTTTCCCTCCCTCCCTCCCTCCCTCCTTCCTTCCCAGTCTGGGCACTGGGGCCTGTGACCGCTTCGTTAGCGGAGAGGAGGCTGCCAGTCCGCTTTGGCGGGCCTGTGCCCCGCGCGTTTCTCGGGGCCTCCCTGCTGAGCCTGAGGCTCATGCTGAGAGGGACACGCAGTGAGAGCGGCCGAAGCAGCTTTGCGGTCAGAGCACGCCGGGCCGGGGTCGGGGCAGGGAGCCTGGTGGCGGGTAACGCCGGACTCGAGGGTGTGTATTTTTTGGGGGGACTGACCTCCTTGGCTTCCCGTAGAGCAGGCGGGCGGGAGGCGTGTGGATGTGTGAGGGGGGTGGGGGGCGGAGCGGGGTAGCTCTCGGTGCGGGAGGGGGAGGAGAGCGTAGTCCCGGTGCGCGCGGAGGGGGCGGGCTCTCGCGCCGCCGCTCAGGGGCGGGGCCGGCGCGCGCGTGCGATTGTGGAGAAAGGGGCGGGGCTGGGCCCTGTGCTAAGTGCTGTTTGCGGTCGACCACCCCTCCGGTCTTCCCGGGTTGGGCGGGGCCTCGGCTGGGCGGCCTTGCACTGGCCTGCTGGGGTGAGGGAACGGCCTGGGGGGTCTCCCCCTTGTGGCTTCGGGGCGCGGCAGGGAGGGGGCGTGAAGTCCGCCTTCCTCCGCCTTCCCGGGATCCGGTTGGCCGGAGGGGCAGTATGGAGCGGCGATGCCACGCCCCCTGGTCGTCCTACCCCTTCCGCGGGTTTCCGCCTCCTTGGCAAGTGAGGCGGGGCTCGGGAAAGCCCGCTGTCCGGTCTGGCTGGGAGTCGCGGCGCCTAGATCTGCCCCGCCCTACGTCTCTTTTGGGTGGGAGGGGCCCCCAGACTGCAAACTGTGGAGGTGTCAGGGCTTTCTCTTGTGGCTCAGCCATGCTTTTTGCCTGGGGCACGAGGGTCAGGTGCCAGAGCTGTTGTCCCTGCTTTGCTTGGTGCAGCATGGATGGCACCATGCAGCCTGGACGGTGGGATCGTTGTCCCCGCCCCTCCCCTCTCGGTTGTAATTATTGGGGCCAGGTGCTCAAGATCCTTTCGTTGCAGTCTGCGGTCGAGTGCTGCTCGTGCTGAGACCGTGCTTCCGCAGCGGTGATGGTAGGGGGAGGGGCAGGGACTCATCAGAGACTAGAAATGTGGCCGGGGACAACCTTTCCTGGAGTTCCCTTGATGTTGGGTTACCGTGGCTGTACGGGGCGGGGTTTCCTTTGAGCCAATGGGATGGTGGGTAGTTAGACTTCGCCACTATTTCGGTGCCTTAGAACTTCAAACCCAGTTAGCCAAGAAAAGGATGTAGAAACTCCTCTGCCCAAGGCTGAAATTTAGAAAAGGAACGGTTGGATTTACATTATATTTCAAAAAATGATCTTTTATAAAAGATGGTGATTTTTTAAAAAAACTCAGACTTTGAATGAAATACTCCAATTTCTTCAGCTTCTGCATTTTTGCATACTTTAATTGTACTGGTGGTTCTATTATTTAATTTCTCAAATAAATAAGTTGCAATTTAGGTAGCTTCAGGTGTTCTTGAAAAGTCTGCTTGTTTTATGTAATTCTGTTAGAACATCCAGACCACTTTCTATTTATATTCTATAAAACACTGTTCTTGCCCTATTTTTTTACAGAGTAGGGTGAAATCGAGGACTAGTGTAGCCTTGTGTATGTGACTTACGTAGTGTTGCCCTCCAACCTGTATTGGGAAATTGCCTTAGGACGTTTCAAGTTTAATGAACCAGTTTAATTGAGGGTTTTGCTCTGAGTTGAGACATTATCTTTTCTTAAGAGAAATTACTTGTGTTTTCAATATTTTTCAGGAGAAATTAAACAAGGAACAAATATGTTTATTTATGCACTAATATCTGAGCAAGCTCACTGGCTAATTAGCTGAACTGAAGTTAAATTCTAGATTTGTGCTTTGCTCAGTTGGGACTGAGAGCTTGGTGCCGTGTGCTATACTCATGTGAAGAGATTAAGTCTCACCTTCTTAGCTAAAGAAGTAGCAATGGCAACAGTAGCTTTTTAGTTTGGTTAATGGTGACTGAGGTATAGAACTGGTGTGGAGACAGAAAACCTGGGTGTTTTTCCTGATGCTATAAACTGACAAAGTTTGTGAAAATAGTGGAGAATTTACCATTGAGGAAAGTTTGGTCAACACATAGTTGTTCCTACCATTTGCAATGCTGTGTGCTGGGAAACATAGAAGACCTAATTCATATCCTTAAAGAATATGTTGGGACTTCCCTGGTGGTGCAGTGGTTAAGAATCTGCCTGCCAATGCGGGGAACACGGGTTTGATCCCTGGTCCGGGAAGATCCCACATGCTGTGGAGCAACTAAGCCCGTGCGCCACAACTACTGAAGCCCACGTGCCACAACTACTGAAACCTGCGAGCCACAACTACTGAGCCTGCGTGCTACAACTACTGAAGCCTGCGTGTCTAGAGCCCGTGCTCCGCAACAAGAGAAGTCACCGCAATGAGAAGCCCGCGCACCACAACTAGAGAAAGGCTGCATGCAGCAACAAAGACCCAACGCAACCAAAAATAAATTTATTTATTTATTTAAAAAAGAAAAAGAATATGGTGTCTGTTGGCGAACCAGGGTCAGAAGTCCCACATAGGCTTTAAGAATTCAAGTAAGAGCCTGGATGTGCTGCATTAGGAAAGTTTTCATAAATGCTTTTTCTCTCTCCAAATATTAGTATCATATACTATAGTTTTGTCAGAGTCAGAGACCCTAGAGAGATTTGCATTTTGTAATTAAGAAGTTTTCACCTAAAGAGTAAAAAAAATTTTTCTTTTTTTAAGGAAGGTGGTGTGTAGTAATTTGATAAAATTCCTGGCAAAGCATAGTCCTGTTTACATCTTAAGTGCAAACAGACAGGTTACTGGAGAGCTTATTCGAGGCAGATGTTAATGGCTGTGAATTTTAGTTGGAATTAGAAGATTATGTCCATGGCATTCAGTAATCTAGTGCAGTGTTTCAAAGGCTTTCTTACTCTTCTGGATAACGCCATCAACCAAAAGTTTGTTAAGCTTTATTTTCTGTAGATTCTTATATAGATGATGTTAAATGCTTTTTCAAACTACACCCTCTGTCTCCTTGAATAATAGTAAAAGAACTTAACATTTATCGAGCCCTTTACTACCCCCCAGGCACTGAGTTAAGTATTATACATTTATTAATCTGTTTAATCTTCACTACAACCCTATGTAGTGGGTACTATGAAATCTATGTTTTAAAGATGAGGAAACAGTGGGAAAGAGAAGTTAGACATATGCTAAGTGGCTAATCCAGAATTCAAACACAGACATTCTGGTTCCAGAGTCCACGCTCTTAATGCTATACTTCAGCTGCCTCTGGTCTAAGGATAGTAGATGGAGAAGGAGCAGTGTGGGTTGTTTTTTTTTTTCTTTTTTCCACTTGTGGTAAAACATATATAACATAAAATTTATGATTTTATCTATTTTTTAAATGTACAGTTCAGCGACATTAAGTACATACACATTGTTGTGCAGTCATCACCATCATCCACATTTTGTTTATCTATTCATGTGTCGATAGACGTTTGGGTCGTTTCCACTTCTTGGCTATTGTGAGTAACACGGCTGTGAACATGAGTGTATAAATATCTCTTCAAGTACTTGCTTTGAATTCTTTTGGGTATATACCCAGAAGTGGAATTGCTAGGTCATACGGTAATTTTATTTTTGGAGGAAGCAGCAATGTGTTTTTTTTTTAATATTTATTTATTTGGTTGCATTGGGTCTTAGTTGTGGCACGCAGGTTCTTTGTTGCTGCATGAGGGATCTTAAGTTGCGGCATGCAAACTCTTAGTTGCGGCATGTGGGATCTAGTTCCCTGACCAGGGATCAAACCCAGGCCCCCTGCATTGGGAGTGTGGAGTCGTAGCCACTGGACCACCAGGGAAGTCCCCAGCAATGTGCTTTTGAAAGCACATTGGGGAAAAAGATTAGGATTCAGATTCTAAAGGTAAATTGAGTCAACATGCATTCTTTTTTCTTTCTTTTTTAAAATTTATTTATTTGGCTGTGTTGGGTCTTAGTTGCAGCACGAGGGATCTTTCATTGTGATGCGCAGGCTTCTCTCTAGTTGTGGTGCGCAGGCTCCAGAGCACGTGGGCTCAGTAGTTGCAGCGGGAGGACTTAGGACTTATTTGCCCAGCGGCATGTGGGATCTTAGTTCCCTGACCAGGGATTGAATCAGCATCTCCTGCATTGGAATGTGGATTCTTAACCACTTGACCACCAGTGAAGTCCCTCAGCGTGCCTTCTTTTTTTTTTTTTTAATTTATTTAATTTATTTATTTTTGGCTGCATTTGGTCTTCGTTGCTGTGTACGGGCTTTCTCTAGTTGCGGCGAGCGGGGGCTACTCTTCCTTGTGGTGCGCGGGCTTCTCATTGCGGTGGCTTCTCTTTGTTGCGGAGCACAGGCTCTTGGTGCGTGGGCTTCAGTAGTTGTGGCTTGCGGGCTCTAGAGCACAGGCTTAGTAGTTGTGGCGCATGGACTTAGTTGCTCTACGGCATGTGGGATCTTCCCTGACCAGGGCTTGAACCCATGTCCCCTGCATTGGCAGGCAGATTCCTAACCATTGCACCACCAGGGAAGCCCTCAACATACATTCTTTTTTTTTTTTAATTGAAGTATAGTTGATGTACAATATTATGTAAGTTTCAGGTGTACAACAGAGTGATTCACAATTTTAAAGGTTACTGAGCATCTAAAATAGCTCTGGACTGACACAGGAAGAGTCTCTGTTCCCAAGAAGTTTACATTCTTAGAAGGAAAGGTAAATACACATATAATATGATTTTACTACACATCAGTGTAGGTTGAGTGCATAAGAGTCAAGTACAAAGAGCTGTAAGGAATTCAGAGGAGAGCCCACCTTTTGGTGGGAAGAGGAAGAGGGGACACTGAATGAGAAACAGGAGGGAGGAGTCTGAAATCATAGATCTAGTTTAAGGGAGTTGTTAAGCTCAAAATACCCCCAGAGAGTGCTTTGGAATGTTAGAAGGGGTGGCATTGTATTGAAAATGGCACATGAATTGTCTGTGTTCCAGTTTGTGCATCCTGTTCTCTTCAGTTTGCAGATGTGATTGCTTCTGCTGCTTTGGAAGGTAGTTAAGAATCACAGTGAAGAAATTATGGACTTGGCATTACTTGTTGCTGTTACTCTGTCAAGCTGAAGATATATTATTAATATGGTCAACTATTGTTTCCTAATACTTCTTTTCTTTCACATGCCTTCCTGTTTCTGCTACTGTAATAAGTGAGTAGTAGAGGTAACATCTTAGGATTTTAATCTTTTTTTGTTACAGTTTAAGTAATTAATTCTGGGTGTTTGTTTTTTGTTGAGGTTAAGGTCAAATAATGAAATTCATCTAGCAGCATACTTGGGTAGTCTGAATCAGGGTTCTGCCATTATTACATTATATTCTTTCCAAATATTTCAAGGAGTTTTGTTTTTCTGACAGACATCTTTCCTTTTAAATATGAATTTTAATTGTCTTTATACAGTTATCTGTTCGATTGTCTTTTAACAACACATTAAAAAACCTTTGACTTTCTTTAGTTTTGTAACTTTCTTTTGGGGTCTGTTTCTTCAAAAGACATGCCCCCCCCAAAAAAAACCCAAAAAATCACACGAAAGACATGCCCAGTGGGATTTGTTGTCAGTTATAACCAAATGCAGATTTTTTTTTTTTTTTGTCCTTGTATATTTGCAGGTCAACAACCTGATACTGGTTTTCATCAGGGAGAGCTGTACAGTGGCTCACAGTTCATGTAGATTGGGACTTTACTTTCTTGATAGCCTTAGTGCCTAGGACAATGCTGGCACACAGGTGATAGATAAGTAGTTTACAACCTGAACTCTAATGGCATTTTAAAGTTTGCTAACTAGAGGATACCTCTGTTTAGTTGGCAGTTGGCTTCAAAATTAGTTGGCATTTATTGGTAGCAATTTCTAACTGATACATCTCTTTTTTGCCCCTCCCTTCTTTTGCTTTTGTACTCCTCACCCCCTTTTCTGTGTGTGTGCCTGCATGTTACTTGTATTTATCAGCTTCGTGGCAGTGGATGTTTCCTCAGTCCTGCTGGTATCCTCCAGGTGCCAGGCTTATTGACTTGCAGGCTGTTGAAGGATATATGGAGCCACAGTCTCTTATCTGCAACTCTGAAATGCAAGAATTTTTGTTTGTTTGTTTTTTGGTAAGTTTGGTTCCGCAACTAATTTAGGGGGACAACCTGTTCTACGCTGTCCCACTTGGTGCAGAAATGTGAATGTGCTTGATTATAGAGAGCTACACTATGCGCCGTATTAGCTTTCCAAAATCTAAACAATACTGATAACTCTCAAATTTCTGTCTCTCCCTGGGGACCTCTCCTTTGTACTGTAGATGAACAAATCCAGTGGCCCACTTCATATTTCCTCTTGGATATCTAACAGGCATCTTTGCAGGCGGACTCTCAACCACTGCGCCACCAGGGAAGCCCTCTAACAGGCATCTTTGACGTCTCTCTTTTTCACACATGGTCTATAAGCAAATAAATACTATTTGCTCTATATTCAAAATACTATCCAGAATTTGACCAACTTGATACCACCCCCTAGCCCCCAACTACAGCAGTGAGTGCCACTAACATCTCTAGCTTGGGTTATATCAGTAGCACCTTAACTGTTCTCTCTGCTTTGTTATTGCCCCTCTTCAGTCTGTTCTTAACATATTGATAGCAACCCAAGTGATTCTCTGCTTAAAACCCTCCAACAGCTTCCCATTTCAGTCTGAGTTCTTATTATGACCTATGAGAACAAACATGATATGCTCCCTGCCTACTACCCCCAACTCCATTACCTCTCTGACTTCATTTCCTACTAGTCTCTCTTTCCTCCATTCTGCTCCAACTACATGGCCTTTTAGCTTTTCTCGGAAAATACCAAGCACATATATGTATATCAGAGTCTTCACGTTTGCTGTCCCCTCTGCCTGTAATGGTTCTCCTACCGATTTCCACATGGGTAACTCCTTACTTCATTTACTCAAAAGTTACTTTATATTAGTGAGGTACTCTTTGGTCACCCTTATCTAAAATTTCAAAAATTCTCTGCTTTTTCTTCTTAGCACTTGTCACTGTCTGATATTCTGAACACTGTTTATTATCTTGTTGTCTGTTTCTCCCACTAAAATGTAAACTTCCTGAGGGAGGAGAGTTTTGTTTTATTTACATCTATATCCCTAGCTCCCAGAACAATTCCTGGCCCATAGTTTGTGCTCAATAAATATTAGAGAATGCATGCATGTGTGAATGAATGATTTGGTTTCCATCACAGCAAAGCACTATGCTATGCATGGTGGAGGATACAAAGATGGTTAAAGGTTTGTGTGCCCATGTCTGTGTAGGGGCAGAAATATAGCTAATAGGATAGAGGCAGTATGAGGTGAGTGACACATCTACCTATCATCTTAAGAACTACCTTGCGTTCTATTTATAATGCTTTCTTTATAGCTTCAGCTAGTGTATCTTCTGTTACACTTAGTCTTGTTTTATACCATTCCTAGTTAGTTTATAGAAACCTTGTCACACAAACTAAATGTTAATGTCCTTGAGAATAGGTATACACAATGATTTCCTTCTTTTATATTCCCCTACTATTAATACTTAATTTTTTAAAAACTTCAAAAAATTTATTTATTTGTTTATTTATTTATTTGGCTGCGCCAGTTCTTAGTCGCAGCACATGAGATTTTTAGTTGTGGCATGCGGGATCTAGTTCCCTGACCAGGGATCAAACCCGGGCCCCCTGCATTGGGAGCGAGGAGTCTTAACCACTGGACCACCAGGGAAGTCCCTAAACTTTTCATTTTGAAATAATTTTAGGCTTAAAAAAAGTTGCAAAAAATAATACAAAGAATTGCCATAGTACAGTGATCAAATCAGAATGTGAACATTGATACAATTATTAATATTTTTTGAATTGAACCAAATATTTTCTTGTCCGTATTCTACCTATAACATCAGTGTCAGTTAGACCCAATTTTAGTTTTTGAGTTTCTTTTTGAGCAGTATTAACAATTTGTAAAGATTTATATTTAATGACTTTATTCTTTATTAGAGGTCTTCAGAAGAACGAAGAGAAAATTTACTTATTTTCTTTTTAATGGAATAAACTCATTTCAGCTATTACCGCTTATACATCTGACCTGTATTGTAGGAAATTGATGATCTTAGTTATCCTATATCTTGAAACGTTTTGGTCTTTTATCATCCTAGGAATTACTTTTTCATTACTCATCAATTATTCCCAACTATGCTAAAAAAAACCCAAGAAACTAAAATAATAAGAAAATGGAAGGATGATGAATTGCCTAGAAGGATGATGCAGTAGTAAAATAAGTCATCACTACTTCAATTTTCTTACTTCTTTGCCCAAAGCATTACAGCATCTTTCAAGAAAGTGTACAAGAAGTTGGGGGATGCCATCTTAAACATTTTGTAAGATGTTACCATTTGGGGTGAAAAGGATATGACAGTTCTGTATACTACTATTTTTACAGTTTTTTTAAGTTTTCATTCAACATATTTGATAACCCGTAATCTTTTGTTTTCCTCCAATAATGGCAAAGACAAGAAAACTAACAGAGGAAGACATTTCACAGTTATTAGAGGAACTAATAGATGAAAGCAGTGCAACAGATAGCAACACTGTAGGCTGTAATGATGATGGTAGAATTGATAGTATAAGCCAGGCTGCAGACTTTGAGTCTTCAGATGACAGTATCCTAGATGAAATTTCTCAAACTGAAGAATTTATGAGTGGACAATATACTTCTGAGGGCGGGGTGTGGGCGGGGAGTATGATGTCCTTATCGAGGAATCATTCAACAGGAAGGACTGCAGAATGCAATATTTTCTTTCTTTCTTTCTTTCTGTGGCTGTGCGGGGTCTTAGTTGCAGCACGCGGGAATCTTCTTTGTGGCATGCAGGATCTTCGTTGTGGCATGTGGGATCTAGTTCCCTGACCAGGGATCGAACTTGGGCCCCCTGCATTGGGAGTGTGGAGTCTTAGCCACTGGACCACCAGGGAAGTCCCCAGAGTGCAATATTTTCAACAAGAATCCAAACCATTCCAATTTGCTAAAAGCATGTGCAATGGTGTTCTTTCATCTTTTATGATGTTTTTATACCAAAACTTACTTGATGTGGTTTGTAAGTGGACAGATGCCAAAGACAGGTGTGTGTATGGAGGTGACTGGAAGGAAACGTAGAAATGAAAAAGAAAAATCATTGGATTGATAGTTTAATTGGTATTTATTAGTCTAAAACTGAGAATGCTTGCATTTGTGGAGCATAGAAGATGATCGTCCTCTCTTCAGCAAAATTAAGAAGTTTTCAAAGTTGTGTTTGATCATGTGAGGGGGAAAAAAAACAAACCCAAAAGTGACAGTAAGCTGAACTTTACTTGAGATTTACCTGAAATCTAGAATCAAAGTTTATAGAATGGCTATGTTCCAAGTTCATCCATGACAGTTGATGACTAGTCAGTTGCATTGTAAAGAATAGTGCCTGTTTTGGGTATTTATATCTTCAAAACCAGGAAAATACAGAATAAAAATTTGGATTTGCTGTTTAAATTCTTTTTTTAAATTAACTAATTAATTTATTTTTAAATTAATTAATTTATTTTTGGCTGTGTTGGGTCTTCATTGCTGTGCACAGGCTTTCTCTAGTTGTGGCAAGCGGGGGCTACTCTTCTTTGCAGTGTGCCGGCTTCTCATTGCGTTGGCTTCTCTTGTTGCGGAGCACGGGCTCTAGGCATGTGGGCTTTGGTAGTTCTGGCACACAGGCTTAGTTGCTCCGCAGCATGTGGGATCTTCCCGGACCAGGGATCGAACCCGTGTCCCCTCAATTGGCAGGCTGATTCTTAAACACTGCACCACCAGGCAAGTCCTAAATTCTTACTAAAATTTCTAATAAAGGTGTTTTTAGCCCAAATGAGAAATGATAATGTAATGATAAGTTTTTGTGGTATACTGAGGGTTAAAGGTGAATCACATGGCATAAAGAAAGCAGTGTTATTGTCTGCATGTACAAAATAATTGTCCTGAGTCACCTTGTTAAAAATTGTTGTCACACTGTAGTATGACATAACTCCACCAAAGCTCACAAAAGGTATATGTCAAATGGGATTGTCATTATATTACATCGTTTCTCAACCTGGGCACTATTGATATTTTGGGCTGAATAATTCTTTGTTGTGGGCGGCTATCCTGTACACTGTAGGATGTTTGGCAACATCCCTGGCCTCTATTCATGAGATGCCAGTAGCACCCCTCTCCTGGAATTGTGACAACCAAAAATGTCTTCCAACATTGCCAAATGTGCCCTGGGGGCAAAATCTCCCCAGGTTGGGGGACCACCTCATCAGAAGAATGTGAAACTACTTTCAGGGGAGGCTTGGGTATCAGATATTATGGTGTTTTGAGAAGAATGGGTTGTTAATTTTGTTGAGTGATTATTCTGAGTAGTATGGGAAATATAAATAGATTGACTTTTTCATTCTGGAACACTTTTTTCATTTTCTAGCAGATTTAAATCCAGAAGTGGATCTTTGGACAGATTTTGAAGTAGACTATGGCAGAGTTTTACTGGGTTGAAGTAATTACATTCACTTAATGCTTTGATAAAAATTTCTTTGCTTTTGAAGAGAAGCCTTCCATTTTTTCAAGAGTATTCATTGAAATAAACTGACCAGGGCACAATTTTATATGATTTCATGTGATGTTGACCACCAGGAAAGAGAATAATTTCAGATTTTTTTCTTTTATTATATAAATAAAAGAACGTTAAAGTGTGCCTAATTCAGGATAATATCAACACAGAATCAAGAGGCACTAAAGGATCAACCATAAATTAAATGCATTTCAAAAAGAAAGTAGCGTGTAGACTTAAAACCCTCCATAATAAGGTGGTTTGTTCCATACACACTGTTACTTTGAGCTTATCGTGACTGAAATAATTCTATTGTTTCCATTTAAGCCAATTTGTGAAATTTAATTTAAATGAAAAGATTCCTTAAAGTTGAATTTTCCATTTGGATTCTAATAATTATGGAGAGATGTCTGGATTTCTAGGAGGCCAACTCTTTATTGTGATTAAAGACATTTCGGTTGTAAAACTAGAAAGTTGGTTTTTATTTTTCTTGTTCTGAAAGGATTAGCTTTTACCTCTGCCCTTCTAACATTTGTCCGAAACGTGTCACATTCGCTCGTCAGTTGTCTTGCCCTACTCCAGAATACTCCCCTGCAATATCAGAATTATCCTGCTCTGCTTACTTTATTTGGGAATTACGATTTCTTTGCATGATGATTTGGAGCTATTCCCACTTTTTATTATAACACATGGCCAGATGACTGTGTAGTGTTCTGTGCCATTGTTTGTTCACATTAGTCTCTCTTTACTAGTTTCTATCCCTCAAAGTGCCTTTTTTTTGGTTTTTTAAATTCCGTCTTCTTAGACTAGTGTTTTGATAACAGGGTAAGCTTCAAATCTGAAACAGTTGGAGACCGTAGTGGCAGACGAAAATCATGTCAGCTGAAGCAGGGCTTGAAAGTAATTTTCTGTCTGACTCTTGTGGCTCCATCATTTGGCATTCAAATACTTATATTTCTACTCCAGATTGATCATGTATTCCAAGGAGAAAGAGTCTATCTACCGTCTTGTTCCTTTAACCAGCTATGTGACCTTGAAAACGTCACTTAATTTCTTTGAGTATTAGTTTGCCTCTAAATAGGAGGCTTCTGGGTGTGCTTGTGTGACAGGACTGTTGCGAGGAGCACACCAACTGATAGCAGTTAGATATGGAAGACTTAGTTGTTGTGGATCAGGAAATGTCCTATTCAGTTCTGGAGCCCCAACACTAAGCACAGGGCCTGGCACTCGGGAATTATTTGTGGGATGAATGAATTGGCAAAGATTTTAAATAGCTGTTTATTGCCTGTAAGTCCAAAGTTACTGTAATATTTTAATTTCATCCTGTATCCCCCATGCCCTAATTCATCCCTAATTTTCAAGATATAACTAAACATTTACCTTCTCCGTAGACTCTTTCTCACCGTACACACTTCTTCTCCCTTCCAAGTTTTTAGTGCTTATTAGTACCACTTGCAAACTAGTTTGTATTGTTAGCTTTTCCTGCCAAGATTTGATGTAATTTTACAGTTGACACCCATATATACACACTACCTGGATTTTACCATTACCATTTTCACAGTACTTCCTTTATCATATATCCATTTATCCATTCTTCCATCTATTAATCCAAACTGATTTCTTCATGGTATTCTAAGTACATTTCAGACATTAGTACACTTTCTTTTTTTCAGGCCCTTGAAAGTGAAAGCGTGGTGTCCTGACCACTGGACCGCCAGGGAATTCCTTACACTTTCATCTAAGTACCTGAGCATGCATTTCCTTATCTAGAGTTCAGTGCTTGTTTCTAGCCTTTTCCTTTTGATGCAGATTTATATACAATGAAATGCACAAATCTTAAGAGTACATTGTGTATGTGTTGAGATCACCCTGTATATATTCTGTAGCTTATTCTTTTCACTTATTATGTCCAGGACAGTTTTCCTTGTAGATGAACCCTAATCTTTCTAATTGTTACATAGTTTTCCTTATATGGATGGATCAAGTTTATTTAACTATTGATAGACATTTAAATTTTTTTTTTTTTTTTTTTTTTGTGGTATGCGGGCCTTCCTCTGTTGTGGCCTCTCCCGTTGCGGAGCACAGGCTCCGGACGCGCAGGCTCAGCGGCCATGGCTCACGGGCCCAGCCGCTCCGCGGCATGTGGGATCCTCCCATACCGGGGCGCGAACCCGGTTCCCCTGCATCTGCAGGCGGACGCGCAACCACTGCGCCACCAGGGAAGCCCCGTCATTTAAATTTTTTATACTTTGCTGCAGTAAATATACTTGGCAGATGTATAGGATAGAGACCTAGAAGTGGAGTTGCTAGGTGATTAAAGGGTATGCACATTTTCAATTTAATTTAAAAATTTAATAAAAGCCTGCAAGTTGCCAACCACATAGTCTATAACAATTAAAACTTACACCAGTAGTGTCTCCCTGCATTCTCACCTACGCTGAATATCATCATTCTCTTAATTTTTGGCAGTTCCTTTGGGAAATCATTTTACTTTATATTTCTTTGAATACTAGTGAGGCTGTATATGGTCTTTCCAACTAGTTTTTAAGCTTTTCTAGGGCAAGGGCTGAGATCATCTACCACCTTCATATCTGCTCCCTAAGTATTTGCTAACTGAATGGATGAGTGCTGCCAAAGCATTCCTGCTGTTGGGTTGAGGCTGAAGAAAGGATGAATGAGCTAAGTGTGTGAGACATTAGAGCTGAAGTTGCTCAATGCATGTGTGTGTTAAATAAATAAAGGAACTCTTCTTTCCTCCTCATTTTCTCCTCTTCTGTGTGAGGCAGGATAGTGAGGTAGTTAAAAATCCAGGCTCTGGGGACTTCCCTGGTGGTCCAGTGGTTAAGACTCCACACACCCAATGCAGGGGGCCTGGGTTCGATCCCTGATCGGGGAACTAAGATCCCACATACCGCAACTAAGCCCACATGTGCTGCAGCTACTGAGCCTGTATGCTCTAGGGCCCACGTACTGCAACTAGGGAAGCCCGCACGCCAAAACTAGAGAGTTCGAACACCACAACGAAGAGCCAGTGCAGCCAAAATAAATAAATTAATTAATTTTTTAAAAAGGATATACTTCTGTATACAATTAAAAAAAAAAGAATCCAGACTCTGGAGACAAATTTTGTGGATTCATATCCCAGCTTTCCCTTTTAGCTGTGCAACCTTGGGCAATTTTAATCTTTGTGTTTCAGTTTTCTCATTTATAAAATAGAGAATAGTAGTACCTTGCTTATAGGGTTGTTGTAGGGATTAAATTATTATTGGTAAATTGTATAGAATGGTGCTTGGCATTCAGTATATGCTGTTATTATGTTAACTATTAGTTATCTTTCCCTTCTGCATGTACAGTATTTGAGCATCTGTGATGAGTGTCTGGAATGTGGGAAATGCAGACAGAGTTGAAAAGGACTCTACCTTGAAGCTTATAGACTTGAGGCTTGTTTAGGGGAGTGGGAAGACACTTGACAGGCCTGAATGATAGGGTGGGGACTGAAAGGATGTAATTGGTAAGTTAAATTGTCCCCCCAGTGAGTAAGGAAGAATTTTGAAGGCTAAGTTAAGGAATTTAGGTTGTTGTTTTGTTTGGGGGGGGTTTGTTTGTTTGTTTTTGCTTTTTGGGGTTTTTTTGCCATGCTGCGCGGCTTCTGAGATCTTAGTTCCCCGACCAGGTATTGAACCCAGACCCTCAGCAGTGAGAGTGCCGAACCCTAACCACTGGACCACCAGGGAATTCCTGATTGTTTTCTTAAGTGATGGGAAGCCATCACTTAAGATGATAGATTTACAGCTGGATTGGATTTGCATTTGAGACCAACCTTCTTTTTTTTTTAATATTTATTTATTATTTATTTATTTTGGCTGTGCTGGGTCTTAGTTGCAGCTTGCGGGATCTTCACTGCAGCATGCAGGATCCTCAGTTGCAACACGCAGACTTCTTAGTTGCGGCACACATGCGGGATCTAGTTCCCCGACCAGGGATCAAACTCAGGCCCCCTGCGTTGGGAGCGCGGAGTCTTACCCACTGGACTACCAGGGAAGTCCTGAGGCTGACCATTTTGAAAGCAGTGTAGAGGGTAGACTAGATGGGAGAGAGGCTGGAGGGTGTTGGTAACAATTGAGGTAAGGGATGGTAAGGTCTCGAAATGAGGGCGTGTCTGTATGACTAGAGAAGAAGCAATTGATTTGAGAACCACTTAGGGAATAGAATTAAGAGTGGTTATTGTTAAAGAAGTATAAAGTACAGTTCAGAGAAAGTGCAGACCCTGGGCGGCCTCTATAGTGTCATAGAGATGGTCTGGAAGGCAAACTCTACAGGCAAACTTTGTAGAGGCAAATGAAGTTAAATACTTTATAGAATCACAGTCACTTTATAAAGAAATGATATTTTAATAGCTAAAAGATAGGACATGATCTCAGAATAAAGCATAGTTCTTTAATACTTAACCTATGAAAAACTCACTGCAATCCCCTCCCCCCCTTTTTCATTTTCCTATAGACTTGTCCACAGACCAGCATTTGGCAATCACTAGAGTAGTCTAATTACATCCTTTTGCAAATAAGGAAGCAGGACCAAAGTTATACAGCTTCAAGTCAGAGTTTGGACTAGAATCCGGGTCTTGACAGGTACTTTAGTTTTTTTCCATAGTCCTATGCTGTGCTCTTCTGATCTAAGTTTGGTTTTCCATTTATGAGGTATTGACTGGCTTTTGGTTCCAGAGATTAATCTCAGATGTGTTTAAGCATCTAAGTTTCAAGCCAGTGGAACCCAAAAACAAACTGTGATCTAGATCATGGGTATACATAGAAGTAGCAGCCAAAAAGTCTTTTAAGACTTTTCAGTCTTGTCCATTTATTAGACTTATCCCCAAGTAGTTTGAGATTGAGTGTTCATAGAAATTTGGGAGACTTAGTCCTTTGATCTAAAGTTATAGTCAATAGGGACTTCCCTGGTGGTCCAGTGGTTAAGACTTCACGCTTCCGATGCAGGGGGTGCGGGTTCGATCCCTTGTAGAGGAACTAAGATCCCACATGCCGCACAGCGTGGCTAAATAAATAAATAAGTAAATAAATAAGTTATAGTCAACAGAAAGGATATTTATAGCTTGCGATTTACAGAAAGATAATATTGAAAATGGCTGGCTTGCAAATGAAACAGTTGTGCTCCTGTGTCAGAGTCTAACTTAGGTTTGTAAGGTGTGAGAAAAACCCAAGACACTATTTCAAGGCTGAGCATTCGAGTGGCAGGCAGGTTGAGGATGATGGCGAGGATGATGGTGAGGACGGAGAAGGGGTGAAGCAGCCTTGAAGAGTCGTTGTGAGGACTGCTTCCCTTCAGAGCATGCATGGTCCCAGGGAATGAAGAAAAAAGGTATGGGTGGATGTAGAAAGTAGGTAAAAGCCCCCCACCCCCAGTCTTAAAAAGAGCCTTACTTTAGGTGGAGAGGGAGTGGCTTGTGAGATATGTTACTGTATTTTTAATCTTACCACAGTAGTGGTGTCTTTTTAAAGATTTTTTTTGTGACCAAAAATGTGGTAGGGCTTGACCCTATTTTGTCTTTGGATGACTGGAGCATTCTTTTTTATTGATATGCTTATATTAATGATACCGATGTTGGAAAAGCTCTGAAAAGACCCATCTGGATTCCTGGCCATAGTGTTTATTAGACTTTTTGTGTGCTGCAGGAAAGGAAATGTTCCCCTACAGGGGGATTATTAAACTAAGGGATTCTGGAATCACTTTAGGATTAAAGAATGTTAGAGTCAGGAGAAACCTTAGCAATGGTCTATTTCAACCTTATTTTATTTTCGGAGAAACAAACTCACATGGAATGAGGAACTTGTTGAGGTGTACATAGTTTCTTAAATTGCCAAGTCTGGAACCATTGTCCTCTTACTCCTGGTGTTCTTACCATGATACCATTTAATTGTTGAAACAATTCATATTTTAAAAAGTAGATGGGAATTATAGTACTAGCTTTTGAGAGGAGTTAGGAAGAAACACTTGAATGTTTTTATAGCATGTGAATAATATAATTAATGTTAGGGATGATGACACTTGACGAAACTAGAGAATAAAGAAAGGTTTATCTTTGTGTTTTTAAATTGGAGGTTATTTTTCAACTCTGTAGTACCAGAGTAATTCAAACTATGTTATTATTTAAATTTTGTCTTTCAGTTATGATAATCTGTCCACTGTTGGGAGTGTGCGCACCAGCATGCACAAAACTACCCAGTGATTATCTCTAGGATGAAGTAGATAATCATTGATTCTGGGAGTTGAGCTTATACCAGTTTGGGTGACTGGTTGTACACATTGTATTGGAGTGCGAATTGGTTTGCATGTCACTGCTTTTCATTTCTGCAGGTTTTGTAGTGCATCCCTGAGCATGAGTGCAGAATGAAGCGACGTTTGGATGACCAGGAGTCACCGGTGTATGCGGCCCAGCAGCGTCGGATTCCTGGTAGCACAGAGGCTTTTCCTCACCAGCACCGGGTGCTTGCCCCTGCCCCTCCTGTGTATGAAGCAGTGTCTGAGACCATGCAGTCAGCCACAGGAATTCAGTACTCTGTGACACCCAGTTACCAGGTAAACTGGAGCCCATCAAGGGACTAGGGGTGAAAGAGGAACACTGGTGATTTTACTCAATTAAAAAATTTTTATTTAACATTCAGATATTAAAAAATTTATGAGATATATGTAAGGTATAAAAAATAATGTAAACAATGTACACTTGTGTATTTACCATGCACATTAAAAAAAAAAAAAATGTTGTCATGACCTTTGAAGTTTACTGTCTCTCCCTGATCCCTTTTCCCTCCCTTTAGAGGTAGCCACTAATCTGAACTCTGGGTTTATTATTCCCTTGACTTTCTTTAGTTTTTTAAAATCATTTATTTATTTTTGATTGATTGGAGTATAGTTGATTTATAATGTTGTGTTAGTTTCAGGTGTACAGCAAAGTGAATCAGTTATACATATACATATATCCACTCTTTTTTAGATTCTTTTCCCATCTAGGCCATTACAGAGTATTGAGTAGAACCCCCTGTACTATATAAAATCATTTTGTTTATACCTCTTGACAATAAAGTTGTTTAGTTTGGGTATTTTTGAACTTGTATATAAATGAAAACGTATATTTTCTTCTTTGACTCACTTTTTTTTTTCATTCAGTGTGGTTCCTAAGACATCCATATTTAGTATGTGACCAATTGAGTCATTCTCACTTAGTTATGAATTATATTAATATATCCAATTAATTTATCCATTCTTCTGTTGATGGACTGTTAGGCTATTTCCAGACTTTTCCTGTTAGACAGGAACTGTGGTGAACGTTCTTAGGTTCTCCTAGTGCAGTGGTACTCACAGTGGCAATTCACAGTGACAAGACAAGCTTGCAACAGAATATAAGTCAATGCACTACGTTTTTTATCAAGAGGGTTTTGCTATAGGAATTGTAAAAGGCAGTGGAATTAAACAGTGTGCTTAGTTGTGAAGCACAACTGTGTGAAGTTGTTGGTATACATCCTGGTGCAAGCTCTTTGTTTTTGGAGACCACTCAGTGGGTCTGAGGGCAAAGTAGGAAGTTTCTTGAGTGTCTAGGAGAGGGATTACTGGGTCATAGGGTGTGCACATCTTCACCCTTAGCAGGTAATGTCAAATTGTTTTTCAAAGTTGTACCAGTTTGTTGTGTTTTTTTTTTTTTTTTTTTTTTTTTTTTTTGGCTGCATTTGGTCTTTGTTGCTGCGCACGGGCTTTCTCTAGTTGTGGCGATCAGGGGCTACTCTTTGTGGTGGTACGTGGGCTTCTCATTGTGGTGGCTTCTCTTGTTGCGGAGCATGGGCTGTAGGTGCGCAGCCTTCAGTAGTTGTGGCACGTGGGCTCAGTAGTTGAGGCACACGGGCGCTAGAGCATGTGGGCTTCAGTAGTTGTGGCACGTGGGCTCAGTAGCTGTGGCTCTTGGGCTCTAGAGCGCAGGCTCAGTAGTTGTGGTGCACGGGCTTAGTTGCTCCACGGCATGTGGGATCTTCCTGGACCAGGGATTGAACCCGTGTTCCCCTGCATTGGCAGGCAGATTCTCAACCACTGCACCACCAGGGAAGTCCCAAAGCTGTACCAATTTATTTATATTTACATAGCACTCTATATTCCTATCATTGAATATTCTGATCAACAACTGATCATTCATCTCTTGTCTGTTCACTCTGTTCTGTAAAAATGGAAGAAATTTGTGTTTTGCCCTTTTGAATTATATGAAAGTAAATATCACCATTTAAAGAAAAATGATATAATGTGACTTCTGACCCCTCAGACTTTATCCCACTGGTGCATTTCTCGGGTATCCAAAATTTTGTATGCATATACAAGCATATGTTTATTTACCTGCCTAATTATTTAGATACACTTCTCCACATAATTTGGACCATACAGTGTATACTGTTTCTATTGTTTGTTCTTTTCACTTAATATATAGTGGACAACTTTCCACTTGAATATATGTATAGATCCAAGTAAGTTTTTAAAAAATCATTGCATTTATAATATTCCATTCCAGGTCAGTCTGAACCATAATTTATTTAACTAGTCTGGAGAGGCCTTCTTCTACCTAAGTTATTAGTGACTTCTAAAAAGGTTTGGCTGGCATGGGAGTTCCCTGGTGGCCTAGTGGTTAGGATTCCGGGCTTTCACTACTGTGGCCTGGGTTCAGTCCCTGGTCAGGGAACTGAGATCCCGCAAGCCTTGTGGTGTGGCCAGAAAAAATAAAGTAAAAATTTAAAAAATAAAAAGGTTTGGCTGGTACTGGGAACATAAATTGGCATAATCTTCCTTGAGAGCAATTTGACAGTTTGTGTCAGATTCTTTAGTTATTTTTTTACCTAGCAATTCCATTTCTAGGAATTTATTATAAGAAAACAATCAAGGAAGAGGGAAACCCAGGTGAAATAGGAAATGGTAATTCCTTAGCTGTCACTCCTCCTTTGGAGTCCCCCTTGAAGCAGTATAGTGCCTTCATATTGGGCTGGGTGCAGCAGTCGGAGGACTGTTACAGATCAAATCATTAGGTTAGGACTTAGAGGAAAGAAAAGTTGCGTTGTTTTCCTTGGGTGATTACTTTTTTTTTTTTTTAAGATTTATTTATTATTTATTTATTTTTTTGGCTGTGTGTGGTACGCTGGATCTTCCGTTGCGGCACATGGGCTCTTCGGTGCAGCGTGCGGGTTTTCTCTCTCTAGGTGAGGCGCACGAGATCAGTAGTTGTGGCACACGGGCTTAGTTGCCCCGAGGCATGTGGGATCTTAGTTCCCTGACCAGGGATCAAAGCGGCGTCCCCTGCATTGTAAGGTGGATTCTTTACCTCTGGACCACCAGGGAAGTTCCTGGGTGATTATTTTTATCTGAACTAGTTCAGGACTTTTTCCTACACTGGGGATAGTTACATTTATTCCTATACTAGAAACTATAATGTGCTCTTATAAAACCAGCCATCTCAAATATTTATAAACTCCAATTAAGTCTTGTAAAAACCTGTCCAGCACATGCATGTTGGAATATAGAAGCTCAGAATAATAACTCTTCTTGAGAGAGATAGATTAGAGCTTTTGGAATTGTCTAAATAGTTTCTTTTTACTCCTAATGTTTCTTGTTTCTGTGGATTTGTAAGTAGTTGCTCTATTGCCCACTCTCCGCTCTGCCCAGGGTAATCTTTATAAATCTGTGGGGACTTGGGAAGAAACATTCGCTCTTAAGTTGTAGTACACAGCTTACATTGTTTTAAGGTGTCATGTTATTTGGTCTCCTTATTTTGGAGATGTGGCAAATCAGGAATATTGTCCTTAGTTGTTTTCCGCAGTGATTAACAGTTCTGAAATAGGACAATTTTAAAAGCTTTGGAAATTTTATATAGCATTTCTTTCAACAGAAATAGAAGGAAAGGGGCTTGTGCTTTTATTTTACTCCTAAACTTATAAGAGGACAGAGAATAGAAAAGAAATATGTTTGAGGTCAAACCACCAACTATTTGGAAGAAATTTTAAAATTTTAATTTTAGAACTAGCAAATAAGGGAGTTCCCTGGTGGTCCAGTGGTTAGGGCTCAGCGCTTTCACTGCCAGGGCCTGGGTTCAGTCCCTGGTAGGGGTACTAAGATCCAGCAAGCCGTGCAGTGCGGCAAAAAAAAAAAAAAAGTAGCAGGTAAGGATAAGCAGCATAAGTAAAACAAAATAAAAATCTTCTCTAATCCTACTACCACAAGATAAAATGCTAACATTTTACTATATATTTGTTGTCTAGGATTTAAAATCTTAATTGTATTTTTTTTCTGAGTGTTGACTAAGAATTTTTTTATTCTAGTATAGTTGATTTACAGTGTTGTGTTAGTTTCAGGTGTACAGCAAAGTGATACAGAAAAAGAATATATATATATATATATATATATATATTCTTTTTAAAATTCTTTTCCATTACAGGTTATTAAAAGATACTGAGTATGGTTCTCTGTGCCATACTGTAGGTCCTTGTTGGTTATCTATTTTATATATAGTATGTGTACATGTTAATTCCAAACTCCTGATTTATCCTTAGTGTATTATATATACTGCTTTGTAATGTGCTTTTAAAAAATTAGTTAAAAGTTTAAATCCATATGCAACACATGAATACATTCAATTTATGGATTGTGAACATTTTTAAATGTTAAATGATATATATGCATCTATAGCAGTGCTATTCAAACTGTGGTCCACAGATGGCTGATGTGAGTACTTTCATACTAGTCTGTAATGAGATAAGTACAGAAATGGAGTGTGTTTAGAAACTTTTATAGCAATTGGACATTGTAATTTTATATTTGTAAAATCTAGTAATGAAAATTATGGGCTTATGTATTTTTTATGTCACTTTCCTAGTAATTCATTTTTATTGTATTTTGTGAAAGTAGTGGTCCATGATGGATTGGAATTTAAGAAAAAAGAAAAACTTGTCCTTTACCACAGATAGTTTGAGATGTGCTGAGCTATATAAATTTTAATAGCTGCAGAATTCTTTTGTAATCTGGGTGGGCTATAATTTATTTCACCAGTTCCCTTTTGTGGGAAATTTGAGTTTCTGATTATCTTTGTGTATGCAAAGATATGTGTGCATGTTCTTTAGAGGCATCTGGGGAAGAATGCATAAAGCTTGAAGCTTCTTATCTGTATTTTGTCCATTCCAGGTTTCAGCCGTTCCACAGAGCTCTGGCAGTCATGGGCCCACCATAGCAGCAGTTCATAGCAGCCATCATCACCCAACAGCTGTGCAGCCCCATGGAGGCCAGGTGGTCCAGAGTCATGCTCATCCAGCTCCACCAGTTGCACCAGTGCAGGGACAGCAGCAGTTTCAGAGGCTCAAGGTGGTATTCAACTCCTTCCATTTCTCTCTTAGCAAGCAACATTGGCTTCAGCCTATTGGTAGTGGTGTAACAACTTTTAACAGTAGACTGGGGGGGTTGAATCACAAGAAGTTTTACTTTGTTTTTATTTTGAAACCTACTTAGATTTCCTGTCTTAGCACCAGTGCCTGATCCAGAAAATACATTCAAGAAATGTTTTTGGAATGGATGAATGCATGGTATTCAAACATTCCAGGACTGAGGGGCTATTTTCATATGAAATAAAGTCCATGCCTCCTTTTGAACTCTTAGTTCTTAGCGTGGAATAAGGTTTTATTAACATACACATAGTTGGCTACAGTTCTGTATAGTTAATGGGCCCGGTATTATGGTTTAATCTTTTTATTCTTGTTTATGACTAGCTAAATTGGCTGGGATCATCAAGTCCATCCTTAGTAAAACACATGCTCCTTTGGGGGAACCTTTATGAAGTTTGGGAAAGGCTGTTATTGTGAATGAAGTGTCAGTGTTTTCATCTGATCTGCTGAGTATGTGCTGTAGGTTTTCACCACTTTGAAATTCATGAGGCATCTGTGGAGAAGTGAAGCTTGTACTCCCAGCTAACCTTCTCTCTCTGTTGAGTGTTACTTTTCAAAACGTGTGATTGTGGTAACAAGTTTTCCAGATTTCATTTTCTTCTAGTTTTACATTTGTATAAAATTTAGAATCTAGTGCAAGAAATATAAAATTAAAGAACTATAAAGAGATAAGATATTGGATCTTTATTTGGTCATACCAGACTAATTATATCGAGTAGCTTGTAAGTAGGAATGAACAATATATCCTTGAAGTATATATTTGTGTAGCAAATATTTCGGCCCTCTCTTTTCCTTGATACTTAATCTAGTTCTCCCTGACTCCTGCCCTCATTGGTTTGGGTTCTTGGGAACTTTAATATTGGCCTAAGGAAATTAAATGTTACATAAATAAAAAGCACACCAAAGCTAAGCTATATAGAGGGATTTTGTAAAATTTACCCTGTCTATATTAGCTTAAGTAATTAAGAGTTGATTATACATAAGCATAGTTCTTAAAGAGAGTACAAATTATTTGGGCCTGTAACTTTACTCTGGGCTCTGTCTTTGGGAAAATATTTGTAAGCTATATTGATGTTTTCCTTAAAACATTTTTACTCTCTGCTTGTAGAGTGATGGCTGTGTACCAAAATGTATTATTGCTATGGACTTAGCACTTCACCAAGTCCTGAAAATATTTTTTTTAATGTTGGTTTGGTGTGACTTAATTCCATATTAATACTGTATTCAGCAGTTAATACCTTAATGTTGCAAAAGAGCTTATAAACTTACTGTTAAACTAACAAAAAGATATATTTATTTCTATATCCCTTTTCCAGTCAGTCCTATCAAAGGTGTATAGCACCTATTTTATTCTTTTTCCTCACTTGCGTTTAAGTATATAGAGTGTGCTTTGTATGTTTTACAGAAGCTGTCAAGGAACATGAAAGGGCTTTAGAGTTGGGGTTATAGAGTGAGTCACAGGTAGAGTTAGGTCTTCTTGCTCTGTTCTTTTAGTTACAAGCTCTTGAATGTGATTCCTGGGCATAATAACTTGTTGAATTTCCTTTCTAATGAGGAGAGGTGAAATGCTTTCTTGTGCCTCCATGTAATTTCATTCAGTATTCTCACATTGCTTGCCATTTTTGGATCAGTCTTAAAATGCTTTATAAGCATTTGAATCAACTTCAGTAAATCATTTATATTCTATAATAAGGAAGTGTTCAGTGAGAACACTTAGGTTATTTCAAGCATCAACATTGTCTATACGTTCTTTTTTGTCTTTGGCAGATTGATGACAAGGAAGATTTGAGTAATTTGAGGCATGTTTGGTGTGATTTAGTTATTTGTTGAATGCCAGTAGCATACATATTTGGCACATATTTAGCAAGGTCTCTTTACAGTTGTTTGTGTTTGTCTCCCCAACAAGATTGTGGACTTCAGGAGGTTAGGGACCTTACTAATAAATACCTGTTGAAGTGAGCCAGGAAAATTCATCAGCAGAATCTAAGAGCCTCCCCAAGTGCCTCCTTAAACTTGCAGCTTTCAAATGACTAGTTCCAAGTTGTTTTTTTCTAAGCTGTGATTCCTAGAACGTATATGTTCTTTTTTAAAGAGTTGTACTACACTTCAGGTAACTAGAGGATTTCCTCACTATTCTTACATGCAGGTTTCTATTTATAATGTAGGTGTCATGCTGGCTTTTTAAAGTGTAGTGTTATTTTATAACTAATATTTAAACAGTGGTTCATTATGACCTGTACCCTTTTCTTCCAAACACACACACATCACATATAATTTCCTTCCTTCAGGTTTCAGCACTTTTTCCCTCTGTGTATTAATTACGTTACACCATAGAGTGCTTTTTTTTTTTTTTTTTTTTTGCGGTACGCGGGCCTCTCACCGTTGTGGTCTCTCCCGTTGCGGAGCGCAGGCTCAGCGGCCATGGCTCACAGGTCTAGCCGCTCCGCGGCATGTGGGATCTTCCCGGACCGGGGCACGAGCCCGTGTCCCCTGCATCGGCAGGTGGACTCTCAACCACTGCGCCACCAGGGAAGCCCGAGTGCTTTTTTTTTGTTTTTAATTTTTTGTGTATTTGTTTATTTTTGATAACTCCTCTGTTGTGACTGTGAATGCTATTCTTAAATATCTTCCATAGTCTTTGTTTCTTCTGCAAACTCAGTGAGTTTTAAGTTCCATCAATTTGGTCATTAATGAACCATTTCAATATGGAAAATTCTGAATATGAATTAAATAGTCCATTGAATTTCAACAAAATTGTCAAGTTATTTCTAAACTACCAAAAGACCAACCATCAAATGAGTGGGTATTGACCAAGTATACACTCTGTTCTATAGCAACACTGAAATGCTCTGATTAACCATGGCCATAGTGGAAGTTTGGGCAACTCTTGGAATACTGTTTAATGGCTTATTTGAACATAAATGTTCTATTTCACAATATATCACAAAAGTAGTGCTTATCAAATCAGATGTTTACTTGTGAAACTTTCCTAAACTTGATGTTTTATATAATTAAAAATAATCCCAAAGTATGTAAGGTACACCTAGTAGGCAGTTCCCTTGGATATCTCCTGAGTAACTAAAACTTAAGCTGTCCTAAATCACACTCATAACTTCCTAGCCTTTCAAACTTGTTCTGTTTTGTGAATGCCGAAATAAGTTATAATTTAGTGAATGCTCCCTCTCCCTTATCTCCCATGTCAATCAGTCAGTCCCCAAACCCTGTTACTTCTATCTCCTAAAAAGCTTTTGAATCTGTCCATTTCTCTCTTTTCCTTTGGTCAGTACTATAATTTATGCCACTCGTGTTCACACATGAGTTAGCCTTATACAATGACTGGTTTTACCTCCTTTTAATCTATTCTGCCTTGCACCAACTCGTTCTCAACACTGTAACCAAATTGAGTACACTAAAGTGCAGATGATAAAAATCTGAATTGCTTTTTAAAAAATTAATTAATTCATTATTTTTGCCTGCGTTTGGTCTTTTTTGCTGCGCACGGGCTTTTTCTAGTTGTGGCGAGCGGGGGCTATTCTTCATTGTGTGGGCTTCTCATTGCGGTGGCTTCTCTTGTTGCAGAGCATGGACTCTAGGCGCATGGGCTTCAGTAGTTGTAGCATGCAGGCTTCAGTAGTTGTGTCTCCCTGGCTCTAGGGCACAGGCTCAGTAGTTGTGGCGCACGGGCTTAGTTGCTCCACAGCATGTGGGAGCTTCCCAGTAGTTGTGGCGCACGGGCTTAGTTGCTCCACAGCATGTGGGATCTTCCCAGACCAGGGCTCAGACCCGTGTCCCCTGCATTGGCAGGCAGATTCTTAACCACTGCGCCACCAGGGAAGACCTAAATTGCTTTTTAACAAGATTCACCTGACCTTTCAGGGTCTAGGTCCTGCATCCTCTCCTGTGTTATCTCTTGTCACTCTTCGTACCACCATTTCTCCTTTTCACCACAGATCCTCTAGCCAAACTGAACTGTTTTCAGTTTTCCAAATGTACCAGATGTTGTCCGGTCTGGGATGCTGCTTCCTCTGACTTTCTTCATGGGTCTTCGCTTTTGCTAACTAGTACTCATCCTTAGGACTCGGTTTAGACACCACTTCTTGGGGGAAGCCCTCCCTTATGTCCCCATAGGTTTTTTTGTTTTTTTTTTTTAGTGTGTGGAGGAGTGCCCTTCCCATGTGCTCTCTGGGCATTCGGTGATTGCCCACTTGCCCCACTGTGTTATGATTCCCAACTGGATGTGAAATGAATTTCTGTAGAGCAGGGACCATGGCTTATTTGTCATACTCCTTAGTACCTCACATTGGGCCTGGCCTGGCATGTTGTTGCTGCTTAGTAGATATTTGTGAAATGAATAAATGAACGAATAAGTGAATGATGTATTAATGTGACTATTCTTCACTAATAATGCTATGCACAATTATCCAAAGCAAGGCTTCAGATTTTATGAGTTGATTTTTATTTTAAGCTTGAGTTTTATTTCTGGTACACATACTAATTTTTGATATTTTTATGTATGTTTACTATATATTTCATTTACTATGCTGATTTTATTTAGGCATAAATCATTTTTAAAAAAATAATTCTTGACTTTCTTTTTATAACCTTGAGATTTATCCCTGCCTCAGGTGGAGGATGCACTATCCTATCTTGACCAAGTGAAGCTGCAATTTGGTAGTCAGCCTCAGGTCTACAATGATTTCCTTGACATCATGAAGGAATTTAAATCTCAGAGGTAAAAGATATACGCGGTTGTACTCAAGCTTTGTGCTTGTTATGTTGATTTTGGAAGGAGGATATAGCTTATTCTTATCTGCTGAAAAATAAAGGATGCTCTTTTGGGGGGGTTTATGCTTTTATTTTCATGGGTCGTGCTTTTATATACTGCTTTATGAAAATTGCAGGCCCTAGACCTTTGTTTTCTGCATACTGGTAAATTTTTCTTAAGTAAAATTTTTCTTAGTACTTCATCTCAATCAGGGAAGTAAACTGGTAATGATTAGGCTACTTGCTTTTTGGATTGATTTAAGATACACTAATATTGTGGCATGGTTCACTATTATAAAAGAGTAACTCGTCTGAACAATGTAGATAGATACATTATGATTTATACTGGTGTATCAGAGGTTGGATCTTCCATGGGAATTGAAGTTTTAGACTTACTGCCTGAGTATCTGCTTGATAGGACTGTTACCATGCATGAATGTATATTCTGTTTAAATTGTGACCAAGCCTCTTTGATTATGAAGCTAAATGGCTTTGGAATTTCAGAGTTCTTTGTGTGTCGTTAGTTTTGTAATATTCAGGTTGATTTTTATTTTCCTGGGTAGAGAACCTAGTGGAATGTGATTTTTTTCTTGCTAGGGTGCTTGTTAAGCTTGCCACTTTAATATTTGTTTTTCTATCAGCATCGACACTCCAGGAGTGATTAGTCGTGTGTCCCAGCTGTTCAAAGGCCACCCTGACTTGATCATGGGCTTCAATACCTTCTTGCCCCCTGGCTACAAGATTGAGGTGCAAACCAATGACATGGTGAACGTGACAACTCCTGGCCAGGTTCATCAGATTCCAACCCATGGCATCCAGCCCCAGCCTCAACCACCACCCCAACATCCTTCCCAGCCTTCAGCCCAGTCAGCCCCAGCTCCTGCCCAGCCAGCTCCTCAGCCCCCACCTGCCAAAGTCAGCAAGGTGAGCACTTGGAAAACTCTGCACCATGTGAAATCCATCCCTAGAAAGCACCTTCCTTTGACATTTTCCCTTAGTATAAGACTTAGATAGATAACACAAGTTAAAATTTCATCGGAGGAGATGCAGTAGTCGCATCCCTATAAAGTGGCTCACATTTACATGCCACATATTTATATATCTGTTTAAATCAACACATCAACAACCTACAAGGACTCTTTTGCCCCCAACTTCTGCTTTTGAACCCATGAGCGTCCCAACAGATGGCAGCTTTGTGTAGTAGTACTTGGATAGCACAGGCAGAAATGGTCATCTTATGATCAGATTACACTGTTTTCCACACGGTCATCATTTTACAAAAGTTACTCCATTTACCAGATTAGGTCATATCAAGCTAAGCAGAAGATCTTGTTGATGACGATGATGATGGGGTGTTCTTAGTCTAGAACTGTATTGATAACTGTAGTCACTAGTCACATATGTCTATATTTAAATTTAAATTAATTAAAATAAATTTTGTTTTTCAGTTGCACCAGCTACATTTCAAGTGCTCAGTAGCCTCATGTGGCTAGTGGCTATTGTGCAGGATAGTGCAAATAAGGAACATTTCCATCACCTCAGAGTTTTCTGTTGGGCAGAGCTGGTTTAGAAGACTTTTTTAATGTGAAGTTAACTGCAACAATTGAATTGACTTTTTTGATATTAAAGATCTATGTAGATTGAGGGTTTTTTTCCTATTCTATTTGCACCTGTTCAGCAAGTGAGCTTAAAAATTGCATATGAAAATTCTTCCTTGTAGTTGGAGACATAGCCCACTTTTAAGGTTGTGTTTAGAAAACTGGAGACTGGAAGTTTTGTATTAGAATGTGTGAACCCTCTACACTTCCTACTCCTGCCCAGTGTGATTTGAGTTGGGCTAAAGTGGCCTGGCCAGAGTGAATAAAGTATTATATATGTTGATCAGACACCTTGTTTCTCTTTATTTTGACCTTTCTTTCATATGTTAAACCATCTGTGTTCCTGAGGAGAATAACGACTTTTTCCTTTTTAGCCTTCCCAACTACAAGCACATACTCCAGCAAGTCAGCAGACTCCCCCACTCCCACCATATGCGTCCCCACGTTCTCCACCTGTCCAGCCTCATACACCAGTGACAATCTCGTTGGGAACAGCCCCGCCCTTGCAGAACAATCAACCTGTGGAGTTTAACCATGCCATCAACTATGTCAATAAGATCAAGAATAGGTTCCAAGGCCAACCAGACATCTACAAAGCGTTCCTGGAGATTTTGCACACATATCAGGTAAGACATTTGCCCTTTCAACCTGTCTTAACTAGGTTGCCCTCCGGGGACAGCTAGTCCAAGAAGACTTGAATAACCCTTATTGTGTCCACTAATTCTTGCTGGAAATTAACCAGTTAGAAATTGTGATGTGTGTTTATAAAGCCAGTGTGATTTACCTGACTTTAATTGCCTTGTAGCAGCTGGTCAGGATTTTTAAAGTCACTGCTCTGTGAAATGAATGCTTATTTATCTGGAAAGTTTAAAGAATGATTTGGGTAATATAGTTAATCTACAATAGAAGGAGGAATTTCTCTAATATTTTGTGTTTTATCAGTTGGTAGTGGTCCCCTGAGCATTCACATATACTGCCCTGGTTTTCAAAAGGAATTGTCAGCCACCATCTTCCACTCCTTTCTCAACTTCGAAGTTTGAAGCCAAAACAGGTGCTGAGAACATAGACTTTCCTCTTAGGTGCAGCCCAAATAGATAACATACAAAGCCCCTACCAGACATCTCAGAAAGTGAGCAAAAGTGAGTCACTCAAAACAGTGGCCTTCTAATATGATCTCTTCCCATTTGCAATTTCCTATCAGAAAGAGCAGCGGAATGCCAAGGAAGCTGGAGGAAACTACACTCCAGCGTTGACTGAGCAGGAGGTGTATGCCCAAGTGGCTCGTCTTTTTAAAAATCAAGAAGATCTATTGTCAGAGTTTGGACAGTTCCTACCAGATGCCAACAGCTCTGTGGTAAGTTTTATTTAGAACTACACTGTTGAGAATGGTTATCTTAGATAAGTTAGGAAGCTGGAATCAGAAGGAGACTTTTTCTAAATGAAACTTACTTGCTTTAATAAGAGCATTCATCTCTTTCATGTGTCTTAATTAGCTTTTAAGCAAAACAACTGCTGAGAAGGTCGATTCTGTGAGAAATGACCATGGAGGCACTGTGAAGAAACCTCAACTGAACAACAAGCCGCAGAGGCCCAGCCAGAATGGCTGCCAGATCCGCAGGCACTCTGGAACGGGAGCCACCCCTCCAGTGAAGGTAAGAAGGGCACAGCTGCTCATTTTGACTTTCCGGAGCAATACCTGGTGGACAGTGCTCAAGGGTTGACAGTTGGATCCTGGGTATTGGGAGTTAGTTGGTGTATGTCACAGAAACTCAGTGCAAAGCTTTTTATCTGGCTTGTGAAGGAATGTTAGAATAGTGCTAATTGCTCAGATTACTGTACTTTTGAGTTCTTACTGGTTTTCTTTATATTTTTCCTCTTCTTTGCTGGTAGCTCGAATCTGGTTTTTTTGTTTCCTGCCAAGGGTTTCTGAGACTTAATTAATTTTTCCTGCCTTGTGCTAAGAAAGAAGATTTTTAAGTTTGATAATTGTTTCCTAAACAAGTCAGTGGTCTCTGAGGTCCTCTTGTGAGTAAAGCACATTTGCTTTGTGGGATCTCTTTGGTCTAGAGGCCTATCCTGTCCATGGTTCTTTGTTGGGTTGCCAGATCGTATCTGTATCATCTTAATCTCCAAGGAAGGACCTTTGGGCTGCAGCAGAGGGCAGGAGTCTTCAACTCCTGTTAGTGACCTATCACGCAATGTTTCTTGTTAGAGTAAACACTGATGGTCTGCCTACAGAAAGCTGAGCCCACTCCCTTCCTCTTTGACGTGGGGCAGCTGTGCTAGGGAGCGGGCTAGGTGTATATATTGAATGTTGCTTCACTGAATCCTAAAGCTGTGTGTAACACTGAAGAGATAGACGTGTCAGCAGAATTTAGTTAAAAAATAGCAAAAGCTAGTGGAATTTCTTATGGTAAGAAGTGACTGGTAAATAAGCAAATAACCACAAAGACTAACCTGTTAGGTGTTGTTAACACTTTTGAAGTACTATTGAAGAACTATTTTTCAGTGTTTATAATGGTTTCTCCTTTTGAAAGCAAGTTGAACATAGTAATAGGTTATATTTCTTCACTTTAGTAAAGGAGTGTTATAGGAGTAGCAGGAATCAGGTCAGCAGATACAGGTCAATGTTAGTCTCCTCCCACACTGGATTACCCACAGGTGGAAACCCTATATTGGGAGATTAGGATTCCCTATCTACCTTCTCCTTAGGCAGTGTAAGCAGAGGCTATGGCTCCTAAGAGAGTGTACTCCAACGTGGCAAAGGTAAACGTGCTGCTTCTCCAAATATTTGTGCATTTCTTCACAGGTAGTTGAGAGGTGGCTTTTTTTTTTTTTTTTTTTTTTTTTGCAGTACTCGGGACTCTCACTGTTGTGGCCTCTCCCGTTGCGGAGCACAGGCTCCGGACGCGCAGGCTCAGCGGCCATGGCTCACGGGCCTAGCCGCCCTGCGGCATGTGGGATCCTCCCGGACAGGGGCACGAACCCGTGTCCCCTGCATCGGCAGGCGGACTCTCAACCACTGTGCCACCAGGGAAGCCCAAGAGAGGTGGCTTTTTTAAAGTAAAATTTTTGCCTGGTAGTTATGTATGGCCCATTCATTTGCTTTGAAAGAGCAGTCTTAAGTTAGTCTGAGTGGATATTGCTCACAAGGTGGTTATTCCTCCTGTTAGGAAAATAAACTGTTTTTTTTTTTTTTGTTCATGCATTTTTAAATTGAACGATTAAAAGGTAAAGGTTAAAGATTGATTTCTGTGTATTCCAGATATTTTTACAGCCTCTTCTGCCTCCACAGCTAGGAAGACAAGGCAATGGCGTTAGGTTCCAAATAAAGTTACTTTTGGCCCGTGGAAAAAAGTGAGGATATTAATTCTAACGTCACAGTAATGCTGTGACCATTTATAGAGAGAGCATTTGGGAAGTAAAATGATCTGTGAACCTCTGGAAAAAAAAAACTGACAGGCAATCTAAAATAGAGAATCTAAAATAGAGAAGAGGAGTGGAAATTTTTTAGGATGTAAAGCAAGTCAGTGGCTTGAATTAATTCTCTCATTTGTTGCAAATTAGTAATCAGTGGTGGTCAGTGATGGAACCTTAGAACAGAGACGAAAATAAAATTCAGAGAGGGAATTCCTTGGTGGTCCAGTGGTTAGGACTCGGCCCTCTCACTGCCGGGGGCCCAGATTCAATCCCTGGTTGGGGAACTAAGATCCCAAAAGCCAAGAGGCTCGGCCAAAAAAAACAAAAAGAAGAAAATATAACCCAGAGAAACCCATTCTTTGACTCTTACATGTTTGTGTTTTTCCTTTTTTGCAGAAGAAACCCAAACTGCTCAGCCTCAAGGATTCTTCTATGGCAGATGCCAGCAAACATGGTGTAGGAACGGAATCATTATTTTTTGATAAGGTGAGTAATGAATGAATTGGATTTAAAATTAGCTACTAATGCTGAAAGAAAATCACCCTGTCCCCAAGAAGATTTTGTTTTAGAGGCATCAAGCTGATTAGGACTTTCTACTTTTTAATATAGTTTTCAAATTGTAGGTCCTTTCAGTCTATGAGAACTATTAGCACAGCTGGAGAAATGGTAGCATTGTTTGCTTCAGTTTTGTGAAGTAGTTGCAGCAAAATACAGCATTTCCTATGGTGGAAGAAAGCTTTAAAAGAAATGCATGATATTACTCTCAGAAGATATCTGGAACTCCCTGTTGTATCTATCCAGATCTGTATAGTGGGGAGTGTCAGTGCACCAATTGTTGAGGACTTAAGATGACTTTTAACCTTCTGATTGCTTGTGATACTTATTTGTGGTATCGCATATTGGGTTCATGGGAATTCTGATTTAACTGTGTTTTCAGAGCTCCCCAGGTGATTCTAATGAGCAGCCAGAGTTGAGATTATTGGTCTAAACGGTGTTGTGTGGTATGTGCCTGACTTCCTCCTTGGAGTCAACTTGATTAGCAGGCTACTTTCATCATGGTGGCTGGCAAACGTCAGACTTCTTTCTGGCAGGAACCAGCCTGGATTGATCTGGTGGTGACTTAACCTGTCTTGCACCTCTGGGTTTTTGCAAAAGGGCAAATGATTTAGCACCTCCATGACTGGTGCCTCCCAATTGCTCTCTGCCTGTGAGCTGTGCTGCAAAACAGTTAAGCATCCCTGGCTCTGACTTGAACCATTTCTGAGGGCAGCCTGGGCACTTGGTGCTTTTGAGGCAAATGTAGAAGTCCAGGTCACAACCAACAAATGGCAAGGAAAGGGTGAGGGACGGGGGACCGAGTAAGTTAATTTTTAAAAGAGTGGTGGTATTTTTTTGGTCATTTTTGAAGTACTTATTTCTTAGAGATACATACTGAAGTGCATGTAGATGAAAAGTCTGGAGTTTGCTTTAAAATTCAGTGATGGGGGAAATGGGCATAGATGAAACAAAATTTACTATGTATTGATCATTGCGGTTGGGTGAGTACAAGAGGTTCGTTAGACTATTCTGTCTGCTTTTGTATATGTTCACAAGTTAATAAAAATTAAAAGTAAATATTCGTCATTTGCTCTGAAGGTACACATTCGGTATAGTGTCTACTGATTGATCGTTATGAAAAGTATATGGGAGCCTGGAGAAGGGGTTTTTAATAAACTGCTTGGCTTGGTGTGAGTGTCTCCACCCCCCACAATACTAAGTACATGTCTGTATATGAAATTAAAAGTCCAGATTGCTCATCTAGCCAGGCTAGTATTACTTTGTCTATGCCATTTTTTTTTTAGCATTTTGGATATTAAAATTCTCAATATTATAAATGGAGAAAGGAAAAGAATCAGGTCAGAGGACAAAAGTACCTTATTTTAAAAGGTCATTATTCAAGATTACCAGAGTTCGAAAAGAGTGTTGTCAAAGATTCTTGCTGTACATACCTGTTAGGAGAGGCAATAAAAGCTTGGGTAACTCTGATATGGTCCAGAGAATCAGGCATGTGAGACGGTGAATGTCTTCTTTACTCCAGGATCTCTTTTTCAGAATTTTTATTATGGAAAACTTTAAACGTGAAATTAGAGTGAACAGTGAAGTGACTCTTCATGCCACCGCCATCCAACCTCAGCGGTTCTCAACTCCTAGCCGGTGTACTTGTTTCATGTGTACTCTTACTCTTATTTGGGGACAAATCTCAGATAATGTATTATTTCATCCATAAGTATTTTATTAAGTTTCCTTTTTAAATGATACCTTTTTTCAAACATAAGCATTAACACATCTAAGAAAACCAACATTGATTCCTTAATATTGTCAAATACAGTTCAAATTTCCCCAGTCTTTTAAAAGCAATCCAGGATCTCTTGATTCCTTGCTTAATTATTTTTCTTTCGGCTGTCTCCATAAGGTCCGAAAGGCTCTGCGGAGTGCAGAGGCCTATGAAAATTTCCTGCGCTGTCTTGTTATCTTTAACCAGGAGGTGATCTCTCGGGCGGAGCTTGTGCAGTTAGTCTCTCCGTTCCTGGGGTAAGTGGAGTCAGGAGCTTAGCCATGATGTGTGATATGGAGGTGAAATAAAACTTAGTTTGTGGGAGTATGTGATAAGCAAAATTAATTTGATTGTGGTGGGTCAGTTGACTCATAAAATGTTGGTGTCAAGAGACTCCTCTGGGAAGTCTTCTAGTTCAACTTTGGAGATGAAAAAATAGGCAGAGAGGGCGTTGGCCAAGGCTAGTGGTCTCCTGATCCCCTGACCAATGTTGGAGGTTTTATAGAGACCAATCTCTTCCAGGGTTCTAGAATCTTGACTTTGACAACCTAAGAATTATCTGAACATTGAAGCAATATTCCTGATTAGAAAATGGCTCGTTATTGCCTGGTACAGTTCTTCCGTCACCACCTTAACTGGTCTTAGAGCACTCTATAAGAAAAGGAGGAGCCAAGTATTCAGAAGCACTGCTTCTTAGGCAGGAAATAATAATTGTCATTGGAATTTGTCCAATGGTAGTAGAGTTCTGAGCCAACACCAGATAGTGGTAGTCACACCTCAGGATTACTGCATCATGCTTCTAATTGCTCACCAATTTTTGGTTTGATTCTTCAGGAAATTCCCAGAATTGTTTAATTGGTTTAAAAACTTTCTGGGCTATAAGGAGTCTGTACATCTGGAAACCTTTCCAAAGGAACGAGCCACAGAGGGCATTGCCATGGAGATAGATTATGCCTCTTGTAAACGGTTGGGCTCCAGCTATCGAGCCCTACCAAAGAGTTACCAGCAGCCCAAGTGTACAGGACGGACTCCTCTCTGTAAAGAGGTAAGGCCTTCCTGAGAAAGGATCAGCCCTGAATCTGCAGCTTCCTCCAGAAGGGAGTGGTACCTGGGATGGAGAATTTACATGAATGAAGAAATCAAAGTGCTTTTCTGTCTTTTTTTCAAAAGAAAATGTTTTATACCTTTATTGAGAGCCTTTTTCTTACTATCTTTTTTAAACTTGCTAAAGGTGAAACTTGTAATGTTAACTGTTTCTTCCCTCCCCTAAAGTTTTGTCTTTTTTATTGAGAACGCTGAATCACCAGAAAACTTTGTTACACTTTTGTTTCAATTTCTCTTCTTTTACCCAAAGGTTTTAAATGATACCTGGGTTTCCTTCCCCTCCTGGTCTGAGGACTCCACCTTTGTCAGTTCCAAGAAAACTCAGTATGAAGAACATATCTATCGTTGTGAAGATGAACGTTTTGAGGTACAAGCTCCTTTATCATTTGAAGCTTGGGGAAATGGGAGATTTGGAACAAGAGGATATCTTAAATATCTACCTGGGAGGGTTGGTTTTTTAAGACAAGGGAGAGAGAGGCTCACGTTCTTCTGTGGTAAATGCTTGTTGTATTTACCATGTTTTACGACTTTGTCAAATATATTAGTAATATTTTTATGACAAATGTGACTTACCCTTTGTAACTGAAATTATCCATTGATGGCTGAATAATACTCCTTTGAATTTCCAATAGCGTTTTAAAGGTTATTGTGTCTATATTGTATATAAAATCAGTATCTTAAGACCTAGTGGGCTTTCTTGCAGCTGTTTTAAATTATTTATCTTAAAATGTGTATTATTTTTAGCAGGTATCTTAAAATGGTTAGCAAACCAGCTCTCTTGTGAGAACTGGAACTCCTCTTTCATATTTCTGATATTGATTTGGCTCCATTTGAAAGAAAGTTGAGTTAGGGACTTTATCTTAAAGTAGTTGGGAAGGGAAGAGCTGGAGTGAAGAAATGAGCTGGTAGAGAGCCCCAGTACCAGGAGTGGGAGTACTGAAAATGGACTCAATTCTCAGTGTGTTTAAGTGTCTAGTTCACTGATAGCAACAAAAATGGAATGTGAAAATGTGTCTTAAGAGGTAAAATTACGTGCATTCTATTTAATGTATTTATTATATAAAACCGACTGCCCCTGCTCATTCATATGGATGGGAGATATTTTGCTCCTTTTTTAATCCATACTGATTTAGCTCTCTGCCAGTTATCCCCCTTCACACTTGCTTCATCTGTTTCTGGCATGTTTTGAATGAAGAGCCCCATGTTGCTTGGCCACTGTCAGGCGGTTGGCCATCTCTGCCCCAGTGTTTATGAGGAGCTTCAACCATTTGTAGAAAACTCAATCGTGACAGATGTTAACTTCTATAGAAAGTTTTATCAAGCTAAAGAAAGCATTTCTTTTTTACCTATGTTTAGTAAGTTTAGATGATGTGTGAGAAAGCAGAGACTGGCCTCTGTTTTTGACAGGATATTCCTATTCTCGACTAGTATGCCTGCAAATGAGAGGCAACAGCCTCATTTCCCACTTGTTATTACAGGAGTGAAGACGCAAGAAATGTGTGTGTGTGCACTTGCACGTGCTTAGGATTGGATGGGATGGACTAGTTTGAATCCTTTATACATCAGGATAGGTTAACATTCCTGTAATACAGACAACCCCCAAATCTCAGTGGCTTAAAAAAATAGATTTATTTCTTCATCATACTACATATGCATGATGTTTAGCAGGAGAGTCTGCTCATCAGAAGTACTTGGGGACCTAGGCTGACAGAGTGCCACCATCTTGAACAGTGCCAGTGACTAGAGGGAAAAAGAGCTCAGGTGGATCTTGCACCCTTAAATGCTCTAGCCTAGAAGTAATAGACATTACTTTGACTCACCTGTGCAAAACTCATTTTCCAGAACTAGTTGCATGGCCCTATCTAATCACAAGGGAGCCAGGAAGTTCAATCCATCATTTATCCATAACTGGGGAAAAGGGGGCCAGAAATATTTGACAAAATGACTGCCATAGTCCTGAAACTACAAAATTTAGGAAACACACAGACATTTGGTCATAGCCCCTTGAGACTGCTCATTTACTTCATTTTCTCTTTCTCATCTGGAGAATTTTGTGTTAAGCCTTGGAAAAAAGTTAACTCAAAGGTTGCTAATCATATCCTTAACCAGGTCAGGCTAAGCCCTTGCCAGAAAATAAAATGCCAGAAATTCAGTAAGAATTTAAATGGTTACCCACAAATACGACATTGAAGCCCGTAAGGAATGATAGCCACTGCTCTTATTGTTACTAGATGTGGAACAAGGCTATTAAATATTTAAACATTTCAAGTTACCCTGAAAAACCTTATTCATGAGACTGATTGGTAATCTTGAATGGTCTTTTTGGGATTTCGTTTTAGTGGTTGTTATTGTTTGTAACATCTTAGTAATTCATGAAAGTTCAGGGGAAAGTGTCTGTAAGGTTGCCTCCTATTAGGTCCCTCTGGTGTGGGGGCCAGGGGCCAGTAGTCCTAAGTAAAGCACACTGGTGGTGGTACAAGTATTAACTACCGCTTAGCCATCATGTATTGGATGTTTGTTGCGTGCCTGGCATCGTGCTAAATCCTTTACGTGGATTGTACTGTTAAATCCAGAAAACAACCTTATGAGAGTAGGTGGTGTTATTCCTGTTTTACTTATAAGGACACAGAGTTTTATATGGCTATGGTATGGCAGAGCCAGGATTCAAATCCAAGGAGTTTGACATCTACCTTATACTCCTGATAGCTATTCTGTTCTGGTTGGGGTCCTGAGCATACTTTGTCTTTTTCTTCAGCTTGATGTAGTTTTAGAGACCAATCTGGCAACGATCCGGGTTCTGGAAGCAATACAGAAGAAGCTTTCCCGCTTGTCTGCTGAGGAACAAGCCAAATTTCGCTTGGACAACACCCTCGGGGGCACATCAGAAGTCATCCATCGAAAAGCCCTCCAAAGGATATATGCTGATAAAGCAGCTGACATCATTGATGGACTGAGGAAGAACCCCTCCATTGCTGTCCCAATTGTCCTTAAAAGGTACCTGAGTGAATATGCCCTTCATGCTTCAGTGTGCTTCTTGACAGACGTAGTGTCCCATTCAATAAGATTCTCCTTTTCGACTTGATTATCCATGAGACCTCCATTTCTCCCCAACCCTGGTTGTAGGTGGAGTATGGGGTAGTGGAGCTTCCCGATGGGGTTCTGTGTAACCAGCAGTAGAGAACAAACCTTTAAAGTCCATAGTGGAATGCTCTGTGTGTTTGAGGTAATATTTTAAAATAGAGAAAAGAAAAAAGAAGAAAACAGCCACCCATCTTCCTGCCACTCAGTACTAACCAATGTTCACATCTTTGTTTTTTAATAAGAAAAATCACGTTGTCTTTGTAAAATTGATACGTGTTATTTAAAAAGACTTAGCTTGCCATTTTTACCAAGAATGTCTTCTTTCTCCTAACAAAACTTCAGCCTGAGGTATAGAGGGGCTGTTGAACCCCCCTAAGGCTAGGTATCAAGGAGGAGGCCAGGGCTGAGCCCCAGGCTCCTCCAAGCACATGGCACTCTGTACTACACTATGAATTCCAGCTAAGATTCATAGGGATCTCCGTCTGTATCACCTGGTGAAAACTTACCTGCTGCACAGTGCACAAGTGCCCAGATTTTATTGTTCCTCCCTAGTCTCCTCAAGAGCTGGCACAAGCTGTTCCTCTCCTTGCCAGTAGCATTTAACTTTTGTCTTTGAGATGGAGTATATTCTTCAGTTCTAGTGCTGGTTTTGATTTTACTCTCCTCTCTTCTAGAGTATCAGGATCAGTTGTTCTCATTAGAACTTCCAAACTGTGGCCAGAGGAACATTATTGTGCAAGTTCTCTGCTCTTAGACTTTTGCATTTATATTAGCATAATAAACGTTCTCAGAAGTCCTGTAGCAAAGAAACTTGTTTCACTTTGTTTTAGCTGGCCAAGAAAGAGAACCTCCTTTTCTAGGGTATTCTGTGGAATGTTGTTTGAGATATAACTATTCTTGGCAAGATTTCTGACTTCGGGACAAATTACTTCCCCAAAGTGAGTCCTGAATGAGTAATTTTCTCTTGTATCAGAGTTCAAGACTGGTCTGAATAAAATTTACCCCAAAGTTGCCAACAGTTTTGACAGATCTGCTATATCTTTTGACCTTCAAAATAAAATAAACCTGATGTATTTCTTACTTCTAAACCCTTATGAGATTAGGTGCTGTTACCCCTATTTTACTGATAAAGAGACAGTCTTATATGGCTAATACGGCAGAGCCAGTATTCCAGTGCAGGATTCCAATATGACTCCCTACCTTAAAATTCCCTCATCTCGATTCCCATGTCTTGTTGTTTCCACCTTCCACTCCACTAGGTTGAAGATGAAAGAGGAAGAATGGCGAGAAGCTCAGAGAGGCTTTAACAAGGTGTGGAGAGAGCAAAATGAGAAATACTACTTGAAATCTCTGGACCACCAAGGCATCAACTTTAAACAAAATGACACCAAGGTCCTGAGGTCTAAGAGCTTACTCAACGAGATTGAGAGTATCTATGATGAGGTGAGCTGGAGGTCTCTACATCTGTGCGAAGTCCCCAGTCTGTATGTTCAGCATAGCTTTGACTGCTGCAGATTACCTTTGTTATATGAATGTGAGACCCTCCAAAACTTGTTGATTCTTGCTTCATAGCATAGACGTCTATTCCCGATTCTACCATTTTAAATCTAAGCCTCACTAAGCTGTTTTACTAGTTTCCCATCCTGGTTTCAGTTCATGCCCACTACCCGTCTCTCCCACTTCTCTCCCTATCTGTTTCCTTCCAGCAGTACCTTATATTCCTTCGTGTAGCCCATCTCAACTTCCCACAGCTTAAAATACTATCATTGATCCCCAGACTTTTTTTTTTTGGCCGCACTGTGTGGCTTGTGGGATTTTAGTTCCTCGAAGTTGGGCCTTCCACACTGACAGTGTGGAGTCCTAACCACTGGACCACCAGAGAACTCCCCCTAGACTCTTCCTAATCCTTGTTTATTCGGCATCCTTACCAGAATTATATAGAGTACTGGGAGCTAGGATACAGAGATGAATAAGAAGTTAATCCTGCTTTCTTTGAGCTCACAGTCTTAGGGGATGGACAGAAACAAATACAGTGTGATTGAGAATTCCTAGAAGTGGTGTGATCTTGAATTTGGAAAAATTTTGTATTATGAAACTATCAAACATACACAAAAGGGGAGAGAATAGTAAGATGAGCTCTTACATAAACTTAATCACCTCTATTTTGCCAATTTTGTTATACCTGCCACCTTCCACACTCCCACCTCAGAAGGATTTTAAAGTAAATCCTAGACTTCATATCGTATCCTCCATAAATACTAATCCGGAATTTTAAAAGATGGTCCCAGTTCTGTCCCACTGTCTCTTATAAGTCTTCAATGTCTGGAAGACACCGATCATTTTGGTATCAAACTACATCTTGCACATTATCTTTTTGTTTCTGGAAGTTTGGGATTGGAAAGTAATGGCCACTGTGGTTAATAGAAAGTACTACTGGTGTAGTCTCATAGGTCTGTTTGTTGTTTCTGTAGGTACGTCGCATAATACTTTGTCTCTCTCTCTCCTGTTAGAGGCAAGAGCAGGCTACGGAAGAAAATGCTGGTGTACCTGTTGGCCCACACCTCTCACTTGCCTACGAAGACAAACAGATTCTGGAAGATGCTGCTGCTCTGATTATCCACCATGTGAAGAGGCAGACAGGCATTCAGAAGGAGGACAAATATAAAATCAAGCAAATCATGCATCATTTTATTCCAGATCTGCTCTTTGCTCAGAGAGGTGATCTCTCGGATGTAGAGGAAGAGGAAGAAGAAGAGATGGATGTAGATGAAGCCACAGGGGCGGCTAAGAAGCACAATGGTGTTGGGGGCAGTCCCCCTAAGTCCAAGCTACTGTTTAGTAACACAGCAGCTCAGAAGTTAAGAGGGATGGATGAAGTATACAACCTCTTCTATGTTAATAATAACTGGTATATCTTTATGCGACTGCACCAGATACTCTGCTTGAGGCTGCTGCGGATTTGTTCCCAAGCTGAACGGCAAATTGAAGAAGAAAACCGAGAGAGAGAGTGGGAACGGGAAGTGTTGGGCATAAAGCGAGACAAGAGTGACAGCCCCGCCATCCAGCTACGTCTCAAAGAACCTAGTGAGTGCTTAGATTGTCGGTCTACAGAAGATGTGAGGGGTTGGGGACCTCAGGGCCTAGTTAGACTCAGGACTGCTTTCTTTTATACATAGAGCACAGGCAGGCCTTAGAGGCTGGCTGGGTTCAAATCCTAGCACCGCAATTTACTGGTTGTGTGACCTTACTTAAACTCTGTGAACCTGTTTATCTGTAAAATGGAGTTACTACTTGTCTCTTGGGGTTGTTGGGACAATTGGAGAAAATATGCGAAGCACCCTGTGCACTGCTTGGATCATGGACACTCAGTAGCTGATACTATGGGCACCAGGGAAGTGGGTGTCAGTTACTGTCAGCTTCCCAAATGGCAGATCTCTGGGTTATTGCAAAGTGTTTGAAAGGACAGAGACGTGACTCAAACATCATAGTTGGTTTCACTCCATGACAGAACATAAATTCCTAGTTGTTCATGCCTGAGACAGATGCAAAAGAGGAGATGGGGACTCAAGAGATGGTTTGAGACAGCAGAACAGACAGAACAGGAATGAAAATAGAAGACTCAGGAAAAGGAAAATAAATGAGGATTAAGGAAGCCACCATATCCTCTTAAGTAATTCTATGCTGCTTGCTTCTAGATATCTCTTCAGGTCATAAGTTAGGTACTTAAGCTGTGAGCCAAAAGCTTTTTTGTGAAGGCTTTCTTCTGTGCTCTTTAGGAAATAGCCAGTCTTTGGAGTGAATTATCCTTTCTTTTCTTTTCTTTTTCTTTCTTTTTTTTTTTTTTTTTTTTTAACTGTTACTGGTGTAAGAGGCCCATTTGAAGCCCTGGCCTTCTATCTGTTGAAGAGCTAATGAACCTGGGAATTAATTCTAAAAGCCTTTATCTGGATTAATACTAGCTTGAGAGACTTCAGTATAGTGATTCTATCTGCTTGGGTAGAAATGAGACAGAAGATGGCCTAATCCTGGCTTGATCATTGACTTAACCTGGTTTGAGGCTTACAGTTTGTTCTTAAGTAATAATGTCAAGCCTCACACTGATTGTGGGTCATGTGGTTTGCACTAATAGCACTCATAGCTTTATTCTGACATGAAAGCATTTTTTCATGGCGGTAGCACAGCCTGTTCCTATGCTGTGGATCTGAACAAGGTAATGTTCTGTAATGAAACTCAAGCCAGTTGCTTCTTTTAAACAGTAGTTGTCCTGTTTAACCTGTCTTGAATGAATCCATCACACTTCAGATAAATGGAAATGGACTCAGCTTTTGCTCGCAGCCTTTTTTCCCCTATATTTTACAAAGAGGTAACTAAATGTCAAAGACAAAGAGTTCTTGTTGTAATTTTTTTTCATTTAAGTGAACTTTTTATTGAAGTGCAACACATATACAGAAAAGTATACACATCCGAATTGTGTAGCTCAGCGAATTTTTACAAAGCAAACACACCTGATAACCAGCACCCTGATCAAGAAACAGAACATAACCAGTAGCCCCGTCGTGCCACAGTCTTGATTGCCAGCGCTGGAGATCAGAGTTGCCTGTTTTTGAGCTTTATGTAAATGGATCTTATTTTAGTAAACTAAAGGCGGAGTCCTTTCACCTTTCCTTGGGCACTCTGCTAGTTGCCAGACGTCTCTGTAACAACTGATAAGATTCCAGCTGGTGGTTGAAGTGATTCATATGCAGCAAGTACAGATCATTTAATGTAATTTGTGAAGTACAATATTGGGAATCCATTATTAAACAAAAGGACTTTGACAAATGCAGATCACTTCATTATTCATAGAGCATTTAATTTGCACTCCTCTTTTTCTGTTCCCGAGAGGTTTCCCAGTGCTAGAGTTATGGTTCTCTCTGCCTTTTCTTTTCAGCCCTTGATGCTCCGTTGAAAGAGCTGTATGAGCAGGCGACCCATGTGAGGGATGCTCTTTGCAGGCTGCGAGAGCAGGTTCCTCTCTTAGCAGGGGAGCCAAGAACTTTTTTTTTTTTTTTTTGCGGTACGCGGGCCTCTCACTGTTGTGGCCCCTCCCGTTGAGGAGCACAGGCTCCGGACGCGCAGGCTCAGCGGCCATGGCTCACGGGCCCAGCCGCTCTGCGTCATGTGGGATCCTCCCAGACTGGGGCACGAACCCGTGTCCCCTGCATCGGCAGGCGGACTCTCGACCACTGCGCTACCAGGGAAGCCCCAAGAACTTTTTGAAGAAACTTCTTCCCTGGCATATTTTGTCTCCTGTCACGCATAGCCAGGCCATACTGTAAATAAGTGTTTTTCAGGCACGGTCAGTCGGAGTGTTAGAAGCCGCTGTTAAAGTTGCAGAGTCACTCTCCTTTAATAGACAGTGCTGGGGGTTGTAGCCACCTGTCAGATCTCATCTCTCTGCAGCAGACTAAACACCTAGGTTTGTTCTGTTAAGTGCTCTTTAGGCCAGCTGTGGGATTTGCCCTGCCTTCTCTTCCAATCTTTTCTTAGCAGGGTAAGGCCTCATCTCTCCCATCTCTCCCACAGTGGACGTTGATGTAGAAGATTATTACCCAGCTTTCCTGGATATGGTGCGGAGCCTGCTGGATGGCAACATAGACTCTTCACAGTATGAAGATTCGCTAAGAGAGATGTTTACCATTCATGCCTACATTGCCTTTACTATGGACAAACTCATCCAGAGCATTGTCAGACAGGTGAGGGCATGGCGGAGGCTAGGGCTGGTGAGGGAGAAAGTCTACAGATGGATTCAGGAAAGAGAAAAGGCAAGATTTCTGTTGGGAAAGGAAAGTCAGTTTCCTCATATAATGATGTTTATGAACGCATGGTTCTGTAGAGGGGAGGGAGAGGTTAATGTGATGTGATGTCGGATTTCTCCTGTTAACAGAGTGGGAGTACTTCAGCCATGTGGTTGACTCCTTTGCTTTGCTCAGCGTGCCCTGGGAGTATGAGCCTACCTGAGACCTGATGTTTTTTACCCCCAGCACTGGTCCTGACCCCCTGCCCTACCCTCCCAGCTTTTACATCGGGTACCAGGCGTGAGCTCAGTTTCCTCTTCTGTAGGTGTTGGTAATTCTATGGACTTTCCTTATTTAACATTTGAAGTTCTTTTTACAGGAAGGGTTTCATACAACATCTTTTATAATACTCTGTCCACCTCACTATCTGAGATTCCCTCTGAGTTAGATTTGTAGTTGGTTTTGTGGTTTATTCTTGTGGCACCCTGGGAGTTTATAAATATGTTGTTCTTTACAACAATAATTTTATAGCAAATAACATGTAATAGGTTTCCATTCCTTTGCCTTCAGTTCTGAACTTTTGAAGGGATCAGAGTCTGTTGTTAGTGCACCACTTTCTTTAAAGTGAAAACTTTTAAAAAGAAAATTCTAATTCTAGAGTCCACACCACTACTATGGAAAGAAAAGCTTGTTGCTCAGTGTTTTCCTCGGATAAAATATGGAATCCTTCGCAAAGTACTCATGCTTTTGCCTTGAATTTAGAAGGATGCATGGCTCTGCACCCTTCTCACAGGATCTACTCAGAGTCAAGGAATGTTGCTTCACATAACTGATTCTTGGCATCTTCACAAAAGTTGTCAGGCAGAGAGCTAAAAGTTGAAATGGTTATTAGGCCTTCCCTTAAGGGGTCTTTATGGTGATGGACAGAAATCTTTACATGTATACAATCAGCTATGGTCATAATTTTTGAGAGACTAATGCCTGTTAATGTCCCCTAGATTTACATAAAAGACTTCAGTTACTATGTGCTTATGTTTCTGTTTACAAGTTTGCTGTTGCTACAGCTAGAAGTAAAGTCTTTCATACTACCAGTACAACTTTAAAAATCTAATACAACCAGCTTATTTTTTTTTTTATAAGCCCAAGGTTGGTTTTTTTAAACAATAGCTATAATTAGTCCATTTACTAGAAGCACCTGGTTATGATTTTGAGTCAATAATACGTAAGGGCCAATCTTTTTTTATGGAGACGGGTTTTATCCAGAAATCTGAATCCAGTGTTTTAAAAATACGTTTATGCTCCTCAGCTTAACTCCTGAATTGGAGGCATAACATTTCTTATTCTCCTTATCTCCTTTGCTGTTCTCCCAGAGTTCATCGCTGACTGGAGGTGGAACATTTATTTCAAGGTCAAACCATATATTTATCTTACTTTTCTAGACTAGTTTAAGAGGGGTTTGTCTTAAGGATACAATAGGCAGTCTCACAGACATCTGGTGTGGGATTCAAAATATGGCCAGACCATCTAGGGGTTAGACTGGGGAGGTTTTTTTTCCCCTCTCCTGCATGCCTCTGTTCTGGACATCTCCACCATCCTCATGCTTCTCTCTTCAGATGAACACTCAGCACGTACTCAAGGCTTCTCCAGCACCTGAGGCTTTCACTTGCCATGGCAGTGCCTCTGGCCCTGGCATTACCAGCCTTTCCATCCAGGTGCTCCTCTGTAAAAAGTCTACCAGACACACTCATTGTGTCATTTCAATTTAGCAGGAGAGAGAATCTAACCAGCCTAGCGTGGGGTTGAGAGTTGCCTAGTTGTCCCTGGATTTATAATGCTGCCCTTTCCAAAGACTAGAAGGGGCCAGATATCCAAGAAGAGGGTGTGGATAGGGAGTCAGTGACATGGTCTTCTTTTACAGGAAGGTATAAAGAAGAAGTATTTACATGATAGAGACCATGCTTTGGACAGGCACTGCTTTTTTTCTCTCTTAAACACTGTATTTTAAGCCTTCCCCCGTATTATCAAGTTATCATAAGCATTATTTTAATGGTCATATTAAAAGCTGTTATATAGACTAATTGTAATTTAACCATCTCCAGTTGCTGGACTTTCTACCACCATCAGGTCACTCACCCTTCTGACCTTGCACCTTGTCCATTTATCTACAAATACACATACTTGTCATTTAAGAGTTTTTTAAATGTTAAAAATAAGTAGTTGTCATAGTTACTAGCACTTCAAAAAGAGTGTATCTTCCTAAAAATAGAATGGCTTAGTGGTTTTGAGAATTTTAAAGTAAAATAGACAAATTGATACTGCAATTAACATTTTGCTTTCTTGTATCTGTTTTTCACATTCTCTGGCATTTTAATGGGTAAAGTTTCATTTGAGAGAATTTTTATCTCACAGTAGATATATTGTCATGACCTATGAGAACAGAATCTCTGAAAGATTCAACTTTCTAGTCATCAGATAGTTTAATAAGATAGTTTCAGAAGTTACCAGTAGTCAGTCATGATTGACCTGTGTTGAAAATGAGTTAATTTACCTACAATTTTAAATACTGTATTTTTATTATCAGATGTGGAAAAATAGGGGGTGTGTTAGAAAGACTATTAGTCCTAACTCAGCTCCTTCAGCTGATCACCCATGACAGATTAATTCAGTAACAACTTCCTCAATGCCTATTGAGTTTCAGACTTTGTACTAGGGCTGTGAATGTAGACATGTCTTGCTTTCATGGTTCTCCGAAGTCACTCTCCTCACCTTAGCACACATGAGTTTTCTTATCTGACATGTAAATTTGTCTCATATATCAATGTAATAGGGCACCCTTCTCCAGCCTGCTTCCCAGGGTAGTTGTGTGGATCAGCTGAGAATACGTATGAAAGGAAATTGTAAATGGTAAAGAAGTGCCATAAAATTAGGAAGCCATGGAAATTTTCTTTCATGTAAAAAACTTTCTTTGAAGTTCCTTAGAACTTTAAATAAGCAGCACATTAACCTGAGTTGCTTATGGTTTTGCTTTTAAATACATATGAACGTTTTATTCATGGACCAGAGATATGGTTGAAGATTTTGGCTTGGTTTATTCTTCAAGAAAATAAGATAGTGGTTTTGTATGATTAATGTTCTAAAATTATCAACCAGAAAAACCTTTTTGAGCTGAATAATTGGAACCACCAAAGGAAGGCTGAGTGTATGACAGGGAGAACTGTATTTTTGGTTCCCTGATGACTTGCCTTTGCTTGATTCCAGCTGCAGCACATCGTGAGTGATGAGATCTGTGTACAAGTGACTGACCTGTACCTGGCAGAAAACAATAATGGAGCCACTGGAGGCCAGCTGAACACGCAGACCTCAAGGAGCCTCCTGGAGTCAACATATCAGCGGAAGGCTGAGCAGCTCATGTCAGATGAGAATTGCTTTAAGGTGAGAGGTACTCAGGTAGTCAGGGACCATGCTGATGACAGTGTGAGCTGTTGGGGCTCTCTCCACCAGAAGTCAAAGCCATACCAGGGTACTTTGACCCAGTGATTCCACTCCTAGACTGCCTTGGAGAGCCTGTGAACTCACTGGAAGAAATGCAAAAAAAACATGGAAAAGTAAAGTCTCTTGTGGGTAGTCTGTTTCTTGCCTTTTAAAAAAATTAGCTCTTACATATGATTTTTATAATTTTGTATTCTGCTTCTTCTCTGAACATATTTTTGGGTATCAAATGCTTCGTAAATATTATTGTTTAAAAGTGTAATCCATGGTCGTTGTAGAAAAGATAGGAAATGCAGAGAAAAGAAAAACTAGTCACCTACAGTTCTTCCCAGAAATAATCATTGATGGCATTTCTAAACTTTTGTATGCTTGTATATATTTTGAAAAAGATTATACTGGGCAAAATGTTCTGGAACTTATTTTGCTCAATTAGCAACACCTCTGGGTCTTCAGCATCTTTTTATGACTATTTGATATTTAATTTTATAGAAAATTATGCCTGTCTAGTTGGACATTTAGGTTGTTTCTGGTTTTCCACCGTTATAATAGCTAACTAGAAAAGCAAATAGCTGGAAACAGTCTAGGTGTCCAACCCTTTACGGGAATGGTTAATGGCAGCCTATTATGTGAATGCTGGATGGCATATTTTGCAGCTCTTAAAAGTTAATTATAAATTATAAAAATACTGAAACAAATAAAGGACACAAAATTATGTGTGTTATGATTGCATCTATGTAATAAATGTGTATAGTTGAACAAAGCCTGTATGTATTAGTGTAAGGACAGGTTTAGGTGGCCCAGAATAAGGTTTGTAGTTGGCCTAGCAGAGAGAGCTAAGCTAAATAAAAGTTTGACCTTGGTGGGCATGTTCCATGTACTTTAATAATCTGACCCTCAAATTGTTCACTTAGTTGTCTGCTTCTACTTTCAGCTATTTCTTTAGTTTCTGATCTATCACCTGTATTGTTGCCTTAATTTAGAATCAAAGACCTGGAAATGAGTTTTCTAGTTCAGTCACAGATCTAATGTTCTACTATCCGAGGACTTTCCCACTACAGAAGAGATTTCCTAAGCCTTTCAGAGTTTTAAATCTATAAATGTTTATTATGAGTTTAGTGGGTGTTTACTTTCATGGTGGACAGAATTATCACCCCCACCTACAATGAGTTAACAGTGTATTAAATTGTGTGGTGAGGGCCTATGAAGGAATGGGTAGACTCACCCTGTAGATAAGAATAGTTGTCAGAATAGCAGAGGGAATAGCAGGAACAGAAGGCTTGGTAACCAGGAAAATTGTGTCATCACAGTGACCTTTTTCTTTAAAATGTTTACATAGAGAATGAAAGTCCATAGTATTAGCATTAAGCTAAGAATAAGCAGCCCTTCAAATCCCCTGCCCAGTCCCACCTCCCGCCTCCTCTCCCTTCATTTTTTTTCTATGCATATTCTACAGTGCTTTTTAAAAATCAGGCATGTTTAGCTCTCTGTATATCCATTCAGACCCTTTTCTGTGTATTTGCGTATATTGACACATATGTTTATGTAGAAATAAATGATTAGATTTAGATTGGATTAGATAGCATATTTTACATCTTGCGTTTTTTTTTTTTTTTTTACTTAATGTCTTAGAATTTGCTCTATTTTGGTTTATATAGATCCAGCTCATTTTTTCAACTGCTGTGTCATACGTAATAGTATGAATGTACCATAGTTTTTTGTGGGTTTTTTTGTTTGTTTGTTTTTGGGGCTTTTTTTGGGCTATGCCACATGGCCTGTGGGATATTAGTTCCCCCACCAGGGATGGAACCCGGGCCCCCAGCAGTGAAAGCGCCAAGTCCTTAACCACTGGACTGCCGGGAAATTTCCCTGTACCATGGTTTTTAAAAAAATCATTGCCTCATGGGTAAACGTTTTAAACTATTTCCATTTTTTACTATCTCAAATAGTGCTTCATTGAACCGCATTTTTTTGTATTTGTATCCTTGTGTGCATGTGGTAGTGTTTGTTTAGGGTAGAGGCAGAGAAATGAAATTAGTGGGTTAAATGGTATGCATATTTTAAAATGTAAACTTTAATGGATATTCCCATTTCACTCTCCAAAGTGACTGGCTATACCAGTGTGCACTTTGATAAGAGCATTTATTTCCCCATTCTTAGTCAACACTTAGTATTATCAAACTTATTTTTGCCAATTAGATGATTAGAAAAATATTTTAATTCACATTTCCCTCTTTGCTACTGTTTCCTATTTTTCTCTTCTGTGTATTGCCTACTCGTATCCTTCACCTTTTGCGGGGGAGAGGGGTTGTTCTTTTTATGTACTTTTTCAAATATGATTTTCTTTGTCATGATTTCTCTGAAATTGATTGGTCTTCCCCTATGTCGTGTCCTTCAGTGCTCAGCTGAGTGTCACTTCAGTGAAGTGAAATCTTTCTCATCTCACTGAGGGGGAATAACATATTGCGCATGTTTCTAGAGTAGTACCTTCATGGTTATTTTGTTGTAATGTAAATATAGCTATTTGTATCCCTTTTCCTTCTCTAAATTGAGCTCCTCCAAGCAAGAAACCATATTCTCTTCTGCGTGTGCCTCTGCCTAATAAATGGCAAACATTCAGTGACTATGTGTTAGTTGAATGAAGCCTAGGAGATTGGCAGAGGAGGTGGGGGTGTCCAAATGGTAGAGGATCTTCACAGCCATAACTAAGGAAATGGTATGAATTTTGTTGTGGTTGGTGAGCAGTGAAGCATTTTTAAGGACTAAATATTTCACTGGATTTGAGCTTTCAGGACGATTAATAACACTGAGTAAGGAGGAGGGGAGGAATCAGAGTCATGTTTACAACTGGAGGCAGTTACCAAATTTGGGTGATGGATGTGGGCAGCCTAATAATAAAGTTAGTCAAGACTTGGAGAGTGGTTGCAGAGGTCAGAGAGTTGGGGTGAACACATGGTAAAGGACCTAACAAGGCAGGTGTCAGGCAAGGAGCCTGTTGGGATGAAATTGAGTTCAGTTTTAGGCATGTAGAGGAGACTGTCTTCTCAATATTACTTTGAAGAGTGGTTTCTTTACAGCAGTGGGACAGATCTCGACACTGTAGGTCATTCATCCTAAATCCAGGGGGGTTTAGCAAACTCCTAGGAGCAGTTTTTTTCAAATCTATTTTGGAAGTAACTATGTTTGTATGTGTGTATGTTATGTTCTTGTTACTTTTAAAATTTTACTAGCAAATAGGAATTTTTAAAGATTCTCCAGAAGAACTGTGAACCAGAACTGGTTTCTGGTCCAGTTTGCTTACTGACTAGCTGTGTGGCCCTGAGAAATCAGAACTTTCTGAATTTAGGTTTTTCCCTATGTAAAATGAAGAATGTTGAAATAAATGATTCTCAAGCTTTCTTCTAATCGCTGATCTTCACCATGTGATTCCTATAGTGATCTGGTCTGCAGTGAACCCTTAGGATAAGGGCATTGAGAACCCTGGGATTCCAAAAGGAGAGATCTGTGTGCCATCACCATTTGATACTTCTTTTGTGCAAAATGTGACTTGGTTTTGCCTCTATCAGTGTACTGCTTTTAAATATGAATTTTTTTAAAAAATCACACGAATAGTATTAGCAGAACTCAATTTCAAATATGATTGGTACCATTGTAGCAGATCACTTCTTTTTTTTTTTTTTTTTTTTTTTTTTTTTTTTTTTTTTTTTTTGCGGTACACGGTCCCCCCAGACCTCTCACTGCTGTGGCCTCTCCCGTTGCGGAGCACAGGCTCCGGACGCGCAGGCTCAGTGGCCATGGCTCATGGGCCTAGCCCTCCGCGGCATGTGGGATCCTCCCGGACCGGGGCACGAACCCGTGTCCCCTGCATCAGCAGATGGACTCTCAACCACTGCGCCACCAGGGAAGCCCTTGTTTACATCTTTGTATCACGTCCCATAAATGAGATTATCAAGTGAAATGGCATTGACATTTTATGGTTCTGACTTTTGAGCACTCTTTCCGATACTGATTACTGTTTTGGCTAATTCAAGAAGTAAGAAACATGAAATGGTGCTTCTTGCTCTAACATTTCATTTTGCTGGTAGCAAGATTGGACCTTTGCCTTTTTATCACCTGCTAAGCTTTTAAGTTATCTTCCTCATCTCTTCAGTTGGAGCAAAATTTTTTTTTATAACTTTATTGCCTCCCCACCTCTCAACCCTTGAGAATCTAGTTACAGCTTTGGAGATGGTCTTTTGTTTACATTCATGTTTCTTATTTGCAGCTTATGTTCATTCAGAGCCAGGGCCAGGTTCAGCTGACCATCGAGCTTTTGGACACGGAAGAGGAGAACTCAGATGACCCTGTAGAAGCAGAGGTATGGATGAGTATACTGCAGAAACTGGGGAGAGTATGTCATGTTCTGAGAGTCTGCCCAGTGAGTGTCTTCTAGAAGCCCAGCCAGCATTAGCCTGTTTAAGGGTCAGGACCTGATGCTTAAGTACAGGTCATTTCAGCTATATCTTCAGCTGAAGAGAAGGACTGCCTGGTGGTAAGATATTTAGGATTGATGGCAGTCTCATCTAGCTTTCAGGAAAGCCCTCTCCTCTGAGGAAATCTCATGGTTGGCAGCTTTCTTCTTTTTCTCCTGAAGCACAAGAAACAACAAATGAGGTGCCATCTGCCCAGTATCATCTTGACCCTTTGTGTCATGTTTACTTTTTATTGGGATAGATGGAGCCAGGAGTTCTCAACCCCACCGGGTAGACAGAGTGAGTTGGTTATCATAGCTGGGTCTAGCAGGTAATATTAATGAGAAATGCAAGCCACATGTATGTATGATGCTGAGGGCATATGGAGGGGAGGAGACTGTTGTTTTATGGGAATATTAGCTCATGGTTGCCAAATCTTAATTTTTTTTTTAAAAGAGATGCCAGAAATTTAGATTTTGATGTGAAAGATACTGATTTTCAAATATTTGCCACTATACATTTTGTTCTTTAACAAAACCCTCTGTAGGGAAATAAAACTTGTCAGTGAGCCAGCTCCTAACCATTTATGACTTCTGGTAACTGTTAAGAATCTCAGAGAAACTTTAGGTTTTGCATTCTCACAGATTTTTTTAAGCTGTGTTTTTGTTTTTTTTTTTTTGTGTGTGGTATGCGGGCCTCCCTCTGTTGTGGCCTCTCCCGTCGCGGAGCACAGGCTCCGGACGCGCAGGCCCAGCGGCCATGGCTCACGGGCCCAGCCGCTCCGCGGCATGTGGGATCCTCCCAGACCGGGGCGCGAACCCGGTTCCCCTGCATCTGCAGGCGGACGCGCAACCACTGCGCCACCAGGGAAGCCCCCTAAGCTGTGTTTTAATACCAAGTAACAAGCATGTCATTATGGAAAGAGATTTTTTTTATCTTGAATTTAAGTATTTCAGACATTTTAGTCATAGAATTTGCTAGACAACCTGATGAGGTTGGAGTTCAGTTTTTGTGCTCTCTCTCCCCCACCTCCATCTTGTGTTTACAATCCTAGCGCTGGTCAGACTATGTGGAGCGATACATGAATTCTGATACTACCTCTCCTGAGCTTCGTGAGCACCTGGCACGGAAACCAGTGTTTCTCCCACGGTGAGTGAACCAAGTCATGTATCGGCAGCATAACACTAATGCACAGTCCAGGAACGAGGAGTTAGATGACTTTCAGTTTCTTGGTTTTCACTTATTCTGTTGTTCTGTCTACTGAGGATGCTAATTCAGTGTTTGTATGGTTTTTACACCATGAGCTTACCTGGTGCATGTGCCAAAGCATCAGGGAGGCAAGAGATTTAGGAGTCAGTAGTAACTTCCCTTTAGGAATGTGTGTCAGAGTCTCCAAGGTTTGATGATTCACTTGGAGGACTCAAAGACTCAGCATGTAGGCATACCCACAGTGATGGTTTACTGTAGCGAAAGGATACAAAGCTACATCAGCAAAGGGAGAAGGTGCCTGTGACAAAATCAGAGGACACCAGGTGCAAGCTTCTAAGGGTCTGTGACTTTCACTGGAGGCACAAGGACACTTCATTCCTCCAACAGCAAATTATGACAATATGTTTGAGATGCTGCCTACCAGAGAAGCTCATTGGAGACTTGGTACTGGGGGTTTTATTGGGTGCTAGTCCTGCAGGCACCCTCTGCCCAGCTTTTACCAAAATTCCAGACTTCCAGAAGGAAAGCAGGTTTTCAGCATAAACCATTTATTTTGTACAAACAGTTTAGGTACAGTGAGGCACTCTTACCATTCAGGGAATGGGGGAAACTCTCCCAAAATCCAAGATCCCAGAACCCAGCCAAGGGACAACCTTGTAAGCAGGGTTTTCAAAGGATAGCAGTCTTAGGCCTGCTATGTTAACTCTCTTCGCGGAATTTAAAAAATTTCCTCCCCATATATGGGCAAATTGTATGCTGGACCTCTGTCTGAGGATGAAAACAGAGTTTCAGAAGTAGAAAATAGGTTTTGCTGTAGTAGATTGGCTTTCTTCCTTCCCCAAATTTTGCGAATTGAAATCTCATGTCTTACATTCCCAGAAAGGTATTATCCCAGTATTATTAGACTTAGTCTTAATTGGAACATGGAAAGGGGTGAGAACAGAAGGGCCCTGCCAGCTTCTTCCATTCACTGAGTCATTTAACAGACTTCAAGCAGCTACTCTGTGCCAGGCCCCTTTCTCAACAAAACAGATTTAGTCTCCATGCTTTTTTAAAAAAAATTTATTTTATTTATTTATTTTTGGCTGCGTTGGGTCTTTGTTGCTGCGCACGGGCTTCCTCTAGTTGCGGCGAGCGGGGGCTGCTCTTCGTTGTGGTGCGTGGGCTTCTCGTGGCAGTGGCTTCTCTTGTTGTGGAGCACGGGCTCTAGGCACGTGGGCTTCAGTAGTTGTGGCACGCAGGCTCAGTAGTTGTGGCGCACGGGCTTAGCTGCTCCGCAGCATGTGGGATCTTCCCGGACCAGGGCTCAAACCTGTGTCCCCTGCATTGGCAGGTGGATTCTTAACCACTGCGCCACCAGGGAAGTCCCTCCATGCTTATGAAACAGTACAAATAAACATAACATTGTATATTTCTCACCAGATTGGCAAAGTTCTTAAAAAGATTTGTATCTGTGTTATGGAGGGTGTGGGGAAGAGGGGAGGCACTTTGATATACTGTGGGGGGAAATACTGATACAGTCATTCCAGGATCAGGGCAGTTAAAATGTATAGGACCTTTACCCTGGAACTTTCATTTTTAATAATTTGCCTTACAGCTATTACAGCTGAGGTTCTTTCTCAGTCTTTTTGTCCTTAAGACCCCTTACAGTCTTAGAGATTGAACACACCAAAAAACTTTTGTTTCTGTGGATTATATCTAGTAATATTTACCACATTAGAAATTAAAACTGAAAAACGTTTACTATGTTTATGAATTCATTAAAAACAATGCTAAATGCATCCTGTGTTAAGTAATATTTTAATGAAAAGCTACTTCAAAACAACAAATTAGTGGAGAGTGGCATTGCTTTACATTTTTGTAAATCTGTTTCATGTCTGGCTTAATAGAAGAACAGCTGGATTCTCATATTTGCTTCTATATTCATTCTGTTGCACTATTTTGTTTCGTCGAAATATGTGAAGAAAATCTGGCCTTGCTGAAAAATGTAGCTGAAAAAAGTAGTATTTCCATGTCCTTTCAGATAATTATGGATATTCTTTGATATGACAGCAGAACTGTCCAAGTAGTAGTTTCTTTTTTTTTTGCGGTACAAGGGCCTCTCACTGTTGTGGCCTCTCCCGTTGCGGAGCACAGGCTCCGGACGCGCAGGCTCAGCGGCCATGGCTCATGGGCCCAGCCGCTCCGCGGCATGTGGGATCTTCCCGGACCGGGGCACGAACATGTGTCCCCTGCATCGGCAGGCGGACTCTCTACCACTGCGCCACCAGGGAAGCCCCCAGGTAGTAGTTTCTTAAAGGTTAGTTGCAGTGTCGGTGAACTTTTCATGTGGTTATGTCAAAATCCATTGGTTTATCTTGTACTTTGAATTTTTTCATGCGTGGTTTTATAACTTCATGCAGTTGGTTATTTGGAAAATGTTAGTTCACTAAGTTATGCAGACCTACCAAATGTTGACATGTCTTCATTTTACAGTATTCCCACCCCCCACCCAGCCCCCCAAGAAACACCACATTTATTAATATTGCCGTTGACCTCTTCAGTCACATCTTTAAGTAGTGGGAAGTTGTGACACCTCATGCCGGCCAATACCAGTTTACCAAAATTCAAAGTTTTACTTGGAAGCTTAAATTTTATCATTGGCAACAAATGTGCTCAGTTGTTTTCCTTGAAGTACCAGTCTCCATTGTTCATTTTTGAGAAAATATTTGCCAAATACCCCAGATTGGCTAGTCAGCTATTCTTTCAGGTAAAAATGGTGAACCATTTGCAGCTCACGAACATGTGTCCCCTGCATCGGCAGGCGGACTCTCTACCACTGCGCCACCAGGGAAGCCCCCAGGTAGTAGTTTCTTAAAGGTTAGTTGCAGTGTCGGTGAACTTTTCATGTGGTTATGTCAAAATCCATTGGTTTATCTTGTACTTTGAATTTTTTCATGCGTGGTTTTATAACTTCATGCAGTTGGTTATTTGGAAAATGTTAGTTCACTAAGTTATGCAGACCTACCAAATGTTGACATGTCTTCATTTTACAGTATTCCCACCCCCCACCCAGCCCCCCAAGAAACACCACATTTATTAATATTGCCGTTGACCTCTTCAGTCACATCTTTAAGTAGTGGGAAGTTGTGACACCTCATGCCGGCCAATACCAGTTTACCAAAATTCAAAGTTTTACTTGGAAGCTTAAATTTTATCATTGGCAACAAATGTGCTCAGTTGTTTTCCTTGAAGTACCAGTCTCCATTGTTCATTTTTGAGAAAATATTTGCCAAATACCCCAGATTGGCTAGTCAGCTATTCTTTCAGGTAAAAATGGTGAACCATTTGCAGCTCAAGCAGTGCTCAAGTGCTTTCCTTCATGAATCCCATTGTACTTTGGCACACAAAGGTACTTTATGTTTAGTTCCCATTTCATCACCCAGTATGTTAAAAAGATGTGAACTAAGGGGCTGGGATTTATCAATAATAAGAAATGTTACTGTTTCATCAACGACATTCTTAAGTCAGACCAGCTTTCCTTTTTGAATTGCCAGTGTGTGGCCCAAGAAGAGTACAGAGATACCTAAGGACACATTGGTGCCATCACCAATTTGTTTTTTTTTTTAATAGTCACTATTATTTTTGCACTGCCAATGCTAATGTTAATACTGTTTTGTTTTTTTTTTTAAGAAAGAAAGAAAGACAATGTTTTAGTATTATTATGACAGTAGTTTTGATCTTACAAGTTCCTAAAAAGCATCGTGGGGGCTCCCAATAGTCCTTGGACCAAAGAACTGCTGTCCTACAGAAATGTATATACACAAAGATATTCACTGAAGCAAGGTTTTTAATAGCAAAGTGTAGGAAACAGTAGAATTGTCTAGCTGACAACCTTTCTCCGCTTGTGTTGGAGGGAATTAAGCCTGCCAAGGCATCCACTGATGTGAATTATCTTCTTTCCTAGATGTGTAGAATAGCACTAGTTATGTACCATCTGTGGAAGAATTGAAAAAAATAGACATTTAAGTAATTTTCTGTGCTCTGTGGTTCAGATGAAGAACCTGATTAATTCCTGTTAAGGAACTGTTCAATTAAGACACATTCCTCTGTAGCAGTTAAAGAGAATGACACAAATCTATGTGTAGTGAAATGAAAAAATCTTCATGACATTAAGTGAAAAATTGAGAGACCTAGAAGATTTTAAATGAAAACTGCTAACAGTGGCTACCTCTGCCAAGGCAAGTGGGATTTCGAGAATTGGGGGGGTAGGGGGTAGTAGGCAATTTCTACGTTTTATTCTCTGTATCTCTGCAGTTGAAAAAAAAATTTTTTAAACAATAAAACCATTGGATATTTAAAAAATGTATGTAATTAAAATTGTGATAAGTGCTGTGAAGGCAAACAATAAGGAAAACTTTTGGGGCAGCCATGGGAACCTGCACCTGGAGGAGCTCTCATCCTGCAGGGCTTTGCTGCTTTGTAGGAATCTGCGGCGGATCCGGAAGTGTCAGCGTGGTCGAGAACAGCAGGAAAAGGAAGGGAAGGAAGGGAACAGCAAGAAGACCATGGAGAATGCGGATAGCCTGGATAAGCTGGAGTGTAGATTCAAGCTGAATTCCTATAAGATGGTGTATGTGATCAAGTCAGAGGACTACATGTATCGGAGGACTGCCTTGCTCCGGGCTCATCAGGTGAGAACCAGTAACTGGAATTTCTCCACACTTCTCCCCCCTCAGCCAGGACCAGGCCTACCCCAGAGGCTTCTGGTTGTTTCTCTCCCTTTGTGAAAATCTCTTGGATTTGAGAATTGTTGAGTAAGGATGCCGTAACAAAGTCCCACAGACTGCATGGCTTAAACAACAGAAATTTATTGTCCTACAGTTCTAGAGGCTGGAAGTCCAAGGTCGAAGTGTTGGCAGAGTTGCTTTGAACCTTCTGAGGGCTGTGAGGGAAAAACTATTCCTTGCCTTTCCTAGCCTCTGGTAGTTTGCTGGCAATCATTGGCATTGCTTGGCTTGCATATTTCTGCCTTCATTTTTACATGGCATTCTCCCTAAATAAGTGTCTGTGTCCAAATTTCCCCCTTTTAAAGAATGCCAGCCATGTGGGATTATGGGTCCACCCTACAACAGACAGTATGAGCTCACCTTAACTAATTACATCTGCAACAATATTATTTCCAAATAACGTCACATTCTGGGGGGGTGGAAGCTAGGATTTCAACATATGAATTTGTGGGGACACAATTCAGTTGATAACGGCTGGTGGCACCTTCCAGTGAAGCTACTGCTAGCATTTACATTTCAGGTAGTATTGCTTGTATGAATCCTGTCTGTTTTCACATGCTACCTGAATTGTGAAAGTCCTAGTGCAGTTATGTACCAAGGTATTGTGCCAGGCCCTGGGACTACAACCATGAGGTAGAACATATAAGGTAGTGTGATGATGTGCACTACCAAGGAGAGAAACTAGGTGAAGTGATCAAGGGTAACTGGCAGGCAGGGCCCTGCTTTTGTTGGGGAAGACCTCTCTAAGGACGTGACGCTTGAGGCCTGAACAATGACAAGGATCCAACCTGGTGCAGAGTTGGGGGTTGGTACTTTTTAGGCAAAGGAAACAAGCAAGCACAAGCCTGGGAGGGAGGAAAGGACTTGGCATTTTCAAGCAACTAAAAACATCAGTGTGGCTTGTGCCATAGGGAAAGTGGGGTGCATGAAGTTGGAAGGGTGGGCAGAGGCTACATTATTTACTCTCATAGGCCGCGGTTTGGATTTTGTTTGAGGTACATTGAGACATCGTTGACAAAGACATAGACTGATGAGAGCGAGTGAGGGCACCAAGTTGGAAGGGCAGAGACCACTCGAAAGACTGCTTTCATTCATATGAGATGTGATGGCTACCCAGACTACCAGGGTTGTAGAGGAATTATAATTAGATTGGAGGGACTTCCCTGGTGGTCCAGGGGTTAAGATTCCATGCTTCCAATGCAAGAGGCGTGGGTTCGATCCCTGGTCGGGGAACTAGGATCCCATATGCTGCGTAGCGCAGCCAAAAAAAAAAAAAAAGACATATCACTGTCAGGGTGTGGTAATGTTTGGATGTAGGCAGGTTAAGAGAAAGGGGAACATTAAGGATGATGCCTGGTGGTTTTTGTTTTTTGGTTTTGTTTCTTTGCTCATTTTGCTTGAGTAAATGGGAAGTTTAGGGGTACATCTGTTAATAGGAAGGGGTTACCAGGTTTGGGAGGCAGATGAAAAGACTACAGAACATTCAACTGGGAACCACAGGGTGGGCGATTTTTAATGTACTTCTCTCATGGTGCTGTGTGTTATATGCCTGCATGTTTCTGATTCAAATGATTTGGGGAGCTGGGCAACACCTAATTTATCTTTGTATCCCCTTCTCTGCCTTGCTTGTGGGCACTAATAAATATTTACCGGATGTATAGGTAGGAACAAAAACCTCCACTGAAGATCTGCTATGCCCAGCACTCTGCTGGGCAGTGTGGGGTAATAGCGGGAAGGGAGAGTGAGTTTTAAGCCCTTTACCTTGTTTTACTTAGAAGTGGATTGCCATGCTGACAGAAATGACTAACGGCCTCAACTCAGTGTCTCACTCCGGGTATGTTAGAATCAGCTGGGTTGCTGGTTTAAAACTGCAGATTGATCAAGTCGTTCTCTCCCCACCCCCCACCCCGCCCCACGACATGATAATGATGCAGGAGGCTAAAATAGAGAAGCACTGAGCTAGTTCTGCCCAGACCCTGTGTTGGTATTTCTTTGGGAGCTTTATGAATTCCAACTCCTTATGTGTTCTAGGTTCTTAATCTCTTTCAATTCTTTTCTTTAAACAGACTCCTAATTTTTTTTTTTTTTTTTTAACTTATCAGTAGTATCAGCACTGATAAGCCCACATCTTTCTTCTGGCACTTTAGGAGAAAATTGGGCTTTGTATTTGAAGGGTTTTTAGTCCTAGTTCATGGGGTTTTTTTTCTTCATTCTGTTTTGCAGTCCCATGAGCGGGTAAGCAAGCGGCTACATCAGAGGTTCCAGGCCTGGGTAGATAAATGGACCAAGGAGCATGTGCCCCGTGAAATGGCAGCGGAGACCAGCAAGTGGCTCATGGGTGAGGGGCTGGAGGGCCTGGTGCCCTGCACCACCACCTGTGACACAGAGACCCTGCACTTTGTGAGCATTAACAAGTACCGTGTCAAATATGGCACAGTGTTCAAAGCCCCATAACTGCAGAGCCAGAGCAGATAACTTGAGGGGTGTGTGTGTGTTGTGGGGGGGGGCATGTGTACTCGCACACACTGAAGAAACAAGGAAGATGCCTTTCAAGCCTCACTGGGCCTCTCTGGGACATGGCCACCTGATCTGTGTGTGGCTGGTGCAACCTGGCACCAAGTGGGCTACATATAAGGAACGTGGATACCTTACAAAGCCGGAGCTGGAACTTTTCCCAGGGGTTTTGGGCATTACCCTGCCCTGGAGGGGAAGAAATCCATGCAAGCACAGGGACATGCAGCTTGCTTGCACACACCAGCAGAGCTAAGACTGGAGCCTCCTGGGGCCTGACCTTCAGTGAGGAAACCGGATGCTGTTCACACCTTGATTGGATGGGCGAGCATTGACTGACAGACTGGGGAAGGACTCAATGCTTAGATGGATTGTAACTCTGATGGTCACTGCTCCTTTCCTCTTCCCCCCCCAAAAGGAAAAAAAACTGGATTGGATTTTTTTTTCCTGGTCACTTGAGCACATCTAGATCACCCATTAGATTTTCTCTGGGACCTGCAGTTTGGCTTTGGGATTGATCATCTTGTGGATTTGATTCCTGACGAATCCCTTGCTGCCCACCCGTTATTCTCTCCTCTGGTTCTCAACCTCAACAAGTTCAAATCAGTCGTCCTTTTTAGCTCCCGTGGAACTGTTTTGTACCTGCTTCTTTACTAGTCTACCCTAGTGCCATCCACCAGCTTTACTCTCTCACACACACACACACACACACACACAGTTTTAACTTGGTTTTTCTTTTTTTTTTGTAAATAATGTACATACTGTCAATTTTTTATTAAAAGAAATATGCTTTGATGTGCTAGCATAACTGCTCTAGCTTCTTGTGTACCATAGTTCTATGTGGCTTCAGATTTAGTACCTATGAACAGATGTACAAGACATTTATTACACTTTTTACCAAAGGGAGTTACCGTTGTAGTACTTTTGTGTAAAACTTGTCTTCCCCCTTGCCCCAATTTTTTTTTTTTTTTTTTTTTTTTTTTTTTTTTTTTGTAAATAAATAAAGCTTGGTTCTTACTTAAGGAATAAACTCTCAACCCAAGTCCCTTGTCCTCACCAGAGAACTACTGTGAAGCAGGGATTTTGGCTTCAGTTCCTTATCTACGGTACAAACAGGATTTTGCTTTAAATAGTTAGCAGTCAGTTGTATGTGTTCCAAATCAAAATATCTTAAATTTTTAAAATAGAATTATTCATTCTTTTAGTACGTATTTTCCCTCCTTATTTCAGCTGTTTGGAAATATTTTATATTTGGGTAAGTTGTGCAGCTGTGTAGTTTGTACTTCTCTGTATTTTTTCTTATTCTTATTGGAAATGGGAGTGAACAGCTTAAATACCAAACCAGTGTTTGAAAGAAGTGTGTACAGAGTGTGTGGTATAAATGGGGCTGGGAGGGAGATTCGATACATTTCGTTAGCAACTGCAAATGGAATATATACATATATATTTTTTTAAATTACATAAATTTAAACTGGCAGATATTTAAACATGAGTGATTAGGATTTTTATATGTGGTCAGCCTGGACTTTCTGAACAAAGACCAACTGAGCCTCTCCCAGTACTCTGGTGAATTTTTCTCCAGCAACCATTACCCTAGTCGTAGCTGTAAAGTAACCAGCAGTGATTTGTGTGGTTTTGTTTGCTTTTTAATTAAAGATTCCCAACATCACCACCACCAAATCACAAATTTTTTGGCTCTGGACTTTCATAACACATGGTAGGCTTTTCCGATTTTAGTGTTTTTTGTTGGGTGTGGTGGGGGGCAGTGGAGGGATGGGACAACTTCAGGAGACTCAGAGCCCAAAAGTGTAGGGTGGCAAAAGAGCCTTGTGGGAGGAGATTCTCTGGTGAAGCTGGGGCAATGCCCGACTTGGGAGATGGAGTGATACTGACTGGGGGGGAAGATCTTCAGGTTTTCCCAGCGATAACTCACCTCTGCTTGCTTAAGACCATGTTGAATTGGAATTACGGCCCGGGGGAGGGGGGCGGGGAACTGATGGGACCTGACCAGGGGCAGCCCCAGCTATTGCTGTCTCTGCATAGGGTTATGCCCAGAGCAGCTGCTTGCAGGTCAGGATAGGGTTTCAGGGCCAACAGAGAAAACCCCATCCTACCAGTGCAACCGAAAGAAGGGGGAGCTTCACCGACAGCCAGGGTTTCACAAACAGCATTTATATCCCTCCTGCCATCTGAGCTCCAAGCTCAACTCAGCCTGTCTTATAGCAGGAAGTTATATTTTTAAATCACGTTTGGTATTCTGTACTTAATTACCTTTCCCTATGATTTGCATTTGAAATGTTGTAAACTTGGTCAGTATTTCCATTAAAATATCAGGGCTCATGTTGTGTATATACTTTTCTTCCTAATGATTTTATAGACAAGGACTTCATAGCATTCCCAGGAGGGGGGGAACAAGCTGCCAACAGATTACCAGAGTAACGTGAGGATGAAATTGGAGGTGTTTCTGGCATTATGGCTTCTCTGAACTCTTCAGTCCCGTGTAGGGAAATACATTATTCTGTTAGGATCATGAATTCTATGTCTGTGATCTGCAATCTCAAATCAAAATCTTCGGAGTTTCTGGCGATGGGCAGCACTTAGCCATATACATAAAATAAAACATGTAGTAGAGGAAGCTGAGGTTACTGGGGTGCAAAGTCCTCTCTATTTAACGCACGTCTGCCGATTGGCTTGAAACCACCGGTCCTGGCGCCCCGGCTCTTGCCACGTTAAGCAGACAACGGGTTTTCGAGATAGCCAGAGGGCGGGCTAGGACCAGAGGGCAAGGAGGTTCCCGCTTGCAGCTTCTGAGACTAGCTGACCTGCGTCGGCAGCAACCCAGGCTCCCGTCGTGCCTAACGTCTTTTGCAGAATCAAAGCGTCAAACTTATTTTATTTAGGGATTTGCCCTAAATGGCCACCAGCTCGGACGAGATAAGAGGAGAGCATCGGAAGCGCGGCTTTTAGCTTTCAGCTCCCTGCTCAAAGTTCAGAGCAGCGAGACTTTACAGAGCCGCCGGTGTTCCAAGAAAAGCTGCCCGGGCCTGGAAGGCGCCCTTCGGACGCCGGAACCTTTGGTTCCAGGCCGTGGACCGCGCCGGCAGCGTTTGGGGCCTTCCGGGGAGAGGAGAGAGCGCGCGGCGATGGCGGCGGCGCCGGTCCTGAAGCACTGGCGCACTACGCTGGAGCGGGTGGAGAAATTCGTGTCGCCGCTCTACTTTACCGACTGTAATCTCCGCGGCAGGTGTGGCCACCTCGCCCATGGCGCCGGCCGGCCGCATCCACGCGTCTCTAGCCTTCCTTTCCGGGGGGAAACCCAAACTTCGGCCACCTGGGCCAAGGGACAAAGTGCCCGCCGCGGAAAGGGCTGGGGCCAGGAGGAGGGTGTGGGGGGAGACTGAGCTGTGAGGCAGCCCTTCCGGCGGTGGATCGAGGGAATGCGAGTCCCCACCCGCCAGCTGGCCCACGGGCGCGTGCTCACCTGCCCCTCCCGCCCAGGCTCTTCGGAGACAGCTGCCCAGTGGCCGAGCTCTCCAGCTTCTTGACGCCCGAAAGGCTTCCCTACCAGGAGGCAGTCCAGCAGGATTTCCGCCCCGCGCAGGTCGGCGACAGCTTCGGACCCACGTGGGTAACGCTCTAGAGGGAGGGCGGGGCCAGCAGGGCCCCGCTCCCGGCTTACTCGCCTCCCCTAAGGGCCACTCCTCCATTGTCGGCCCTCTGCCCTAGACAGTCACTTGGGGCAGAGCAGCACCCTCTGCTGGGAGCAGATCCCTGATCCCTCAAGACTTAATGGGAGAATTTTCATTTCCCCCTTCTCCCAGTCCCTGGACATCCCTTAGGCAGGACACTCTAGGACAAGTCACAGACCCCTGATTCTCTGCCTCTTTCCCTCACCTTGCTGTACACCCCATTGCTCCTTTCTTGTGGATCAAAGCTGAATACCTTGGGCTTCCCTGATGGCGCAGTGGTTGAGAGTCCACCTGCCGATGCAGGGGACACGGGTTCGTGCCCTGGTCCGGGAAGATCCCACATGCTGCGGAGCGGCTAGGCCCGTGAGCCATGGCCGCTGAGCCTGCGCGTCCAGAGCCTGTGCTCCGCAACGGGAGAGGCCACAACAGTGAGAGGCCCGCGTAACGCAAAAAAAGAAAAAAAAAAAAAAGCTGAATACCTTGTGATGCTGCAGATACTTGGTGAAATTCTCAAGCCCCTGCTGACCCTTAGTCCAAGGAATTATGTCGAAAGGAAAGGGCTTCGACCCCTAGGCCCATCTTAGTGGTTCTGTTGCAGATGGTGGACCTGTTGGTTCCGGGTGGAGCTGACCATCCCAGAGGCATGGGTGGGTCAGGAAGTTCACCTTCGCTGGGAAAGTGATGGAGAAGGCCTGGTGTGGCGTGATGGGGAACCTGTCCAGGTGAGGAGCCCTGCCCTAGGTCAGGTATGGCCACATTTCAGCCCTGGTCTCTGGAGAAGCCACAGCTGAGTGGCTATGCCTGCAGGGTGGTATCAGGATTTCAGGACTGGACAAGTTGTTGCTTGGGCCCTTGTGTAATTGTTCCTTCTCATGTTTGAAAGGATCGCTGAGGGTCTCAACATAATTAATACTAAACCAACCCTGCCACTGACTGGTCACCCTCCCATTCTGGGATGAAAATAGTTATTAATCAAGTACAGTAATATGTACAGCAGATCCATTTATTAACCCTTTACTAGGTGCCAGACTAGTAACTTTGCAGACTATATCACTTTTTAGTTTTAAATAAACTGGTTTTTATTATATGTAATATATGCTTATGGCAGTCGGGGAGGGAGACTTTGAAACAGTTCTGGATAGTATAAAGTTTAAAAAGTCCTCTTCACCTGAAATAATGGATATCTCCCTGCTACCTCACCCCCAGTTCCCCATATATACCCACTATTAAGTACCTTGTTTATGCATCCAACCTTAACAGGTTTAACCTTCAAAATCCTATGTGGTAGGTCTTTATGGCCATTTACAGACTAAGAAACTGAGATATATAGATGTTAACACACTTGTTCAGGTTCACACAGCTTCCATTTCAGTTTGACTAACCCTCAGTCTCAGGTTAGGACTGTTGTTCTATCTGTACAGAAAGATGGCAGACCCCTCCCTCCCTCCCTTCACTGGCTCAGCGGATGTCTCCAGAGTGCCCTCTCTGGCAGGTCCCTGTGCTAAGCATTGTGGATATAGTGGGGAATGAGGTAAACCTGTCCCTGACTTCATAGAGTTTCCCTTCAGATGCTTATTCAGGGCTACAGAGGCCACCAGAAGCCACCAAGGACCAGATACCTCCCCAAGACTCCACAAGACCAGTGGCTTTTCTGCTGGCAAATAGGTGCCATTTGGTGGTCATGGCACTGACTGCCATGGGGGTTGGGGGACCTTCTACCAGAGGTCCCTGATTTGTCAATCTTGGCCTTGTCTGGGAGAGAGGAGCCAGTGCTAGGGACCCGGTAGAGGGGCCTGGCCTCCCTCAGCTTATACTTCATCTGAGCTGTTCACAAGCCTCAGGTCCTGTCTCTTTCACTGCACTCCCCACCAGGGTTTGACCAAAGAGGGGGAGAAGACCAGCTATGTCCTGACTGACAAGCTGGGGGAAGAAGACCCCCGGAGGTGAGTGAGTCCCTGTGCTGTGGTTGACCAGTGCTGTAGGGGAGGGAGGACCAGTGGGCAAGGAGGAGCTGAGGCCCAGAGCGATCTGAGAAACACACCCACTTTCAATACAACCATCTTCAACTCTCATAGCTTATTTTTGAAAAGCAGGATTTTTCTGGCTATAAAGATAGTGTTTTCGTTCTTGGGTTAAATACAGAAAAGCACAAAGAAGTAAATAACTCCCATTATCCCACCACTTAGTGACGCCCATTATTAACATCTCAGCATTCTTTTCAGGAATTCTTTCAAATGTAGTTTTTACTAGTTGAGGTTGTATTTCTTTGATATTTTGAATCCTGATTTTTTAAAAATCCATATTATAACGTGCATTTTATGACACCATCAAAAACTCTTCTTAGGTATTATATTTATTGAACATTGTGTATCTGATGTTTCCAGGCACTGGGACTGTGATGGTGAATGATGTGATTCTTGACAGCAAGGGGGACTCACATAAACTTATATAGTTGCAAAACTGGTGAGGGCTTTGAAAGAAAACACTTTCAACATAAGAAATCTGTTCTAGACTAGGGAGAGGGATAAGAGGAGAGTCATGGAAGGCTTCCCGAAGGAAGTCATGTTTGCTCTCTGAAGACTGAGTAGAACAGCACCACAGCCCACCATGCTTTCCAAACAGTGGCCTGCCCATATTGGCTGATGGATCTTTGTTCTGAAAGACTGGATCTGGGAGATCCAAACCTGTTTTTAATGTGCAAAGAGGGTTCTGAGACCAAGGCAGTGCTTTGTAAAGACAGCTTTGGAAATAAAAGTCTAAACAACAGCATAATTCACATGGTTCCAAACTTGGCTACTTATTCTCCCCAACCAAGGCAGAACACTCATCAGCAGAATTTGGTGTAGTCTGTTGTTTCTACCATGACCCTCTCTCACATGCACCTGACATAACTGTGAGATCCTCTGGGTGGTAGATCCTGGGGGTGAATGGGGAGGGGTCTGCTGGATGCCTCTTTGGTCCTCCCTCCCCAAGCCCCAGAGTTCTCTGCCAGTCCCTTGGCCTGAGGCTGCCTCCCCACATTTGTAGTCTGACCCTCTATGTGGAAGTAGCCTGCAATGGGCTCCTGGGGGCCGGGAAGGGACCCATGATCGCAGCCCCTGACCCAGAGAAGATGTTCCAGGTGAGCCGGGCTGAGCTGGCCGTGTTCCACCGGGATGTCCACAAGCTCCTGGTGGATCTGGAGCTGCTGCTGGGTATGGCCAAGGTACTCGACACCCCCACGCCACCTGGTCACCCTCTAGAGCCCTGTTCCAGGCAGGCTGTTTCTTGGGTCAGATAGTTGGGGCTCTGGGAATCCAGAATAGGGAGGGTGTTTCGTGCCTGCCTGAGTGTTGAGAGGATTTCCCTATGTAAAGGGGAGGAAGGAGACAGTGCTGAGCTGGGGGACCAGCAGGAGCACAGGGTTGGAGGTAGGGAGGAACTCTGCTGAGAACCCGTGGGAGATCAGCTGGGGTCTAATTTTGGAGACTCTGCTTGCTTGAGATGGGGATTAAGGGACAGAACCCTGCTGCAGGGCCTCGGGGAGGACAACCAGCGCAGCTACCAGGCCCTGTACACAGCCAACCAGATGGTGAACATATGTGACCCCGCCCAGCCGGAGACCTTCCCAGTGGCCCAGGCCCTGGCCTCCAAGTTCTTTGGCCAACGTGGGGGTGAAAGCCAGCATACCATCCATGCCCTGGGGCACTGCCACATTGATACAGGTAGGGCAGCAGCTGGCTGGGCTGGTTCGGGGAGGCAGGAGTGGCCTCGAAGACCTGGCTGTGCCCTGGAAGCACTGTGTGATCCACATCAAGTTCTTGCCCCTCTTGGACCTCAGTTTTCCCTGGGGAAAGGGGAATGGGCTGTAGGCTCTGCTAGATGTGGCTTCATTTATTCTTTCAACAAAATCTGATGCCCCTTGTGGCCCCATGCTAGATATTGGGGGGGGGTAGGATTATAGAGACTGGTGATCACAAAATAGGCAGACACAGTTGCTGTCATGATGGAGGGAAGGATGGGGGGCTGGGGAGCCCTGAAGAGGCATTTAACCCAGGTGGGTCTGGGGGATTCAAGAAAGGTTTCTCAGAGGAGATGACCTTTGAACAGAGTGAGGATGAGTAAGAATTTGACAAGTGCCCAAGTCCTCAGATAGGAGTGATGTGGAAGTAGTTGAGATGGGGACTCAAGCCCAGGGGAGGTTTCCTGGGGAGGATCAGGAGGTCAGTTTTGAACCTGGTAAGTCTGCAGTGTCTGTGAGGCTTATGGGAAATTACATTTAAAAAAAACTCCCCAAGATATTGATTCTGATGCAGCTAAAGTTTCTGAACCACAGAACAAGGGCTTTCTCTGCTGTGCCAAAGCATGGGATGTAGAGTTCTGGGCTGGTAAAGAAGGAACTGAGGCCTAGAGGTTGCAAGAGGCTGTAGTGCCTCATGCAGGACGGCTGGCCCAGGCAGGTCCATCTCAGGAAGCTGTGCCCTCTGTTCCAGGCTATCCTTCAATGTGCGTGCAGGGGAAGGGCCAACCTCCAGTACCTCTTATAGGATCCTCTCAGGGGTGTCTAAACCTCAGAGTAAGGCTATTCCAGGGACTGGGGCCTCCATTTCCTGATGTAAAATTGATCCGATAGCCCCAGCCAACCTCCTTTCCCCAGTCCCTACTCCTACCTTGCAAGAGTGATGTAAAGTGACAGCTCAGGAGAGATGCCACAGGACTTTGCAGGGAAAGGGCCTGGGATGGACGGAAGGCTAGGATGACCCTCTGGAGGCCCAGACTGGGCCTGGTTGGGTGCTGGGGGGCAGGCGTGCGGCTGGAGATCTGTGAGGAGCTGGGGACCTTGCTGCTCTCCTATCCTTCACCCTCCTCCCCGTCTAGCCTGGCTCTGGCCCTTCAAGGAGACCGTGCGGAAATGTGCCCGGAGCTGGGTGACAGTCGTTCAGCTCATGGAGCGGAATCCTGAGTTCATCTTTGCCTGCTCCCAGGTCAGAGGGACGGCTGTGCGGGTGGTACCTGGAGCCCAATGGGCACTAGTATGAGGTTCCGAGGGCTTCTGGGGCCTGAGGGGCAGGGCTCCTCACCCTCAGCCACCCACTGGGCCCCAGGTGCTCAGCCCTGGGTGGGGTTCTTGTTGCCCCTGGCCCAGCTCCCGCCTCATCTGCCCACAGGCGCAGCAGCTCGCGTGGGTGAAGAGCCACTACCCTGGCCTGTATGCCCGGCTCCAGGAGTTTGCCTGCCGTGGGCAATTTGTTCCCGTGGGGGGCACCTGGGTGGAGATGGTAAGTGCAGTCCACAGCCCCTCAGCCTCAGGCCATGCCATCATGGGCTTCTCTCCTCAGCTTTGCTGGTGACTCTCTGCAGGCCCTTCATGCCCTCTCCACGGCAGCATCTATCAGTCCCTGGAATAACGGGGCCTGACACTCCAAGGGGGAGGAGGGTCTCCAGTACAGTGACAGACTGTCTGGATGACTTGGCCCCAGAAACCTCCCCTCTGGCAGACAGACAGGTGGGCCTGAAGTGAGGAGATGGACACTCCCTGGGCACTGCCTATCACCCAGTGTCAGAGCCCTGGCTGCTCCTGTCCGGGTGGTTGGCCTGAGCTCCTGCGCATTCCACCTGGTGCTGACCCCGGCTGCCTCCCTGTTCCCTCACTGCCAGGATGGGAACCTTCCCAGTGGAGAGGCCATGGTGAGGCAGTTCCTGCAGGGACAGAGCTTCTTCCTGCAGGAGTTTGGGAAGATGTGCTCCGAGGTAGGCTGGGAGTGGCTGCGCCTGCAGGCGCGTGGGGCTGGAGCTTGCCCTTGAGTGATGAGGGACTGAGGCTGTGGCCGCGCTGCCGAGAGCCCTGGTTCCTGTGCCCAGAGGCCCTTTCCCTGCAGTTCTGGCTGCCAGACACATTCGGCTACTCAGCGCAGCTCCCACAGATCATGCGCAGCTGTGGCATCAGGCACTTCCTCACACAAAAACTGAGCTGGAACTTGGTGAACTCCTTCCCGGTGAGCAGGCCCCAGGGAACCAGGCTCAGAGTGGGCCTGGGTCCCACCACCTGGCCCATACATCTCCGTCCAGGCTTATTGAGAGGCCCTGGACAAACCACCCAACCCCAACCCAGAGAAGGCATGCCTCCCCCAGGGTCACACATAGGAGGGGCAGGTCTAGGAGGCCCAGCTCTGCCTCAGCCCTGACTCTGCCCTCTCTCTTCTACCTGTTTCCCTGCCTGCAGCACCATACCTTTTTCTGGGAGGGGCTGGATGGCTCCCGGGTGCTGGCCCACTTCCCGCCCGGTGACTCATATGGGATGCAGGGCAGTGTGGAGGAGGTGAGAGGGCACCTAGTGGCCAAGGTTGGGGATGGGAGGCAGGCTGGAGAGGGCTGGGTGTCCTGTCCTAAGCTGACCCTGAGCCCGCCTGTGCAGGTGCTGAAGACTGTGGCCAAAAACCGGGACAAGGGGCGTACCAACCACAGTGCCTTCCTCTTTGGCTTTGGGGATGGGGGTGGTGGCCCCACCCAGACCATGGTGGACCGCTTGAAGCGGCTGTGCAATACAGATGGGCTGCCCAGGTCAGGCCTGGGCTCACTCAGCCCTACCCTCCTCCCTTGCCCTTAGTCCTTCCTTCTGCTCAAATATTGGGCCCGACACCCCCCCTAAACCTTGTCCCCCTCCAATCCCGGACCATGGGCTCCTCCCAACTTCTACCCTGGTGGTAGCGTGGGGGGAAAGCTAAAGGTGGGACGGGGCTTAAACCTACTAGAGAGAAAACTCTCCTGGGGTGTCCAGAACTGGCTTTGTGTGGACAGGGAGCTTTCTGGGCGTGGCTCCTTTCTGTCGGGACTGGATCTCTTGTCACCCTTGCATGGAAGAAGGGTGAATCACACGGCCAAGCTGGGAGACCCAGGCTTGCAGTCTCCCTCAGGGTGCAGCTCTCTTCTCCGGAGCGACTCTTCTCGGCGCTGGAGGGCCACTCGGGGCAGCTGTGCACGTGGGTCGGAGAGCTCTTCCTGGAGCTACATAATGGCACCTACACCACCCATGCCCAGGTCAGGAGCTGGTTGCTGAGCCAAATGGGGAGGGCGTGCCCTTGAGAGGCCCAGAGGGTCAGAGGAGGAAGCAGGGGACAGAGCCCAGCCCGGACCTGGGGGAAGAGGCTTGTGTTCCACGGAGCAGCTGAGAGGAGAGAAGTGCAAGAGCCGGGTGGTCAGAAGCCTGGAGGAGGCAGGACTGAGCATCCCTGAGGGAGGAAGGGCTTGGGCTGAGGGGAGAGGAGGGAGGCATCTGGGGCAGATAACTCAACAAGAGGCCCTGGGGAGCCACCAGGGGTTCTGAGCAAGGGAAGGCTTTGGAAGGTGTCCTGGGATGATTGAACAGACTCTAGACCGATTCTCCCTACCCTGGGCTCAGATCAAGAAGGGGAACCGGGAGTGTGAGCGGATCCTGCACGACGTGGAGCTGCTCAGCAGCCTGGCCCTGGCCCGCAGTGCCCAGTTCCTCTACCCAGCCGCCCAGCTGCAGGACCTCTGGAGGTCAGCCTGTCTTCTGCACCCTGCCACCCACTAACCTCACCCCAGACACCTCTGTGGCTGCCCCTCCCTCCCAGCCTTCCGCAGCCCTGCCCTTGGCCCTTGGCCCTTGCAGGCTTCTGCTCCTGAACCAGTTCCACGATGTGGTGACTGGAAGCTGCATCCAGCTGGTGGCAGAGGAAGCCATGTGCCACTACGAAGGTGAGGCTGACAACATTTCCGCTGCTCTCCAGCACCCAGGGCAGAGTGTCTCCTGTGGGACATTCAGGGGTCACCCAGACCCACTGCCCACCCATGACCAGCCAGTCTCTCCCCAGACATCCGTTCCCGTGGCAACACACTGCTCAGCGCTGCAGCCGCAGCCCTTTGTGCTGGGGAGCCAGGTCCTGAGGGCCTCCTCATTGTCAACACACTGCCTTGGAAGCGCACTGAAGTGTTGGCCCTGCCCAGGCCTGGTGGGGCCCACTGCCTAGGTATGAGCTGCGGAGAAGGGTGGCTACTGTAGCAGGAGGGATCAAGGCCCAATCAAGAGTTGGGGACGTTCCCCTGGGGATCTCTGCCCCGGGTTGCCCCAGGCTAGAGAGTACTAGTGATACTCACCCCCTCCAGCCCCCCACCCCGCCCCGAGTATGGTTCCTGGAAGGTTGAGGGAGGCTGCGCTGATGCCCAGGCCTCATCCCCAGCTCTGGTGACAGTGCCCAGCATGGGCTATGCTCCTGCTCCCACCCCCACCTCACTGCAGCCCCTGCTGCCCCAGCAGCCTGTGTTTGTAGTGCAGGAGGTGAGTGCTGGCACATCGCGGTGGGCGGGGGCTGGCTGTCCTGGGTTGTCCCTGACAACGTGGGGGTTCTGAGCTCCCCAACCTGGAGCAGGTGGCAAGGCAGGGCTGGGGCTGGGGTTGGGCGGGCTATTGGTGGCGGGAAGCCTCTGCAGACTTAGCCTCAAGGCCCCCTCCCACCAAGACTGACGGTTCTGTGACTCTGGACAACGGCATCATCCGGGTGAGGCTGGACCCAACCGGCCGCCTGACGTCTCTGGTGCTGGTGGCCTCCGGCAGGTGCTGACCCCTCACTGCCCTCTCCCGGTGCCTGGCAGGGGACCCCAGACCTCTCATTCCCTCTGTCCCCTGGCCACAGCTGACCACAGTAGCCCACAGGTGGCTCAGGACTGGGATCCACACATGGAACGGGGCCGGCTGGGTTAGCAGTCTCCTGTCCTCTGGGCCTACTCACCCTACCTCCCACCCCACCCACCTCAAACAGCTGGAGAGACCGCGGTCATACAGTTGTAAAGCGCCAGTCTCCGTGTCCTTCCAGGGAGGCCATTGCTGAGGGTGCTGTGGGGAACCAGTTTGTGCTGTTTGATGATGTCCCCCTGTACTGGGACGCGTGGGACGTCATGGACTACCACCTAGAAACACGGTGCGGGGTGGGCAGGACTCGGGGGCGGCGTGGGATACGAGAGTATTGGGCCCCCTCTGCCAGGCCGTCCTGGCTCAGCACCTCCCTCCCCTGTTCCACAGGAAGCCAGTGCTGGGCCAGGCAGGGACCTTGGCCGTGGGCACCGAGGGTGGCGTGCGGGGCAGCGCCTCGTTTCTGCTGCAGATCAGCCCCAACAGTCGGCTCAGCCAAGAGGTTGTGCTGGACGTCGGCTGCCCCTATGTCCGCTTCCACACCGAGGTAGCAGGGGGCAGGGTAGTGGGTATCTTCCCTGGGTGTGGCTGGTGAGGAGGGGTCCCTCCTCTTGCACCCCTACCTCCACCCCCGACAGGTGCACTGGCACGAGGCCCACAAGTTCCTGAAGGTGGAGTTCCCTGCCCGTGTGCGGAGCCCCCAGGCCACCTTTGAGGTCCAGTTCGGACATCTGCAGCGGCCCACCCACTACAACACCTCTTGGGACTGGGCCCGATTTGAGGTCTGACGTGGGGTGGTGTGGGGCGGGGTGTGGTGGAGGGTTTGGATACTCCCTGGCTGGGGAGAAACTAGTTGTGTGGTATGGGGTGAGGAGGAGGAAGATGATGATCAGTATTTGCTGGTTCCTGACATGTATGACAGGCATGGTGCTAAATGCTTTCTGTTTAGTCTGATATTCATGCCCATTTGGTGGGGTAAGTACTCTTATCCCCCTTTCCCAGATGAGGAGCTGGGCCTTAGACAGGTTGTGTGGTGTGCTCAGGGCCTCCTATAGTGAGAGCTGGCATTCAGTCGTGTGGTCCCAGAGCTTCCCTCAGTCTACTGACAGGAGCTCTGGAGCACGAGGAGGAGGCGGGGCCACCAAGTGGGTCTCCGATCTACCCTCCAGGTGTGGGCCCACCGCTGGATGGATCTGTCAGAGCACGGCTTTGGGCTGGCTCTGCTCAATGACTGCAAGTATGGCGCGTCAGTACGAGGCAGCGTCATCAGCCTCTCCCTGTGAGTGGGGTGCCTCCCAAGGACTGGTATGGGAGCGCGGTCTTCCCAGGATAGAACTTCGGCGGCTCCAGCCTGGCCCTTACCACCCTCCCCACCCCAGCTTGCGGGCACCCAAGTCACCTGACGCCACGGTTGACATGGGGCGCCACGAGTTCACCTACGCGCTGATGCCGCATAATGGTGAGTGCTGCGGCCCTGATACCTCTCTGCCCCTCTCAGCCTCGGTTGCCCCAACGGTAAGTGGGGAGCATTCCTGCGGTCCCACGCCTCTACCCTCATTTTCCACCACGCGTCCCTTTCCGGTCTGCGCCCAGGGTCCTTCCAGGACGCTGGCGTTATTCCCGCTGCCTACAGCCTCAACTTCCCCCTGTTGGCGCTGCCCGCCCCGGGCCCGGCACCCGCCGCCGCCTGGAGTGCCTTTTCAGTGTCCTCGCCTGCAGTTGTGTTGGAGACCGTCAAGCAGGCAAGGGCCGGTGGGGTGCGGGGAGCGGGCCGGGGTCCCGAGCTGGGCCCGCCCTCGGCCCCGCCCACCACCCACCTCCCTCCGTAGGCGGAGACCAGCCTCCAGGGCCGCAAGCTGGTCCTGAGGCTGTACGAGGCCCATGGCAGCCACGTGGACTGCTGGCTGCACACGTCGCTGCCGGTTCAGGAGGCCGTCCTGTGAGTGGGTGCACGGGGTGGGAGTGGGAGCCCTGCCCTCGCGGGGCCCTCATGGTCCCTTCTGTTCTCCAGCTGTGACTTCCTGGAGCGCCGTGACCCTGCTGGCCCCCTGCCCCTTCGGGACAGACGCCTGAAGCTCGCCTTTTCTCCCTTCCAAGTGCAGTCCCTGTTGCTCGTGCTGCAGCCCGCACCGAGCTGAGTCCCTGAGCGTGGGGTTTTGTTTGTGGAAGGCTTTGGGGGTTCCTCATTTCTGCCTCCCAAGCCTGATGCAAGGATCAGTTACCTCTTGAACAATAAATGCGTGGCTCAGGAACCCTGCTGGTAGCCCCTGCTCAGTCCCCTCAGGGCCCAAACTCAGGCATTGAGGGGGGGAAGTTTTTGCCCCAGGCATCTGGGGACAGGGGCAAGATCTAAGGTTATCTGTGCACGCAGGGTCTGGATTGCAGGCCCCATGACAGAGACGGGGGATATCGGTGACCATAAGCTAACTGTAAGACCACGATATAAGAAGCTCTTCTGGGACTTCCCTGGCGGTCCACTGGTTAAGACTCCGAGCTTCCAATGCAGGGGACACGGGTCAGGAAACTAAGATCCCTCATGCCATGTGGTGCGGCCTGTGGGCGGGGGGGGGCGGGAAGAAGAAGCAGCTCTTCCCCCGTGTCCACAGGCAGAGGGCCTGGGGCTGGGGAGGAGGCCTGGTGAGTGGGTTCTGGCTGGTGCCCACTAGGAGGGGAGCATTGACTAGTCTGGACTAGGCTAGGGGAGCAGTCACATGAGGAATCCTGGACTGGAGGAGCTGTAGAGCCTGGGCTGCCCCCGGGGGAAGGGGTGGGTCTCTGCACCACCTCTGAAGGGCTGTCCCTGCAGAGGCAGACTGTCCTGAGAGCCAGGGCCTTGAGGCCTGGGATGGGGCTCAGTCAGCCATACTGAGGCAGTGGCCCTCCTGTCCCCAGGGCTGGGCACCAGGCCCTCCACATTAGGCTTTCCCAGACCTTCTGCAGCCAGCCCAAGAAGTTCAAGGTTTATCACTTTACTAAAAATTACAGCCTTTTTCACGTGGGCTTAAAAAATGGGGACAGTGGGTACAATTAAAAACATCATAGTTGTATACGGAATGGCCACAGGGCCAGGGGCAGCCAGTCCCCTGCAACTTCCAGGAAGCCGCACAGGCCAGATCCAGGGCAGCAGGAAGGGGTGGATGCAAGCAAGGAGACCCTCCTGCTAAGAGGCTGAGGTCTCCTCAGGCTCCAAAGATGGGGTGTCAGCCTTGATCTTTTGGGGTCTGCGGCGGCCTGTGGGGAGGACAGGTGAGGTGGCAGCTCGGACCCCAGGCTGAGGACTCTGCCCCAACAGCCTCCCTACCACCTTTGTCGATGTGTTCCTCCCACCCGCGCTGCTGTTCCTTCCTCTCCTGGAGAGCCCGTTTTGGTGGTGCCCCTTGCCTCCCTAGAGGAAGATGCCGAGGAAGGCCCACCTGAGGTCGCTGGTTGCCTCCTCCTCTTCCCTTTCTCAGGGACACGGGGGGCTTCTGGGTCCCGTTGGAGGCTGGTCCCCTTGGGCTGCTGGGCTGCAGTCTGCTCAGGGAGGCCTCTCCGTGCCCTTCGTGTCCTTGAAGGGGCCTTGTTTGGAGGTGGAGGGTCCTGGGTGGAGAAGACACGGGTCCCTGAGGAGCTCAGCAGGTCACAGGTTGGTTAGGACCCACCACTGCCCTCCATTGTCAAGGGAAGGAGCTGCCCAAGAGCCTGGCCTGGGAGGTGCAGCCAGGACAGGAGAGGGTGCAGGGAGGGGATGGGTGCAGGGAGGGGATAGGAACAGGGAGACATACCTCCACTTGGTCCTCAGGACCCCGCTGTGCTCCCTTGGATTTCTTCTTGCGGGACTTGCCCCCTGCAGGATACTGTTGCTGATGGGGTTGGAGGGTCTTGTGGCCGCGGCCCACTTTCTCTAGATTCCCATGCTCCCACTCTGGAGTGCCTCCAAGGGTTGGAGTGGGGACTGGGATGGAGAAGGGTGCTATAGCCCTTGCAGGCAACTAGTCCTTTTTCCTCTCATTACATTAGGTGTAGCTTACCTTTGGGCGCCAAGGGTCCAGGATCCCCCTAAAATGGAATCAGGAGAATTCAGGAGTCAATCTGGCAGGGGGAGTTTTCCTTGGAGAGGCAGAACTCACACCTGTCCTTCCAGATCAGTGAAGCCCCTCCCCTAGGAAGCCTCTCTGACCGTCCCTTACCCCACCAGGTCAGAGCCAACAGCAAGGTAACCCTGCCCTGGGCTGCTCCACTAGCTGGGACCCTGGGACTCAGAGGAGGGGAGAGGCATAGCACAGGGAAAGCTTAGATCCTCAGGAACAGTGCAACCCCAGGTCTTTCCATCCCACCAGCTTCCTTAGGGCTCCATTTGCCTGTGTGAGCATTAGAGCCCAAACCTGGAACCAGATGGTGCGGCCATGCCGGTCCCGCAGGGAGCTCATGCCCGACGTGCCATAACACTGCAGCCAGGCTCGGAAGGCAGCAAAGTCCTCCTCCGTGCTCTCCGGCCCATAGCCTTTGCCCCCTGTGGGACAGAGGAGCCAGGCAGAGGTCAGAGGGCTGACTTAGGCTGGGAGTTGGGGGGAGCCCAGTTAGACCTGGCTCAGACCTCAGCTTTACAAGCTGATGGACTGAGTCAGGGGGCCAAGGCTCTCCCTCCTCCAGCTGTGTGACCTCAGGCTGGTGTCTTCCCCACTCTGGGCCATAGCTTTCCCATCCTGGAGTTAAGAATCCTTGCCCTGCCTGCCTTATGGGGCAGCTCAGGGGACATAGACACCCGACACGTGAAGATCAGTGACGGAGGCTTAGTCCATTTAGGAACGACTAGGTCAACAAACTTCCATTCCCCAGGCAGGGAACCAGGCCCAGAGAGGGGCAGGAACTGTCCCAGATTACACGATATGCCAAAGCAGACCTAGCTGGCCATCTTTGCCTCCCAGGTCTCACCCAGCTGGACCACTTCCTTGGGCACTGAGTGGCACAGCTCCAGCAAGTCTGGGTTCTGCAGCTTGGCCCTGATCTTCTGGCTCAGGGTCAGCTCCGGGCTCTGGAGAAGAGGCAGGGGTAGGACCTGGATGTCAGCATGAGGCAGGGCCACTCAGAAGGCAGCTGACCCCTTGGGGAACAGACCCCTTCTGAGCTTGGCAGGACTCAGACAGTTCATCTGCCCCCCCATCACCTCCCACACGCACACGCATTGTAGAGATGGGGAAATAGGCTGGAAGCCGAGAAGGGACCTGCTTGAGTTAAGCTGGAGACGCCTGACCCAGCCCAGACCCTTGTCGGCCTGCACTGATAGGTGCGTGCATCCCTCCCTGCAGCCTCACCGGCCTGCGCTGCTGCAGTGCCTCCAGAACCGTGCGGGCCTTCTCGAAGGGGGGTATCTTCAGCCTGCAGTGAGGTGGAGAGAGGGCACCATGCTAAGCAGTGGGGAATGTGGGCACACCCAGCCACCCCAGCCCTCGTGCCCAGGGCCTGCCTGCTGACCGGTATAGGATCTCTGCCCGCAGATAGTTGCCAATGCCATTGAAGAACCTCTGGTCCAAGAGGGCCTCACAAATGGGCCGGTCAAAGGCCTTGTCTGCCAGGTTTCGTAACACATTCTCCCTGGAGGGACACAGTCTGGGCACGTGAGACCTATTCTGCCCACCCCACCTCTCTCTGCCTCCCCATGGGTTAGGGGAGAGGAGCTGGGGGAACCCGTTCCTGGGTGCTAGGGAAGGAAATGGGGAGTCCCAGTTCCCCTCTTCCCAGCCTCAGTGGTGTTTTGGCAGCGGGAACCTCAGTTTTCTGTTAAATGGGAACAACAGTGTGGGATTTTAATGCATTACAAAAGGTAAAAAAATACCAGTCAAAAGCAGCATGTTCAAGGAAACACATGAGTCTAGGGATGTGGTGTGTATATCACCAAAGTGCCTCAGACTCGAGACATTTTTGAGAACAAGGTGATCACAGGACCTCAGGTGTGTCCGCAGTCTGGAACTCCCTGTCTAGGACTTCTGGTTGGTTAGATATGAAGATTTGATATTGGCGGGGTCAGGTCTTTCCAAGAAGCTGAAGATCTTCCAGGAAGCTGGTACTGGCTCTGTTTATTGAGCAGGAGTGAGGGGGCAAGCCCTGGCTGGTGCCCCAGCAGCTCCCACCCCACCTCCAAGGGTCATGGGTCTCTCTTCACCACCATGAAGGGTAGATACATGTATCTTGTTTCTTTGTGGAAAAGGATCATGGCAAGACTGACTCAGTGATGGGCATGAGAAGCAAATGAAATAGGGGGCCAGAAGACAGAGTTTTGGGGGTAAAGGTAAGAGTGGAAGGTTGGCCTGGGTGTTCAGATCCCTGAGGGGGGCAGATCCCCACATGCTCCGCAGCTGGAGGACAAAACAAGCCGAAATGCTCATCTTGTGAGAGAAGCTTCAGCTGGCAAAGAGTTAACTTGTGGCATGACTCCCCAGAAAAGGTGAAGTGGGAGAAATCCAAGACAACACAGACACTTCCCTAGGAGTGTACTTGGGGTCATACCTGGGAAGGCCAGGAGTCTGCCGCCTTGTGTGGCACCAGAGACGCCCTGACCCACCCCAGGGGGCAGCCGAAGGCGTGCCTTCCCCAAGAAAGGATTTGCCAAGTCCACTCCAGGCCTTTGTGTTTGTGATTCTTGTCAGATCGCTTTTACTTTAGAGCTATGCACAGCTGGCTCCTTCTCATCAGGCAGGCCTCAGCTCACACGTCACCTGGGGTGGCCTTTCCTAATGCACCCTCCTCCTCCCCCCACCTCCACAGCTCAAAGTCATTTTCTACCTCTTGGATTTTTCTTCAGGCATGTATCTATTTGAATTAATCTAGTCCCCTTTTTCCCCCTGCCCTACCTGAACTAGCTCTGTGGGAGCAGGGACCACATCCCTCTTGATCACTGCTGAACCCCCAACACTTAGAGCTGGCCTGGCACGAAGCAGAGACTCATACATGTTTTATCTTTAGAGGAAGGGAAGTGGCTGACACTGTGCCATCTTATGTGTGCCATCTTATGTGACCTGGATCACATCCCAGGTGGGGCCGTTACCCCTCCGTCAGGCAGAAGACAGGCACCGAGACCACGGGACACAGACCAGTGGGTAGGCAGAATGTGGGAGACCACAGTCTGATTCAGAAACCACATTAGGCAGTCCTCTCCCCACTCCCTTGAAGCAATTCCTTCGTGCTCAGCCTCCTTTCTTAGGTTGTTAAAGCCTCTCCACCTTTCTTCTTAGCCTCTTGAGGGTGCCAAAAGACACAGTGGGATGCTGACCTGAGACCCAGCTCTCACACTAACTGGCCGTGTCCTCATCCACCTCTTGCTCCCACCTTCTCCCACGTCAGTTTTGGGTTTCCACATGCATTAGCTCAGGGAGCTGTCCCCAGGAAAGGACACTGTCTTGGTCTACAGGTGAAGGGACTGAAGCTCAAAGGGGGCTGGAACTCGCTTCTTCTTGGCCACCGAGGCACTAACAGCCAGGCCTGGAGCCCAGGACTGTATTCATCACACCTGGTGCTGGCCCTACCTGAACTGCTCGTACTCCAGCAAGACACACGGCCCGCGGCCTGGCTGCCACTTGCCCCCGAGGTCCCAGTGGCCAAAGCGGCGGATGTCCACGAAGCAGAGGGCAAGTCGGGGGTCAGGGGGAGCCGTGTAAAAGCGCAGATGGGCATGGGGTGGCAGCGCATCGCTGGGCACCAGCTGGAAGGAGCCGGTCATGCCAAAGCGGAAGACAAGGGCCAGTGGCCCCCGTGGGGGCTGGGCCCCAGGCAGGGGGCTCAGTGTCAGGCGCAGCTCCTTGCCTCGGGCTAAAGCTGAGATGTGGTAGGCGCTGCTCTCAAAGGGCACCTCAGGGTTGCGGCTGACAGGTGACTTCTCCACACACCCACCAAACACCAGCTCCCTGCATGCCTCGTTCACAAAGTGGCTGGCCAGATGCAGCTCAGGGCCCTCAGGCATTCTGTGGGAGGGGTGGCCAGGCCCTGTGGAGGAGGATGACAGCAGGTTGGGCCAGGTGTGCATCCAGTGAGGTAGCAATTATCACTCCCAGTTTTCAGAGGGTCAGAGGGGGCCATGGTCAACTGATAATTGGCAGGAAATCAGCTGGCTTGGCCACTGCCCCTGCTCCACATCCCCTCCCCCCACCCCGAAAATGCTGAGAAAGCTCAGACTAGGGATCCCTTGATCATTAACACTTTCCATGGGCTTCCATGAACCCTTCCTGATTTTAGAATAACGTCCAGATCCTTCCTGGGCCCACACTGTCATCTCATTTCCTCCCACGCTCCCTCTGACTCACTTGCTTCAAGCACAATGCTCTTCTTTCCCCCATGCCTTCGCCCCTGCTGTCCCCCTCAGTCTGGGAACATCCGAGAGAGGACCTCCCTGACCACCCTATCCAAGGCAGCATCGTACCCCCTGACCCCCTACACGTTCTCCTTCCTCCGTGGCACTCCCAGAACCTGAAATTATTTTATCATCTCTTCTCTGCCTCTACCTCCACTCCCACCCCAGAGTGGAAGCTCTGCTTGCTCATCACCCCACCGCTTGGAATCAGGCCTGCATCGGTTGTCATAATGACTGAGGGAATGAGCCTGGAAGAGAAGAGCTGGGAAAACGGTTGCTCAGAGGCTCAGCCGGCAGTGTGGAGGCCTGCCACCACCCACTCACTGGTCAGGACCATAGCGAGGACAAGGAAGAGGGAATGCAGGTGTCTCCAGGTACATCAGCGCTGGAGTCAGGTACACACGACTTCGAGGGAGGAGATAGGGGAGTCAGAAGGGCTCCCCAAGCTCCAGCCCATGGTCCAGGGGGGAATAGGAAACGCCCCGGTCAGCGCCTCGGGCCGAGAGAGGCGTACTCCCCTTCCTCACCCTCGCTGGCGGAGAGAGGAGAGTTTGCCACTTTCCTCTTCGCCAGATCGAAGGCGAAGGTATGTGTTGGGCAGAGGGGGACATTTAGCCAGGGCAGACTCCTTTGCCCTCCCCCCGCCCCCGCCGCAACCTCAGCGCCGCCCCGGGCCTGGCACCCGAAAGGGTTCGTTTTGCTGGAAAAGGTGAACTTCCAGGTTCTTAATTTCGCGAGGGGCGGACGCTCTATGGCTCACCTCCCACCCACCCCCATCCTCCACCCCCGCTGCCTGTCCTCGGTTAACCCTGGCTCCCTTCCTCCCTAAGGCCCCCAATCCCGTCCTCTCCTCAGCTCTGCTGCACACACACACCAACCCCGGGCCCACTCGCAGGGTACCTGCGCCCCGCGACGCTTCCGCCAGCCTGCAGCCACTATGGGGTTAAGGCCGGGGGCGGAGCGGCGCCTGGGAGCACACTGGGAGCTGCGGTTGCTGCTCCAGCGCCTGATGGGAAGTGTAGTTCCTCAGGTAGGTGGCAAAGACTGTTCCGGGTGGGGTCCCCGAGCTGGGGGGCCTGGGGTGTGGGAAAGGCTTTGGGGCAGTCACCTGGCTGGGGGGTGGCGGAAGAACCTGGCTTCCCGCTGCCCGGCGCCGGCGGGATCCGGCGTCAGGTCTGAGGTCCCGGGTTGCAGCTGTCTCTGTGGCTCTGAGAAGCCACCCGGCTAGTCCGGGACCGGGTCGGCACTCCCAGCAGGAAGCAGAAGCACCGTCCCGAAGCAGAGGCGCCCGCAGCTGTGCGCAGGGCGCGAACAGGTGCGCGATAAATGCAGGCTCTGGGGACCCGGTGTTGGCTCTAAGTTTCAACGCTAGTCAGACATAACAAGTAAACATCATCACCACGGGTGATGAAGTGTAGCCAAGCAGCCAAAGGCAGGAGCCGAGAGCAGAACCTACTTCCGATGTGGAGGAGGGTCTCTGCGATGACATTTAGGCTGAAACCTCAGAAGGAGCCATCCGGAAAAGAGAGGGGACGAGTCGCTACGGCAGGCGGAAAGAACTGCCAATGCAAAGGCTTGGAGGCTGGAAAGCGAGCGATTGACCCACTCAAAGAAGGTGGCTTGGGGGAGTGGCTGAGAGTTGAGGACAGACACACAAGCAAGGTCTGGTCTGGTCCGATCCGACCTCTGGAGGCCTCTGTAAGGAGCTGGCCTTTCATCCTAAGTGTAGCAGGCACTGGTGCCTGACCCACAGCCAGGATTCATACTACTTCTCCTTCCTCCTCCCTTAATCTATTTATTCATTTATTTTGACAGAAGTATTTTAAATGAGACAATGCCTTTATCGAGCTGGTAAAGTTAACAACTTTTTAAAAAAATATTTATTTATTTATTATTTATTTATTTTGGCTGCACCAGGTCCTAGTTGCAGCATGCTGGATTTAGTTCCCTGACCAGGGATCGACTGCAGCTCGGAGGCTTAGCCACTGCACCACTAGGGAAGTCCCAACAATAACTTCTTAATATTACCTAATACATAGCCCACATTCAGATTTCCCTAATTGTCCGCAAAATGTCTTTGATAGCTAGTTTGTTCAAGGCAGAGACCAAATAAGGATTCTGTGTCTCTTCAGTCAGTTTAATCTAGATGGAACCACCCTCCCCACCTCTTACCCACCTCACCTCCTTTTTTTTTGGTCTTCATGATACTGACCTTTCTGAAGATTCCAAGCCAATTGTCCTTTGAGATGCCCCATCACATTCTGGATTTGTCTGATGTTTCCTTGGGTGTCGTTAACTTGTTCCTCTATCTCTAGTTTTCCCTGCACACCAGAAATTAGATCTAAAGCTTGAAAATACATATGTCTCCTAGGTGCTGCTCTGTACTCCAAACTGCATCACATTAGGAGGCGCCTAACATCTGGTTGTCTCACTTTAGTGAGGCTGAAATTGATCACTGGTGAGGCTGTGACAGCCAGACTTCTGTGTTGTAAAGGTATGTTTCACACCTTGTGACCACTAAGTAATCTATGGGGTGATTTCTTTGTTTTGTTGGTCTATTTTTGTTTGTTTAAATTAAGTTAAAATGTACATACAGTAAAATTCATCCTTTTTAGAGTGTGAGTTTTTTGGTTTGTTTGTTTTTGGTAGGTTTTTTTTTTTTTTTTTTTTGGTGGTGCCTTATGGCATGCAGGATCTTAGTTCCCCAGCCGGGATTGAACCCGTGCCCCCCTGCATTGGAAGAGTGGAGTCTTAACCACTGGACCGCCAGGGAAGTCCCTAGAGTGTGAGTTTTGACAAATTCATACACTCATAATCATCACCACAATCAAGAGATAATACATTTCTATCACCCCCCTAAAATTTGCCCATGCACCTCTTTAGTCAACACTTACACCATACTCGCTGGCAACCACTGATCTGTTTTCTGCCCCTATAGTTTTTGCCAATATCGTACACAGGCATATCTCATTTATTGCGCTCCACTTTATTGCACTTAACAGATATTGCATTTTTTTTTTACAAATTGAAGGTTTGTGGCAATCCTCCATTGTCGGATGATGGTTAGCATTTTTTAGCAATAAAGTATTTTTTAAATTTATTTTATTGAAGTATAGTTGATTTACAATGTTGTATTTCTGCTGTACAGCAAAGTGATTCAGTTATACATTTATATATATATTCTTTTTCATATTCTTTTCCATTATGGTTTATTACAAGATATTGAATATAATTCCCTGTGCTCTACAGTAGAACCTTGTTGTTTATCCATTCTATATATAATGGTTTGCATCTGCCAATCCCAAACTCCCAGTCCATCCCTCGCCCACACCCCCAGCAATAAAGTATTTTTTAATTAGGGTTTGTACATTGTTTTTTTAGACACAATGCTATTGCACACTTAATAGACTACAGGATAGTGTAAACAAAACTTTTCTATGCACTGGGAAACCAAAAAGTTCATGTGACTCACCTTATTGCCATACTTGATTTACTGCAGTGTTCTGGAACCAAACCTGCAGTTAACTCCGAGGTATGCCTGTACATGGAATCTTCAGCACGTAGCCTTGTGCGTCTGCTTTCTTCCTCATAGCATAATGCATTTGAGAACCATCCACGTTGTTATGCTTATCAATCAGTTCATTCCTTTTTATTGCCGAGTAGTATTCCACCGTGTAGATGTACCAGCGTGTTTATCCACTTACCAGGTGAGGGACATTGGGTTGTTTACATGTGGTGATTCTTTAGCACCACGCAAATACCCAGTTTCACATCACATCAACCTTTCACCTAACGGCTTTATCATCACTGGTGATCCTTGCCTCAATCAAGTATTTAATTGGGAGTTACAAAATGGTGATTTTCTGATTCTGTCATTCCTTCTACATTAGCTGGAATTCTTCTGTAAAGAAGAGATTTACTTCATTGACTAGGGTTATTTGGGTATTCTGAAATACTAAAAAGACAGGATAAATTCTGAAACCCTTCTCTTTAATTATCAATTTTTAGACTAAGAATTTGGTGCAGTAATATCCAATGGTGACAAATTAGAATTGATTTGGGGGGGTTATCTTTTATGGACTCAGATTTTTTTCCACATTTAATATCTTTAAATTTGTTGCAATCTTTATCTTTTACCCCCACTTGTTGAAAGAGTACTATATTAGTCTTTGGGGCTATACAAACAGGGATATACAATTCCCATCCTTATAAATGGCTGGTAAAAGGCGGGTAGTAAATACAAAATTAATGCAGTGCTACAATAGCAATGAGAGGAGATTCTATGGGATTCTGTGACAACACAGAAGAGGGAATGCTACCTAGGAAACCAAGTTCATATACATTTGATGAGACTTGGAAATTTCTTTGTGACTTTTTTGTCTGCCACTTTATTTGTGCTTTGTTTATTCCCTGTGTTTCATTTTGTCTTCTTTTTCTTGCCCTCCTGTGGGCTACTTGAACATCTTTTAGAATTCCAGTTTGACTTACCTATATTGTTTTTGAGTGTGTTATATTGCATACCCTTTGAAGTGGTTGCTGTAGGTATTACACTATACACATGTGTGTACTCGTCACAGTTCACTGGTGTCGACATTTTATCAATTTGAGTAAAGTATAAAGAAACCTTACTTCCCTTTACCCTCCCTTGTTTATAATAACCTTAAATATCTATTCTACATACATTGAGAACCACATCTAACAGTATTTTGTTTTGCTTCAACTGTCAAACATATTTCAAAATACTCAAGAGAAGGAAAGTCTACTGCATCCATGTTTTTAGTCTTTCCATTGTTCTTCCTTCCTGATGTTTCAATATTTCTTCTTCTATCATTTCCTTTCTGTTTAGAGATCCTCCTTTAGCCTTTTTTTAAAAAATTTTTATTTTATATTGGAGTATAGTTGATTTACAATGTTGTGTTAGCTTCAGGTGTACAGCAAAGTGATTCAGTTATACATATACATATATCTATTATTTTTCAGATTCCTTTCCCATATAGGTTATTACAGAGTATTGAGTAGACTTCCCTGTGCTATACAGTAGGTCCTTGTTGATCATCTATTTTATAAATAGTAGCGTGTATACGTTAATCCTGACCTCCCAGTTTATCCCTCCCCGCCACCTTTCCCCTTTGGTAACCATAAGTTTGTTTTGTAAATAAGTTCATTTGTATCATATTTTAGATTCCACATATAAGTAATATCATATGACACTTGTCTTTCTTTGTCTGACTTACTTCACTTAGTATGATAATCTCTAGGTCGATCCATGTTGCTACAAATGGCATTATTTCATTCTTTTTTATGGGTGAGTAATATTCCACGGTATATAGGTACCGCATCTTCTTTATCCATTGATGGACATTTAGGTTGTTTCCATGACCTGGCTATTGTAAATAGTGTTGCAATGAACACTGAGGTGCATGTATCTTTTTGAATCATGGTTTTTTCTGGATATGTGCCTAGGAATGGGATTGCTGGATCATATGATAGCTCTGTTTTAAATTTTTTAAGGAACCTCCATACTGTTCTCCATAGTGGCTGTACCAATTTACATTCCCACCAACAGTGTAGGAAGATTCCCTTTTCTCCACACCCTCTCCAGCATTTATTGTTTGTAGACTTTTTGATGATGGCCATTCTAAATAGTGTGAAGTGATACCTCACTGTACTTTTGGTTTGCATTTCTCTAATAATTAGCGATGTTGAGCATCGCTTTTCATGTGCTTTTTGGCCATCTGTATGTCTTCTTTGGAAAAATGTCTATTTTAGATCTTCTGCCCATTTTTTCATTGGGTTGTTTGTTTGTTTTTTTAACAATTTATTTTTATATATATTTATTTATTTTATTATTTTATTTTTTTGGCTGCGTTGGGTCTTCGTTGCTGCGCACAGGCTTTCTCTAGTTGTGGCGAGCGGGGGCTACTCTTCACTGTGGTGCGCCGGGTCCTCGTTGCAGTGGCTTCTCTTGTTGCGGAGCACAGGCTCCAGGTGCGCAGGCTTCAGTAGTTGTGGCACGTGGGCTCAGTAGTTGTGGCTTGCAGGCTCTAGAGCACAGGCTCAGTAGTTGTGGCGCATGGGCCCAGTTGCTCCACGGCATGTGGGATCTTCCCGGACCAGGGCTTGAACCCGTGTCCCCTGCATTGGCAGGTGGACTCCCAACCACTGTGACACCAGGAAAGCCCTGTTTGTTTTTTTGATATTGAGCTGCATGAGTTGTTTGTATATTTTGGAGATTAATTCCTTGTCGGTCACATCGTTTGCAAATATTTTCTCCCGTGCTGTGGGTTGTCTTTTTGTTTTGTTTATGGTTTCCTTTTAGCCTTTTTATTTTTAGATTAGGTCTGCTGGTGACAAATTAGTTATCCTTCATCTGTGAATGTCTTGATTTCCCCCTTTACTCTTTTTAAAAATGCCTTACAATTTTGTCATTTTTCAAATTGAAGTATAGTTGATTTACAATACTATATTAGTTTCAGGTGTACAACATAGTGATCCAATATTTTTATAATTATACTCCATTTAAAGTTATTATCAAACGTTGACTATATACCCTGTGCTGTACATATGTCCTTGAAGCTTATTTATTTTACACATAGTAGTTTGTACCTCTTAATTCCCTATTCCTATCTTGCCCCCCGCTTCTGTCTCCCCACTGGTAACCACTAGTTTGTTCTCTATATCTGTGAGTCTATTTGTTTTGTTATATTCATTCATTTCATTTATTAGATTTCACACATAAATGATATCATACACTAGTTGTCTTTCTCTAACTTATTTCACTAAGCATAATACCCTCCAGGTCCATCCATGTTTTTGTAAATAGCAAAATTTCATTATTTCTTATGGCTGAGTGATATCATATATATATCTATATATACACACACACACACACACACACACACACTATGAACATTGGGGTGCATGTATGTTTTGAATTAGTGTCTTTGTTTTCTTCAGATAAATACCCAGAAGTAGGAATGCTGGATTACATTGTAGTTCTATTGCTAGTTTTTTGAGGAACCTCCGTACTGCTTTCACAGTGGCTACACCAATTTACATTCAGACCAACAATGTACAAGGGTTCCCCTTCTCCACATCCTTGCCAACATTTGTTATTTGTGGTCTTTTTGATGATAGCCATTCTGACAGGTGTGAGGTGATATCTCATTGTGGTTGTGATTTGCATTTCTCTAATAATTGGTGATGCTGGGCATCTTTTCATGTGCCTGTTGGCCATCTCTATGTCTTCTTTGGAAAAATGTCTTTTCAGGTCTTCTGCCCATTTTTTAATCAGGTTGCTTGTTTTTTTGATATTGAATTATATGAGCTATTTATGTATTTTGAATATTAACCCCTTATCGGTCATATCATTTGCAAATATTTTCTCCCATTCTGTAGATTGTCTATTCATTTTGTCAGTGGTTTCCTTTGCTGTGCCAAAGCTTTTAAGTTTAATTAGGTGCAATTTGTTTAATTTTGCTTTTGTTTCCTTTGCCTTAGGAGACAGATCAAAAAAATATTGCTACAATTTATGTCAGAGTGTACTGCCTACCTTTTCTTCAAGTTTTATGGTATCCAGTCTTAACATTTAGGTCTTTAATCCATTTTGAGTTTATTTTTGTACATGGTGTGAGAAAAATGTTCTAATTTCATTCTTTTACCCCCCCTTTACTGTTGAGGTGATTTTCGCTGAATATAAAATTCTGGGTTGACACTTCTTTTCTTTTAGGGCCCGAAACGTGTTGCACTTTTTGTTTCTGGCCTTTGTGGTTTCTGATGAGATATTCAGTCATTCGCATTGTTTCCCCCCTATATGTAAGGTGTCATCACTCTCTTGCTGCTTTCAATTTTTTTTTCTTTAGTTCTCAGAAGTTTGATTATGACGTATCTTGACATAGATTTCTTTGGGTTCAACCTGTGTGGAGTTCATTCAGTTTCTTGACTCTGTAGGTTTGTGTCTTTTGCCATATTTTGGAAAATTTCAGCCATTATTTCTTTGAATACTTTTTCTGTCCTACCTTCTTTCTCCTCACCTTCTGGGACTCTGACAACACAAATACTAGATCTTTTGTTATAGTCCTACAGGTCCCTGAGACTCTGTTTTATTGTTTTGTTGTTGTTGTTGTTTGTTTTCCAAACTATTTTCTCTCTGTTGTTCAGGCTGGGTAATTTCTATTGATTTATCTTCAAACCCACTGATTCTTTCTTCTGTTGTTAAGTCTACCCATTAAGATTTTTACTTGGGTTATTGTAGTTTTCAGTTCTAAAATTTTTATCTGGTTCTTTATATCTTCTATTTCTCTGCTGAGACTTGAGGCATTTTTATGATAGCTGTTTTAAAATCCTTAGCATAGAATTCTAACAGCTGAGTCATTTTGGTGTTGGCATTTGTTGTCGTTTTTCATTCAAGTTGAGATTTTCTTGGTTCTTGGTACAATGATTTTTTAAATTGAATCCTAGACATTTTGGGTATCATGAGATTGCATCTTATTTAAATCTTCTCTTTTAGCAGGCCTCCTCTGACACAGTACCAGTGGGGAAAGGGGTATGCCACCTCCTTATTGCTGGATGGGGTGGGAGTCTAGGCTTCCACTCAGCCTTTGCAGTCAGGGGTCGAAGAGGGGCTGCAGTTCTGCAGGGTGTGGCTGGAGTACAGCCGTTACTATCTGTAACTTTTTCTGTCCTGCTGGACTGTCCTTTTCCCGGTCCTTTGCCTAGAGAGTAGGCTTTTGTTGGGCCTTCCTTTGTCTGTGTGTTGTTTCTAGGTGGATGGCTTCTCCAGCACCCAGCTTGGGATACATGAAGCAAAAAGAAAATCTAAGGAATTCTCTGCTGTGTTGTTCTTCAGGTCTTGAGGTCTAGCCAGTCTGCCTTCTTCTTGTCACCTTTCATAGTCTTATGTTTGTTTTATATATAACATCTAAGGTTTTTAGCTGAACTTTGTGGAAGGAATAGAGAAAAGCCCATCTGCTCCATTTCTCCAGAAGCAGAAGCCAGGAGGGGAGTGAGTCCTTATATCTTTGATGCTTAAATTGTCCCATCTTTAGCCAGTGGGATGAGCTGGCTCCTGTTGACATTACTTATTATTCTTTGATAGCTTCCTTGGACCCCGAGATGTTCTAGGCTTACCTTGTATTCTCCCTGCCCCACACCTGGAATCAGTCTGTTCTACAAGGGACCCTAGTTGGCCTAAGCCAGTCCTGGGAGGCCATTTGTCTTAGTCTGTTCAGGCTGCTATAACAAAACACCATGGACTGGGTAGCTTTAAAAAACAGACATTTAGGGACTTCCCTGGTGGTGCAGTGGTTAAGAATCCGCCTGCCAGTGCAGGGGACATGGGTTTGAGCCCTGGTCCAGGAAGATCCCACATGCCGTGGAGCAACAAAGCCCATGTGCTACAACTACTGAGCCTGAGCTCTAGAGCTCACAAGCCACAACTACTGAGCCTGCGTGCCCTGGAGCCTGTGCTCCGAAACAAGAGAAGCCACTGTAATGAGAAACCTGTGCACCGCAACAAAGAGTAGCCCTTGCTCGCCGCAACTAGAGAAAGCCTGCGCACAGCAACGAAGACCCAACGCACAGCAACGAAGACCCAACGCAGCCAATAAATAAATAAATAAATAATTTTTTAAAAAAAACCCAAAAAACCAGACATTTATTTCTCATAGTTCCAGAGGCTGGGAAGTCCAAGTTAGAGTCAGAATCAGTTCGGGCTCTCTCCCGCCTTGTTAGACAGCTGTCTTCTCGCTATGTTCTCATATGGCCTTTCCATGGTACATGCTTTCCATGGTACAGAGAGTCTGTCTTCCTTTTCTTATAAGAGCGCTAATCATCACAAGGGTCCCACTCTCATGACTTCATCTGAACCTAATTATTCCCCAAAGCCCCACCTCCTAAAACCAACTCACTGGGAGTTGGGGCTTAGACCTATGAATTTGGCAGGGGGTGGGGAATGGGTGCATCTCAAACGTTCAGCCCATTATCCCATTCCACTTGCCAGTGAGTGATTCAGGCATGGGCCTTCTCTCTTCCTAAAGAAGATGACAGAGAGGCAAGGGCTCTCTCCTTTCTCTACCTGGGGTATCTGGTGTTGGGGCCACCCACTTGCTGCCAGCCTAAGGACAGGGCCAGCACAGAGAGGGCAGAGCCAAGGGCATCATAGGACTGGGAGCTAGAACCCTGATTTTCCTGTCTACAGACAAGCTGTTTCATTTTGGCTCTCGTTCTGCCTCAACCCTGACCTGCCTCAATCAGCAGCTGAGAAAAGAAAAAAGAAAACGTGCAATAGGTCAGGGAGGTCAGTATGTCACTTGGTCTCTCTCATGAAAACCTCTGATCTGAACCCAAAAGAAATCCATGCACACACTTCTTTACACTTCTTACACTTCTGTTTATTCTTTCTTCTCATGAAAACCACTGACATGTGCCTTACATAGGGGAGGGAAGACAATGCTGCAAGAGTGTTCAGGATCCCTAGGCTGAATTCGCAGGTGGTAACCTAGGAAGCCAGACATCCAGGAGGCCAGGCCCCTAGGGTCCTGGAGCTGGGGCACCCCCTGAAGAGAAGTTCAGAGGGCAGCTCCACATGGGCCCCATGAGCTCTTCTTCTCAGCCCAGGGAGCTCATCAGGGTCTGGGCCTGCTTCAGTTCTGCAGGGGGAAGAGGTAGGTGGGCAGGCGGCAGTTAGGCAGGATCTGGGAGGGCCCCTTACCCTCCAGGTACAGCTGAGCCTCACCTGCCAGGAGGACCTGGAACTTGTCTGCTGAGAGGGACATGGTAACAGGCTGGGCCGGGGCACCCGAGGCAGCTGCCACCTCCAGCCGCAGGTGCACCATGGGCTCTTCCACGGACTGCAGCAGGCTAGAACTCAGGGTGTAGTCCACCCGCCAGCCCACGCGTGTCAGCCTATTCACTGCAAGACCGAAAGGGGCTCAGGGTCACAGGCAGGGGAGCCAGGCAGCCCTAGCCCATACCCTGGTTCAACCCTGAACCCTTCAGGGCTATGTGGCCTTTGAGAAGCTCTCATCCCTCTGATCCAGGAGCTCAGATTACCCACAGCAGATCTCAGAGGAAAGAAACCGGGGCTGGTGTCAGGAATCCCAGCTCTGTGACTGCTCGACATGTGATGTGGTTAAGTCTCCCTTCTGAGGACAAACACCTCCCAAGCCAAATGCACCTTCTAGAATGGAGCCCAGCCCCCACCCGGGCACCCCACACTCACCTCGCAAGCTGCAGGCCCGCAGGTGCTCCTGCAGGGAGCTTTGCTTCTCCTCATAACAGCGACACAGGCTGGCTGCATGCTCTGGGGGCCGAAGGGAGGTCCCCTGAGCTAGCAGGTGGGTGCTGGGGCTTAGGCCACTCAAAAGGGCAGGTCTCAGGCTCCTGGCCCAGAGAGGGCAAGGTGCATCTCAGGGTCACACAGCCTGACCTTTGCCTGGCACCCCTTGGCCCACAGGTTACCCACCTGCCTGCCCTCGTCCCCGTACCTTTGGGCAGCCCCAGCTGCTGCAGTTCACTGGACAAGGACTCGCCATCCACGCTGTGCTTGGCCGCACTGGAGAGGATGAAACTCAGCACTGCCACTGTGGCCTTCACATCACCCGACTCTGGGGGGAGCCATGGGTGGAGTGGGGGGTGTCACTGTGGCCCCAGCCACCTCCTTGTGACCCCACTATCTTCAGCTCAGAGCCCCCAGGCCTCCTTGAGCCATAAGCACCGCTACTGCCCCACTGGGAGCAGGCAGAGGACCCTACAGGGCTGGCAATGTCTTTCTTCCCTCATGCTCCTCTGCTGAGGCAGGTGGGTCAGAGTGGGCTGTTGGGAGGAGGGGCCTCTGTGCCAGACCCCAGGCTGAGTACCCGGGTTTGCCCAAAGGTCTGCGGGCCCAGTGAGGTACTCACCAAACCTGGCATCAGCGGTGAGCTTCAGGATCTTCTCATACTGTGGAGAAAGGAGGCCCTCAAGGGGTGCCGGACCCCTGCTCACCAGCCCCCAACCCCTGGCCTGGATCCTGTGGTAAAAGGACACGCGGTATCCAGGAAGGGTGGGAGCTGATCACCCGTCTCCCTGGGTCTGGTGCATTTTCAGGGCAGTGGGGGTCACAGGGTCATGGGACAGTGGGGTGCGGGGCCCTGCACTTACATCAATCCCCTGTCCCAGAAGGTCCTTCAGCACCTGGCTACACAGCAGCCTCAGCTTCACGGAGGACTGGAGGGGAAGGCCTTACATCAGCCAGACTGACCCACCTCACCCCTCCATGCTGGTGGGCTGGCTCAGAGAGGGCTGGCCACATACATGATCAGTCACACAGCATGTCTGGATAGACCGAGAGCGCTGAGGCCCCAGCTCAAGAGTGCCCTCACCACCCTCCACCCTCAGAGCCCCCAGCCGCAATCCCTCTCTGCCCCCACCCCCAAGACCCCATGCACTCAACAATTTTGGCCAGCGTGCTGATCTCTGCCAGGACCCAGTCAGGACAGTCCAGGTCACCACAGAACCGGAACCTCTGCAAGGGAGTGAGGTAGGTGGTCAGGCTGGAGGGCCGGCTGACGTATGGCCAGGTGTCTCCCACGCTACCGCTCCTCAGGGTCCCTGCTCCCTGTCCAAGATGCGTGCCCTCTGGCCCACTTGTTCTCCCCTACTACCAGGCTGTTTGGAGAACCCTCTCCCTGACTCACCCCGCCACCAAACCTTGTTCTCATGGCTGTCCCAGGCATTCATGTGCTCAGCAGACATGACTGGGCACCTTCTCCATGGGAGAGCCCACTCTAAGCGCTGGGGGTACAGCATGGAACACAACAAAGTACCTGGCCTCAGGGTGCCGGTGACCATCTCACCTTCTCCTCCTTTCCCTCCCCAGCTCAGGCCATACTGGCCTCCCTGCTGCTCCTGTTGCAAATTAAACGTGGCTTGCTCTCTCACTTCACTCAGGTCTCTGCTCAAATGACACCTCTTCTGATGGACTTTCTCTATGTTTTGTTGTTTTTTTTTTTTTTTTTTTTTTGCGGTTAAGCGGGCCTCTCACCGTTGTGGCCTCTCCCGCTGTGGAGCACAAGCTCCGGACGCGCAGGCCCAGCGGCCATGGCTCACGGGCCCAGCCGCTCCGCGGCACGCGGGATCCTCCCGGACCGGGGCACGAACCCGCGTCCCCTGCATCGGCAGGCGGACTCTCAACCACTGCGCCACCAGGGAAGCCGCCGACTATGCTTTCTTAAATAGCCCCTCACACAAGGAAATTTGGGGGGTCAGTGGATGTATTCATTATCTTGATCATGGTAATGTTTTCATGAGCATATACGCATCAAAACTTATTGAACCATATATTTACACACACATGGTTTGTTTTATGTCGATTTTATCTCAAGGAAGCTGTTAAAAAAAAACAAAACAGCTCTTCACCATCATGCTTTAGCTGTTTATCTTTCCTTCTTGATCTCCATGGCATTTATCACAGAATATATCATGTTTTATTACTTATTCAAGGTCCATCTCCTCTGTTAGGATGCAAACCCACCTGGTCAACCACATCTTGACAATATCCTCCACCCCCCGATCAACTGTCCTTTGTCCTGTTTCTGTGGCAAAGCTCTAACGCACAGCAATATACATGTTCCTCTTCCCACGCCTCTATCTGGGCTGCTTACAGGTGATGGGAACAAAACCCGCAAACTGGGTACACGGTCAGTCCACGTTCTCCTGATTCTGCTGGGCCCTCAGTGCAGCCCCATAATCCCATGTCCTCTACTTGGCCCCATCGTTCACCTTATCAGTCACTTCAGACCTGCTCCATGACCCTTCAACCTCCAATCCTCCTTTTCACCTGTCATCCCCCCGATCACACCTGACCCCACTGCACTGGGGCTTCTACATGGGCCTCCAATGAAGTTCTCTAGCCATGGTCACAAATGACCTTCTTCACTAAATCTAGTCTTTCTCTTCCTTAACTCCTCAGCAGCATCTGACACAAACCCATCCTTCTTCTTGAAGCCACATACTCTTCTGGATTTCTCCCTATGGCCTGGCCTCTGTCTCATTGTCTGGCTCACCCTCCTTTCCCCAGCCCCCAAATGGTGATCCCTGCAGACTGCCTACTGTCATTATTCTGGGGCAGGGGACTGGGACTGCCGGTGAGGTGATTGGAGTGTTAAGGACAGCCTTGTACTTCTTCTCCTACTTCAGGAGTTTTTACCCATTTTGTGGCATGGACTCATCAGGCATCTGGTGAAGTCTATAGGCTTTTCCCAAAATGATGTTTTTAGATGTATAAAATACACAGGAGGGACTTCCCTGGTGGTCCAGTGGTAAAGAATCTGCCTTCCAATGCAAGGGATGCAGGTTCAATCCCTGGTCAGGGAACTAAGATCCCACATGCTGCGGGGCAACTAAGCCCACGTGCCGCAAGTAAAGAGCCCGTGTGTCACAAACTACAGAGCCCACGCGCTCTGGAGGCCACGCCACAACTAGAGAAGAGAAAACCCGCACGCCACAACTAGAGAGAAGCCCGCGCACTGCAAGAAGCGCCGCAACGGAAGATCCCACATGCCGCAACGAGGACCCGACTCAGCCAAATAAATAAATAAATATTTTTTAAAATACATAGGAAAAACTCCATAGTAAAAGAAACGAATTAAAAGTTATCAAAATAGGGAGTTCCCTGGTGGCCTAGTGGTTAGGATTCTGGGCTCCCACTGCCATGGCCCTGGGTTCAATCCCTGGTCAGGGGACGTAGATCCTGCAAGCCGCGTCGTGTGGCCAAAAAAAAAAAAAAAAAAAAGTTATCAAAGTATTCAAAACAAATTGGTGATGTGACATGTGTTTCATGTCAAATAATGACAGTAATTTAGAAATGAGCATAAACAATATGTAAACAATGCCAACAGCTGTAATGTGATATGAAAATATCTGATTTCTATTAGTGACAGTCAGAGGTGCTGCTAATCATACTGGGGTTTGTTGCCAACACTCATAATTGAATAAAATACTAAATTTCAGTTTGAAGTTAGCCAAAATTGAGAGGTAATATTTTTCCTAACTTCATGGGTCCCTGACTTCTATCCACAGAAGTCTTCTACCATCTCTGCATTTTTTCTGACTTCTACCATCTCTATATTATTTACTTTTTTACCATAAGCACGTGTTCCTTGTGCACTTTCTTAAAATGCTGGCTTTTCTCTAGGTTCTGTCCTAGGTCCTCTCTTTCCAATTCATATTTTGGCTGAGACAGTTACACATTTCAGGGTTCAATGATCATCTTTGTGCTGATGACTCCCAAATTTATGACTGCCACTGTAGATTCTCTTCGGAGCTCCAGACACTTAAATCTAGACCGTCTCCTAGCCAGCTGCACCTGGCAGCTCAGACGCCTCACTCAGCACGTATCAAAGTAACTGGTTCTCTTCCAGCTGAAACCTGCTCCCACCCCAGTGAGCACCACCACCTGGGAACCAAGCCCAGACCCCTCCCTCTCCTTTTCCCCTCATGCATTTAGTCCCTGAGCCCTGCTGATTTCCCCCACTTCTATCTCCACTCTCTCCACCCTAACTCAAGTGACTACCATCTCCTGCGGGGCCTGCTGCCCCAGGCTGGGCTCTCTGTTCCCCTCTTGCTCCCTCCACAAGTCAGCTGAAAGGCTCTTCCTAGCTTCCCAGCACCCTCTTCTTAAAGTCCAAACTCCTCCATGTGGCTCTCAAGACCCAGCAAGCTTTGGTCTATGCTTACCTGTCGAGCTTTGTCTTTCACTAGCCTGCAGTTTCTACTCTTCCAGGTGATGAAATGCATTCATTCCTAGGGAGCCATGCTCTCTCTCACCTGAAGTCTTTGAATGCTGTTCCCTGTCTGAAGATACAGCCTCCCACCAGCCCCGCTCCACACCTCCTAACCCCTGGTACGCAAACTGCACTGCACCCAGCTAGCTTTCTTCCCTGCTCCCAGGCCCTCATATGATGTCATCCTTGGGTCGCCTCCCTGACACTATGCACAAGGTGAGTTTGTCCCCTTCCCCTCAAGTCTTAACTATGACTGCCCATCCAAGCTTCCAACTTGGCCCTTCCCTCCTGCAGCCAAAGTCTCAGTGCCTGGCACAGTGCATGGTATACAGCAGGCACTCACAATCTGTTGAAGGAATGAATGGATGTATGAGTTGGGAAATCCCAACCCCAAATCTACTCCTTTCTGGCTCTGGGAAGAGCGAAGGGCCTTCCTAACAGTGCAGAAGACTGAGCTTAATTGTAAGCAAGTTTTTCTCCAGGTCCCACAGGAGCACTGGGAAGTAGGCACCTTTGGGAGGGCCTGTTGGGGCAGAGGAAGGCCTGGAGGGACAAGCCCCAGCTCGTGTCCCGGGGGTGCGCGGGTCCTTCCTTCCCGTCAAGGCACTCCTAGCCTGCCGGCCCGCCCTGCCCTACCCATCCTGCAGGGAGGAGGGTGAAGGGAGGCTTTTTTCTACCAGAGCCTCGGCCCTCACGACTGCACCCAAGTGTCTGCTGAGGGGCCCGGCAGACTTCCCATCTCCTCGCACCCGGCGCCCCACCCTGCCCGCAGCCGCGGCAGTGAGATTTGGGGTCTCTTACTCTGCCCGCCCCCAGCAACCACTGCCTGGCATCACCCCTCATCCCTCACCATCGCGCCAGGAAGCCCGCGCCCAAGACTTCCACCTTCCTGTCGCGCCGGGTCAGGTGATGTGGAGGTCACGTGACGCTGGGGCGGCCTCCTCGGATCGGGGCGGGAGCAAGTCGCCCAGTTCCGAGCTGCTGGGGCGGAATACCGGGTCCCTTTCTCAGTCCCCAGAACCTTTCCCTGGAAAGGACCAGCGCCAACCCCCAGGTTAACTGAGAACAGAACCAAAGCAGTAGGAAGAGGGACTGGAATCCGTTTAATTTGTTCGCCTTAAGGGAGCGAGAGCCTTCCGTTCTGCCGGGGTATTCAGGTCGTCTCCATGTTTTGCGTCAGTAAGCAATGCCACTACATACAGCTGTGGGCTGTGGCAAAAGACATATTTTAAAAATTTATTGGAATAGAATGCACATACAGGAAATTGTACGTAGTGTAAACACAGAGCTTAATGAATTTTCTTTTTTTTATTAATTAATTTATTTATTGGCTGCGTTGAGTCTTCCGTTGCTGTGCGCGGGCTTTCTCTAGTTGCGGCGAGTAGGGTCTACTCTTTGTTGTGGTGCGCGGGCTTCTCATTGCGGTGGCTTCTCTTGCTCCAGAGCATAGGCTCTAGGCACGCGGGCTTCAGTAGTTGTGCCTCGTGGGCTCAGTAGTTGTGGCTTGCAGGCTCTAGAGCGCAGGCTCAGTAGTTGTGGCGCACGGGCTTAGTTGCTCTGCGGCATGTGGGATCTTCCCAGACCAGGGCTGGAACCCGTGTCCCCTGCATTGGCAGGTGGATTCTTAACCACTGCACCACCAAGGAAGCCCCTTAAGGAATTTTCATAAACTTTATACCCCATGTAACCAGCACCCAAATAAGGAAACATTACCAGTACCCCAGATATCTCCTTCAAGTGCCTAGGTATTTTATTTCATTTTGATGAATCCCTTAAGGTGCCTAGCAAAAAGGCCTGTAACAGTTGATACCCTCAGGAGAACTGTTTTGCAGCTTCACCAACATCAGATGTTTATCTTAATTTTTCCCAACCTAATGGGAGAAAAATAGGTTGCTTTAAATTGCATTAGTCTGCTTACTTGTGAGTTTGAGCTAATGGCTAGTCTAGGAAAACTTAAGTTGCCCATGTTCACTTGAAGAGGGAAAAACAAACAAAAAAAAACAAAATAGCAACAAAAATACACTAGAGAATAGACTAATAACCAAAGAAGAAATTGAACAGTTTAAGATCTGTCTTCAATTCCATGCCCCTCACCCATACACTAGGCCCCGCTTGTTTTATTGTTGCAGGCTTTCAAGCTTTCAAAGTACAGATAGAGCCTATGGCAATTAAACTGCTCCCTAAATAGAAAGATATGGAAAGCTAATTCCTGCTAAAGAGCTTTTTAAAAATCATAAACGTCAGCATGTTGAAGTCAAGAGTGTGTTACAATACACCATATCAATAAAAATTTTTATTTTAAGAGTATAAGAATAGTTCCATTTGTATTTCATCATCTCAGTAGGTTAAAGAACTGATAAATTTGGGAAACCATTTTTTTTAATTAAAAAGAAAAAAAAATTAGTAATAGATGAAAACTGCCTTAAGTTGATAGAGTATTTGAAAAACAAAACAGCAAACATCAAAAAGACAGATTATTTAAAATTGGAAATAAGGCAAAAAGGTGGGTGGCATGTCCTTTTAATGTCCTACTGGAGCACTGTCTCACAGATTTGTTTCACAAATAAAGATTATTTGCCTATTTAGGGTAGTGGTTCTCAGACTTTACAGTGTATCAGGATCATCTGCTGGGCTTGTTAAAACAGTGTTGGGCCCCACCCCCAGAGTTTTAAATTAAATAGGTCTCAGATGGGACTTGAAAATCTGCATTTCCAACAAGTTCCCAGGTGTGCTGAGATTTCCAGTTTGGGGACTACACTTTGAAAACCACTCATGTAGGAAAATGTACCTGAGAAATTATGTTAACCCACAGATTTCTGTCCAATAGAAAAGTTAACCCCAAAGATTACAGTTTTATTGCCCCATGGGAAATTATCAGATTTTGTCTCTAAGTTAGCACACACTTCAAAATGCCTTTGCCAGTGCACTAGAAATACTCCTCAGAGTGTTCTTCGAGTTAGCTTGACCATCTTACTGTTCCCTCATTAATTGAATAAAATATTTGACATGCATTCCTTCACTTGTATGAAAGTCATGTTTTTCATTTTTGCAAATTAAACTTTGATAGAGTATACTTGTGTACTAGCCCTGGACAGGAGTATACAGATACTAGTGTATATATATATATATTTTTAATATTTTATTTATTTAGCTGCGCCAGGTCTTAGTTGTGGCACAATGGGATCTTCCTTGCCACTTGCGGGATCTTTAGTTGCAGCATGTGGGATCTAGTTCCCTGATCGGGGACCGAACCCAGGCCCCCTGCATTAGGAAGTCTTAGCCACTGGACCACCAGGGAAGTCCCACTAGCGTATATTTTAATACTAGACGTATTCCCGTTAAAGTCAGAATCAGTAACGCACTCTCATTATTGTGACCCAACATTGTCCTAGAGGTGTTAAGGCCAGGGGTTCTCAACTGGGGGTGATTTTGTCTTCCGGGGGGATATTTGGCAATGTCTGGACATACTCTTAGTTGTCACAACTAGGGAGTGCTGCTGACATCCAGAGGGCAGAGGGCAGAAGCCAGGGATACTGCTAAACATCCTACAAGGTGTAGGATGGTCCCCAGTAACAAAGAATTAAAAGGTGGTCGGTGGCCAGTGGAGTGTTCTGGAGCACTGTATGTAGACCAGGTTCTCCAGGCCCACCTGGTGCAGAAGAGTCAGAGGTCCACAGGTGAGTGCCTGCTCGTCCCAGCCTCACACACTTCACAGGTGGAGAGAGGAAGGCTTCGTAAGGAGGTGGAGGCAAGCAGGGGAGCCCAGGCCTCATCTGTCTGACCTCCTGCCTGCCTGAGAGAAAGCCCCAGGTCAGTGCTGGGAGGGTCAGTCCAAGTTACTGAGCCCATAAGAGGAGAGCCCTGACCAGAGCCCTGGGACCCTGGGCTAGTTGAAGACCCTATCCTTTTGCCCCCACAGATCATCATGGGAGTCCGGTCCAGCCTCTGGCCAGGATGTGATTTTCTGGCTTCTAATGCCGAGGCCCCTCACCTTTCTCTCTTGCCTGCCACACTCGTGCAGCCCCACATCGGAGGTGAGTGTCTCCTTGAGGGGGTCTGAGGGGCTGGCGGCGCAGGCCCATGGTCCAGGGTCAGTTCCTTAGGCTGGACCAGGGGGCCAGTACCAGACAAGTCCCTGTGCATCTTCACCCTCAGCCAGGCCTTCCCACATGGCACAGTAGAGCCACGGCTGCGGGCAAAGGGGGACCCAAGGACTGACCTCCGTGAGACTGGCAACCTCCTAGCGGCCCTGCAGGAGCTCTGGCCCCCCAGACCCCACCTCAAGCCCCATGTCCATCCAGTCTGCCTCCCCAGGCTTCAGAAAACATTGGGCTTTGGGGACTTCCCTGGTGGCAAAGTGGTTAAGAATCCGCCTGCCAGTGCAGGGAACACAGTTTCAAGCCCTGGTCCGGGAAGATCCCACATGCCGCGGAGCAGCTAAGCCCGTGCGCCACAACTACTGAGCCTGTGCTCTAGAGCCCACAAGCCACAACTACTGAAGCCCACGCGCCTGGAGCCCGTGCTCTACAACAAGAGAAGCCACCCAGTGAGAAGCCCTTGCACCGCAACGAAGAGTAGCCCCCGCTCGCCGCAACTAGAGAAAACCTGCGCGCAGCAACGAAGACCCAACGCAGCCAAATATAAATAAATAAAATTTAAAAAGCCAACAAACATTGGGCTTTGTACCCGCTACTCCTCACACTAGGTTCCCTGTCCAGGAGGCTGCTGAAAGGGGAACTGGTTGCACCTGTTGGAGAAAGGTCTTAGGAAATCACCTTCTTTGGGATTAGTTCCACCTTCATTCACTCATTTACCAAATACTCACTGTCTCTTTCTCTATGTCAGGCTCTGGGGTGATAGGTCAAGCAGGGTGTGCTCTACAACAAGAGAAGCCACCCAGTGAGAAGCCCTTGCACCGCAACGAAGAGTAGCCCCCGCTCACCGCAACTAGAGAAAACCTGCGCGCAGCAACGAAGACCCAACGCAGCCAAATATAAATAAATAAAATTTAAAAAGCCAACAAACATTGGGCTTTGTACCCGCTACTCCTCACACTAGGTTCCCTGTCCAGGAGGCTGCTGAAAGGGGAACTGGTTGCACCTGTTGGAGAAAGGTCTTAGGAAATCACCTTCTTTGGGATTAGTTCCACCTTCATTCACTCATTTACCAAATACTCACTGTCTCTTTCTCTATGTCAGGCTCTGGGGTGATAGGTCAAGCAGGGTGCCCACCGTGAGGAGTTCCCGCAACTCTGTTGGTTGTTTTATTTTTAAAAAATATTTATTTATTTGACTGTGCCGGGTCTTAGTTGTGGCACACGGGATTTTTTTGTTGCAGCATGTGGGATCTGGTCCCCTGACCAGGGATTGAACCCAGGCCCCCCGCATTTGGAGCGTGGAGACTTAACCACTGGACCGTCAGGGAAGTCCCTTCCCTCTCTGTTTAGAGACAGACAGACAGGCAGACTCAGATGTCTTCTGATTGTATGGGCACCCAGGGTTGAGAAGGGGAAGCCCTCACTCACAGGAGGTGATGGTAGGTGTGAATGTGGAGGGGGTGTGGGTGACCACGGGGCAAGGGTGTCCAGGCAGAGCCCAGCTTGTGAAACTGGGGTGGGGACAGGCCCTGCTCTATCTGGAAGGCTTCCTGACCCTGCCAACTGCAGGCCCTGGCTGGATCACAGGTAATGGCTTCATGTTGATTTTTCAGAATGATAGTTGGTACATTTGAATTATATAACTAAACATTATTGCAATAAAAATCACAAAATACAGAGAAGTTAAAGAAACAAAAATCAGTAAACCCCTTCTCTCCCCAAATAACTACTCTATAACAGCCCTTTCTGACTTTTTTCCCATGCATACGCAACTCTGACCCAATAAGAAATGTACATTTGGTCTTCACCATGGGTTCCTGACACAGGGCTCCTAAATCCCTTGGAGTTTCCTGGGCAATAGGAGCCTCTTTTGTTCTAAAGAGGTGACTCTGGGTGGGCTCCTGGGTAGCTTCAGGATGGGAGCTGGTCGCCAGGAAGACCACCAAGCCATGATTAGAAGCTTGGAGAGGGGCTGCAGAGTGAATTAACTGTTGATTCTGCCTACACGATGAAGCCTCTGTAATGATCTGTGAACCACACCCCAACTCCATGGGGACAGAAGCTCCTGTGCTCGGGACCCCTCCAGACTTTGCCCTATGTGTCTCTTCATCTGGCTGTTTATCTGTATCCTTTATCATACCCTTTAATGAGCCATTCGCAGTTTCACTGTACCGGCCGTGTGTACTTAGACATGCATGGCTTAATCTTTGAGACAAGCATATGCTACTGGCAGGATCAACCAGGTAGTTACTGGGGCTGCTGGCACCAGACTTGCCCTCCAATGGATCCTTGCGAAAAGATTTACTTATCCTTTATTATATAGTAAATTGGTGAGCATAAGTGTTTGCCTAGCTTCTGTGAGCTGTTGTAGCAAATTATCTAACCCGAGGAAGGGGTGGTGAGGACCCTGATTTGCAGCCAAGTTGGACTGACGGGGGGACCGACTATTTGGCGATTGGTGTCTGAAGTAAGGGGCAGTCTTATGGGACTGAGCCTTATCCTGTGTGGTCTGATGCTATCTTTGGGTTGACAGTGTCAGAACTGAATTGACTTGTAGGACACTCAGCTGGAGAATTGGTTGGTGTGGGGAGTAACCCACATGTTTGATGTTGGAGTATTCAGTGTGGAGGAATAGCGTTTTTCCTTTTAGCAAATGTGAAAATAAGCTTTATAAAATAGTATCCTACCCTATATTCTGTTTTGGAACCTTATTTTTCACTCAGCAGTGACTAGTGGTAGGCTTTGAATAGGCCAGGAATTGTGTGGGCCCTGCCCTGGGTTCCAGCAGCGGTGAGAGCACTGGGAGAGGAGCCTAACCAGGCTGCTGGGTGACCTTGGGTAAGTCTCTGCCCTCCTCAGAGCCTCGATTTTCTTGGTCAAATTAAGGGTGTGGGTAGTACTGGATCAGTGTCTGAAAGTCAGAACTGCCATATAAAGCTGGGCAGGCTGTGCACTGCACAACTCCAGGGGGAGGAGGAGGGGTATTCTTGTCATAATCTGTGTGACTGGCGTGCCCAGAGTGAGTAATGAATGGGCCCTGCCCGAAATGTAGTGTGTGAACCTGTTGGTACAGGATTGATACAAGATGATTTTAGGTCGTATGCAAATGCATTCATTCTTATAGTTACCTTCTATTTGTAGTAAATGATACCGATTTTCCACTTGAAGAGCTTATTAAACCACATTTGTTGTTTGTTGGTTTGTTTTGGCCGTGCTGTGTGGCTTGCGGGATCTTAGTTTCCCAACCAGTGATCAAACCCGGGCCCTCAGTAGTGAAAGTACTGAGTCCTAATCACTGGACTGCCAGGGAATTCCCTCCCCAGAGTGTCTGATTCAGTAGATCTGAGGTGGAGCCTGATAAATTGCATTTCTAACAAGTTCCCAGGTGATGTTGTTGCTGCTGGTTCAGGGACCACACTTTGAGAATCACTTACCAACTTGCCTTTTTATTATTTTTATTTTTTTATATGATAAAATATAATAAAAATAGATTCATTATAAGGAATTGGTTCAAAGATTATGGAGGCTGACAAGTCCCAAGATCTACAGAGTGAGTCAGCAAGTTGGAGACCCAGGTGATCTGATGGTGTTGTTCCAATATGAGGATGGCAGGCTTCAGACCAAGGAAGAGCTGAGGTTTCAGTTTGAGTCTGATGGCAGGAAAAAGTCGGTGTCCCAGCTTGAAGGCAGTCAGGCAGGAGGAATTCTCTCTTTCTGGGGGAGGATCATCCTTTCTGTTATCAGGCCTTCAGTGGGTTGGATGAGCCCTCCCTGCTTCCAACCCCAGCCCACCCCGACCCACCCATATTAGGGAGGGCTTTACTCAAGACTATTGATTTAAATGTTAACCTCACCCCAAAACACTCTCACAGAAACACCCAGAAAAATGTTTGACCAAATATCTGCAAATTGCCTTTTTAAATACATTTGTTTAGGTTTTAAAAATGAGTAGATGTTCAACATCACTAACCATTAGGGAAATGCAAATTCAGACCATGGTAAGAGAACACTACATACTTATTAGAACAGCTGAACTAAAAAGTAGTGAGCTAAAAAGTAGTGACAATATCAATACAGATGAAACTGGATCTCTCATATGTTGCTGATAGGAATATAAAATGGTACAAACACTCTGGAAAATAGTTTGGCAGTTTCTTTTAAAAACTAAACATATACCTAATATGACCTAGCAATTGCACTCCTGGGCATTTATCACAGAAAGATAAGAACTTATGCCTGCACAAAACCCTATATATGATGGTTCATGGCAGATTTATTTGTAAGAGCCCCAAACTGGAAACAGCCAAATATCCCTCCAATTAATGGTGAAGCAAACTGTTTTATATCCATACTGAAAACTACTATTGTTGACCTTGGAAATAAAGTTATTTTACTAGCAAAAATGGGTTTATTTGGAAATGGCAGAGGAGTTGCAATTCTGGATAAGCAAGCTACAGCAAAAGTCATAAGCAAGTCCAACAAACAAAGGAGAGGAACATTATTTTATAGAGTAAAAGGAGGAAGTTAAGAGGGTTTGTTCTGAATGAAAGTCCGTTGGAGAAAAGTGAGAGTTCAGGGTGATGGTGGTTTCTGTTTGGCTGAGTTGGGGAGGTAGTCAATGTCTTGTAGAAGATGCAATGTACATCTTTTCCTGTTGGGGTCTGTAATTGACAATTCTTCCTGTAATTGACATGGAGTGGTACTGCGCAAGAGCTCCTCCTTCTGGCCTTCTGACTCCATTTTAGTGAGATTTCCCTTTATTTTCACACTATTCAGCAATAAATAGGGACAAGCTATTGATACAAGCAACAACTTGGATGGGTCTCAAGGGTATTGTGCTGAATAGAAAAAAAAAAGCCAATCTCAAAAGGTCAATAGCATATGATTCCGTTTATATAGCAGTCTTGAAATGACAAAATTATAGAGATGGAAAGCAGATCAGTGGTTGCCAGGGGATACGGATGGTGGGAGGGCGGAAGGTAAGGTGTTACTACAAACCAGTAGCAGAGGGAGCTCTTTGTATTGATGGAATAGTTCTGAATCTTGATCATAGGTGGTTACATGAATCTACATGCGATAAAATGACATAGAACTATACATTTGGTATTGTTTTGATATTGTACTATACTTATATGTAACCATTGGAGGAAACAGAGTGAAGGGTACACAGAAACTCGCTGCAATATCTTTGAAATCCCTGAATCTATAATGATTTCAAATAAGTTAAAAAATGAAAAATGAAAAAGAATTGATTTAAATTAAAATATTAAGTAAAAAAAATCAACAGTATACAGGTCTGGCAAAAATTGACATAGTAAATGACTGAGCATCTCAAATCCATCTAATGTACAATTGCCCCCCACCAGGCCACCTGCAGGAGGCTGGGGCTTTGGACTCCTCTCCTGCCTGGCATTGGGGTAGGGTTAATACAGAATGCACAGTGAAATTTAGAATTCTAATAAACAATTAGAATTTTTTTAAAACAATTTTTTTTAGCATAACTGTGTCCCATGCATTATTTGGGACATACTTAAGCTAAAAGAAATTATTCCTCTAAACTCTTCAATGTATTTAATGTGATTATTTTTTATGCCCCTGTCTCCTAATTCTAATATCTCAGCCATTTATGAGTCTGCTTGTGTTGACTGGTTTTTCTCTTAATTTTAGGATACATTTTCTTGCTGCTTCACATGTCTAGTAAATTTTATTTATTTATTTATTTGTTTGTTTTATATTGGTTGCGCCAGGTCTTAGTTACAGCACTTGGGCTCCTTAGTTGCAGCATGTGGGCTCCTTAGTTGTGGTTCGCCAGCTCCTTAGTTGTAGCATGTGAACTCTTAGTTGCAGCATGCATGTGGGATCTACTTCCCTGACCAGGGATTGAACCTGGGCCCCCTGCATTAGGAGCATGGAGTCTTTAGGACCACTGCACCACCAAGGAAGTCCCATAAATATTTTTTTATATGCTGGACATTGAATATACATTGTAGAGATTTGGATTGTGTTATTGTACTCTAAATAGTGCTGAGTTTTGTTCTGGCCAGCAATTAAATTACTAATGGATTAACTTGATCATGTATGTCAAGGCTTTGTTTTAGGTTTTGTTAGGATGTGTCTTTTCCCATTTTTTCCTTATGCCTAGGGAATCTTCCTTACTCCCAAAGCATAGCCTTTGAGGCCCTCATGTCAGTTTCTGGGAACGTCCTTCTTTGATTCTTTGGGAAAGTAGTTATATGATCTCCACCTAATTTACTGCAGCAAACGTCATGTCCAGGCTTCAAGGAGCCATTCCAGCAGCATGTTAGAGCTCCAGGTGTTGTTGACAGGACATTAAATTCTTAGTCACAGGAGAGTGCTCCCAGGTCAATAAATTCTCATGTATACAACCTTTTATTCTACTCTTGGCCCAATACCCTTGTCTTCTCTTATACCTCCTCTCCCAAATTCTTCCAGTATATATTAGCTCCTGCAACTCTTTTGGAGAATAAACTGTTTCGCCCAGAGCAGGATTGTACTTGTGATCTTGGGCTGTGATGATGACTGACCCTAGTTATTGGTCTGGTGGCGATGTGGGGCAGCAATGAGAAGGGCACACTTTATCATTCTGTAAGGTACCCACCTCAGGGAAGTTCTTCACCTAGTCTCCAGGCAGCAGGAGGCTGTTCTGCTTATTAGGGTTTGGGGTGGGGGGCTGCTTCTAGCCTAGCACATTCAGGGAAAACTGGAGGTTCAAGGTTCTCGAGTGTATCCATTCAAATTTTCCCATACCAGGTATCTGGATCCCATTACTTTTCTATCAGGGACCCTGCATTTAGGGTAGGAGATCAATTATGGTTGATCATGCAGTCTCCTTTGCAGTTCTGCCATCCTTATGATTCAATTCTGTGTCTGATTTTCTGCCTATTCTACTTTCCAGGGGCAGGAGAAGAGGGTTTCTTTAAATCCTGTCTTTGAAGAGCCTCTTGCTGGACAAAATATAATATTTCAAGCGTCAAAAAGAGCTGCAATGAATTGAAACACATCAACTGTGTTAAGCTATGAGAGCTCTGAGTTTATAGTTATCTAGGTCAAGCCTGTCATTTTATTTATTTAGAAGAAATAAGTTGATCACCTTTGGAGGATGTTAGTGATTCAACTTTTATTCTAAACCTGGTAAAGGAAAGAATCAAGGTTTTTTTTTTTGCCTTTCTTTTTTTAAAAAAAAATTTATTTATTTTTGGCTGCATTGAGTCTTCATTGCTGCATGAGGCTTTCTCTAGTTGCGGCGAGCGGGGGCTAGTCTTCGTTGCGGTGCGCGGGCTTCTCATTATGGTGGCTTCTCTTGTTGCAGAGCACGGGCTCTGGGCACGCGGGATTTAATAGTTGTGGCACGCAGGCTTCAGTAGTTGTGGCTCATGGGCTTAGGTGCTCCACGGCATGTGGGATCTTCCTGGAACCAGGGCTCAAACCTGTGTCCCCTTCATTGGCAGGTGGATTCTTAACCACTGTGCCACCAGGGAAGTCCTTTTTCTGCCTTTCTTAAACAAACTATAGGGTTACCAAATATAAGAGTTGAGAAGGGAAAATTCTTTTTCATTGTGGTAAAATACAGTAACATAAAATTTACCATTTACCCATTTTTAAAGTATATAATTCTGTGGTATTAAATACTGTCATGTTGTTGTGCACCCCATCAGCAGCATCCATCCCCATGACCCTGTTCATCTTACAAAACAAACTCTCTACCCATTAAACAAAATCTCCCCATTCTCCCCTTCCCCCAGCCCCTATCAACCACCATTCTACTTTCTGTCTTTATAATTTTTACTACTCTAAGTGTTACCAAGTCCAAGCTTGTGCCGCTTGCTGCACGACAGGTCAGTAAATCAAGAGACAAGTTGTTGGGGCAAGGAATAGTGACTTTATTTGGAAAGCCAGCAGACTGAGAAGATGGCGGACTAGTGTCCCAAAGAACCATCTTACCCGGGTTTGGACGCTAGTTTCTTTCACAGAATGAAGAGGGAGAGGTGAGGAGGTAAAGTGAAAGGGCGATGAGTTGTTGCAAATATTTCCTGATTCTGGCCAGGTGCCTGAGGGGAGGTGTTAATTTCTTCTTTACTGCAGCCATTCTCAGGTGGGCCTGATCAGAATGTTTTCTGTGAGATAAACAAAGGTATTTTAGCTTAATGTTCATTTCATGGGAGGCAGGATTCCCTGTGATGGGCCATTATGTATACTTTAAGCTATAGGCAACATCCCTTTAGTAATTAACTTGTAGCAAAAGCAATAGAATACAAAGTAAAAGAAACTTTTACAAAGTAAAAGAAACGGATCCAATATGGAGTCAGATTTGTTCTTCCCTATTACATAAGTATCTCATGTAAGTGGAATCATACAGTATTTGCCTTTTTGTGACTGGCTTATTTCACTTAGCATAATGTCCTCAAGTTTCACCCACATTGTAGCATATTGCAGAATTTCCTTCCTTTATTTTTTAAACATCTTTATTGGAGTATAATTGCTTTACAATGGTGTGTTAGTTTCTGCTTTATAACAAAGTGAATCAGCTATACATATACATATATCCCCATATCTCTTCCCTCTTGGGTCTCCTCCCTCCCACCCTCCCTATCCCATCTTACCCTCCCCCCTCCCCATGTCCTCAAGTGCATTCTCTAGTGGGTCTACATCTTTATTCCTGTCCTGCCCCTAGATTCTTCATGACCATTTTTTTTCTTTTAAGATTCCATATATATGTGTTAGCATACGGTATTTGGTTTTCTCTTTCTGACTTACTTCACTCTGTGTGAACAGACTCTAGGTCCATCCACCTCACTACAAATAACTCAATTTCGTTTCTTTTTATGGCTGAGTAATAGTCCATTGTATATATGTGCCACATCTTCTTTATCCATTCATCT
>NC_041224.1:66430353-66431059 GCF_002837175.3 Physeter macrocephalus | reverse complement strand
TTTTGAATTACGGTTTTCTCAGGGTATATGCCCAGTAGTGGGATTGCTGGGTCGTATGGTAGTTCTATTTTTAGTTTTTTAAGGAACCTCCATACTGTTCTCCATAGTGGCTGTATCAATTTACATTCCCACCAACAGTGCAAGAGGGTTCCCTTTTCTCCACACCCTCTCCAGCATTTATTGTTTGTAGATTTTTTGATGATGGCCATTCTATCTGGTGTGAGGTGATATCTTATTGTAGTTTTGACTTGCATTTCTCTAATGATTAATGATGTTGAGCATTCTTTCATGTGTTTGTTGGCAATCTGTATGTCTTCTTTGGAGAAATGTCTATTTAGGTCTTCTGCCCATTTTTGGATTGGGGTGTTTGGTTTTTTTATATTGAGCTGCATGAGCTGCTTGTAAATTTTGGAGATTAATCCTTTGTCTGTTGCTTCCTTTGCAAATATTTTCTCCCATTCTGAGGGCTGTCTTCTTGTCTTGTTTATGGTTTTCCTTTGCTGTGCAAAAGCTTTTAAGTTTCATTAGGTCCTATTTGTTTATTTTTGTTTTTAATCTCCATTACTCTAGGAGGTGGGTCACAAAGGATCTTGGTGTGATTTATGTCATAGAGTGTTCTGCCTATGTTTTCCTCTAAGAGTTTTATAGTGTCTGGCCTTACATTTAGGTCTTTAATCCATTTGGAGTTTATTTTTGTGTATGGTGT
>NC_041224.1:66428491-66429344 GCF_002837175.3 Physeter macrocephalus | reverse complement strand
ATACATTGATTAGCTCTAGTAGTTTTCTGGTAGCATCTTTAGGATTCTCTATGTATAGTATCATGTCATCTGCAAACAGTGACAGCTTTAATTCTTCTTTTCCTATTTGGATTCCCTTTATTTCTTTTTCTTCTCTGATTGCTGGGGCTAAAACTTCGAAAACTATGTTGAATAATAGTGGTGAGAGTGGGCAACCTTGTCTTTTTCCTGATCTTAGTGGAAATGGTTTCATTTTTTCACAATTGAGAATGATGTTGGCTGTGGGTTTGTCATATATGGCCTTTATTATGTTGAGGTAAGTTCCCTCTATGCCTATTTTCTGGAGGGTTTTTATCATAAATGAGTGTTGAATTTTGTCAAAAGCTTTTTCTGCATCTATTGAGATGATCATATGGTTTTTATTCTTCAGTTTGTTAATATGGTATATCACATCGATTGATTTGCTTATATGGAAGAATCCTTGCATTCCTGGGGTAAAACCAACTTGATCATGGTGTATGATCCTTTTTTTTTTTTTTTTTTTTTTTGGTATGCGGGCCTCTCACTGTTGTGGCCTCTCCTGTTGCAGAGCACAGGCTCTGGACGCACAGGCTCAGCGACCATGGCTCACAGGCCCAGCCACTCCACGGCATGTGAGATCTTCCCGGACTGGGGCACAAACCCGTGTTCCCTGCATCGGCAGGCAGACTCTCAACCACTGTGCCACCAGGGAAGCCCTTTGATCCTTTTAATGTGCTGTTGGATTCTGTTTGCTAGTATTTTGTTGAGGATTTTTGCCTCTATGTTCATCAGTGATATTGGCCTGTAGTTTTCTTTCTTTGTGACATCTTTGTCTGGTTTTGGTATCAGGGTG
>NC_041224.1:66406511-66427598 GCF_002837175.3 Physeter macrocephalus | reverse complement strand
GATGGAATGTCCTATAAATATCAATTAAGTCCATCTTGTTTAATGTATCATTTAAAGCTTGTATCTCCTTATTTATTTTCATTTTGGATGATCTGTCCATTGGTGAAAGTGGGGTGTTAAAGTCCCCTACTATGATTGTGTTACTGTTGATTTCCCCTTTTATGGCTGTTAGCATTTGCCTTATTTATTGAGGTGCTCCTATGTTGAGTGCGTAAATATTTACAGTTGTTATATCTTCTTCTTGGATTGATCCCTTGATCATTATGTAGTGTCCTTCTTTGTCTCTTGTAATAGTCTTTGTTTTAAAGTCTATTTTGTCCAATATGAGAATTGCTACTCCAGCTTTCTTTTGATTTCCATTTGCATGGAATATCTTATTCCATATCCTCACTTTCAGTCTGTATGTGTCCCTAGGTCTGAAGTGGGTCTCTTGTAGACAGCATATATACGGGACTTGTTTTTGTATCATTCAGCCAGTCTATGTCTTTTCGTTGGAGCATTTAATCCATTTATATTTAAGGTAGTTATCAATATGTATGTTCCTATTATCATTTTCTTAATTGTTTTGGGTTTTTTATTGTAGGTCTTTTCCTTCTCTTGTGTTTCCTGCCTAGAGAAATTCCTTTAGCATTTGTTCTAAAGCTGGTTTGGTGGTGCTGAATTCTCTTAGTTTTGCTTGTCTGTAAAGGTTTTAATTTCTCCATCGAATCTGAATGAGATCCTTGCTGGGTAGAGTAATCTTGGTTGTAGGTTTTTCCCTTTCATCACTTTAACTATGTCCTCCCACTCCCTCCTGGCTTGCAGAATTTCTGCTGAAAGATCAGCTGTTAACCTTATGGGGATCCCTTGTATGTTATTTGTTGTTTTTCCCTTGCTGCTTTTAATATTTTCTTTTTATTTAATTTTTGATAATTTGATTATTATGTGTCTTGGCATGTTTCTCCTTGGATTTATCCTGTATGTGACTCTCTGTGCTTCCTGGACTTGATCAACTATTTCCTTTCCCATATTAAGGAAGTTTTCAACTATAATCTCTTCAAATGTTTTCTCAGTCCGTTTCTTTTTCTCTTCTTCTTCTGGGACCCCTATAATTTGAATGTTGGTGCGTTTAATGTTGTCCCAGAGGTCTCTGAGACTGTCCTCAATTCTTTTCATTCCTTTTTCTTTATTCTGCTCTGCGATAGTTATTTCCACTATTTTATCTTCCAGGTCACTTTTCCATTCTTCTGCATCAGTTATTCTGCTATTGATTCCTTCTAGAGAATTTTAAATTTCATTTATTGTGTTGTTCATATTTGTTTGTTTACTCTTTAGTTCTTCTAGGTCCTTGCTAAATGTTCCTTGTATTTTCTCCGTTCTATTTCCAAGATTTTGGATCATCTTTACTATCATTATTCTGAATTCTTTTTCAGGTAGACTGCCTATTTCCTCTTCATTTGTTTGGTCTGGTGGGTTTTTACCTTGCTCCTTCATCTGCTGTGTGCTTCTCTGTCTTCTCATTTTGCTTATCTTACTGTGTTTGGGATCTCCTTTTTGCAGGCTGCAGGTTCGTAGTTCCTGTTGTCTTTGGTGACCCCAGTGGCTAAGGTTGTTTCAGTGGGTTGTGTAGGCTTCCTAGTGGGGGGGGGACTAGTGCCTGTGTTCTGGTGGATGAGGCTGTATCTTGTCTTTCTTGTGGACAGGTCCATGTCTGGTGGTGTGTTTTGGGGTGTCTGTGACCTTATTATGATTTTAGGGAGCCTCTCTGCTAATGGGTGGGGTTGTGTTCCTGTCTTGCTAGTTGTTTGGCATAGGGTGTCCAGCACTGTAGTTTGCTGGTCGTTGAGTGGAGCTGGGTCTTGGCCTTAAGATGGAGATCTCTGGGAGATTTTTGCCGTTTTATATTACGTGGAGCTGGGAGGTCTCTGGTGGACCAGTGTCCTGAACTCGGCTCTCCCACCTCAGAGGCATAGTCCTGACACCCGGCCAGAGCACCAAGACCCTGTCATCCACGCAGAAATAGAGAAAAAGGAAAAAAATATATATATATCGTTGCTCCCAAAGTCCACCGCCTGAATTTTGGGATGATTCATTGTCTATTCAGGTATTCCAGAGTTGCAGGGTACATCAAGTTGATTGCGGGGATTTAATCCCCTGCTCCTGAGGCTGCTGGGAGAGATTTCCCTTTCTCTTCTTTGTTCGCACAGCTCCTGGGGTTCAGCTTTGGATTTGGCCCCGCCTCCGCATGTAGGTCACCTGAGGGCGTCTGTTCTTCGCTCAGACAGGATGGGGTTAAAGGAGCCGCTGATGCGGGGGCTCTGGCTCACTCAGGCCGGGGGGAGGGAGGGGTACGGATGCGGGGCGAGCCTGAAGCTGCAGAGGCCGGCGTGATGTTGCACCAGGCTGAGGCGCGCCATGCGTTCTCCCGGGGAAGTTGTCCCCGGGACCCTGGCAGTGGCGGGCTGCACAGGCTCCCGGGAGGGGAGGTGTGGATAGTGACCTGTGCTTGCTCACAGGCTTCTTGGTGGCTGCAGCAGCAGTCTTAGCATCTCATGCCCGTCCGTGGTGTCCACGCTGATAGCCGCGGCTCGCGCCCATCTCTGGAGCTCGTTTAGGCGGCCCTCTTAATCCCCTCTCCTCGCGTACCAGGAAACAAAGAGGCGAGAAAAAGTCTCTTGCCTCTTTGGCTGTTCCAGACCTTTTCCCGGACACACTCCCGGCTAGCCGTGGCGCACTAGCCCCCTTCAGGCTGTGTTCACGCAGCCAACCCCAGTCCTCTCCCTGGGGTCCGACCTCCAAAGCCAGAGCCTCAGCTCCCAGCCCCCACCTGTCCCGGCGAGTGAGCAGACAAGCCTCTCGGGCTGGTGCGTGCTGGTCGGCACCGATCCTCTGTGCAGGAATCTCTCCGCTTTGCCCTCCGCACCCCTGTTGCTGCGCTCTCCTCCGTGGCTCCAAAGCTTCCCCCCCTCCGCCACCCGCAGTCTCCGCCAGTGAAGGGGCTTCTAGTGTGTGGAAACCTTTCCTCCTTCACATCTCCCTCCCACTGGTGCAGGTCCCATCCTATTTTTTTGTCTCTGTTTTTTCTTATTTCTTTTGCTGTACTGCGGTGTGTGGGGAGTTTCTTGCCTTTGGGGAGGTCTGAGTTCTTCTGCCAGCATTCAGTAGGTGTTCTGTAGGAGTTGTTCCTCATGTAGATGTACTTCTGATGTATTTGTGGGGAGGAAGGTGATCTCCGCTTCTTACTCTTCCACCGTCTTTCTTTCCTTCCTTTTTAAGACTGAATAATATTCTATTGTATGCATATACCAATTTTTCTTATTTATTCATCCATCAATGGACACTTAGGTTGCTTTCACATTTTAGCTATTGTTTAATAGCAGCATTATTCACATGGGTGTACAAATATCTCTTTGAGAACCTGCTTTAAATTCTTTTGTGTATACACCCAGAAGTAGAATTGCTGAGTCGTGTGGTAATTCTATTTTTAATATTTTGAGGAACCACCATACTATTTTCCACAGTGGCTGTACCATTTTACATTCCCACCAACAGTGCACAAGGGCTCCAAATTCTTCACATCCTAAAAGGGAACTCTCCTACATTGCTGATGGGAATGTAAACTGGTCTAGCCACTCTGGAAAACAGTATGGAGGTTCCTTAAAAAACTAAAAAAAGAGTTGCCATATGATCCATCAATCCCACACCTGGGCATATATCCAGAGAAAACTCTAATTCAAAAAGATACATGCACCCCAGTGTTCATAGCAGCACTATTTACAATAGCCAAGGCGTGGAAGCAACCTAAATGTCCATCAACAGATGAACGGATAAAGAAGATGCGGTATATATATACTATGGAATACTACTCAGCCATAAAAAGGAATGAAATAATGCCATTTGCAGCAACATGGATGGCCCTAGAGATTATCATACTAAATGAAGTAAGTCAGAAAGAGAAAGACAAATGTCATATGATATCACTTATATGTGGAATGTAAAATATGATACAAATGAACTTATTTAACAAAACAGAAACAGGCTCACAGACATAGAAAACAAACTTATGATTACCAAAGGGGACAAAGTAGGGTAGGGATAAATTAGGAGTTTTGTATTAGCAGGTACAAACTACTATATATTAAATAGATAAACAACACTGTATAGCACTACGATACTGTTCCCTACTGTAGGGAATGATATTCAATATCCTGTAATAAACCATAATGGAAAAGAATATGAAAAAGAATATATATGCATGTATAACTGAATCACTTTGCTGTACAGCAGAAACTAACATGACTTTGGGACTTCCCTGGTGGTGCAGTGGTTAAGAATCCACCTGTCAATGCAGGGATTTGAGCCCTGGTCGGGAAGATCCCACATGCTGTGGAGCAACTAAGCCCATGTGCCACAACTACTGAGCCTGAGCTCTAGAGCCCGTGAGCCACAACTACTGAGCCCGTGCACCTAGAGCCTGTACTCTGCAGCAAGAGAAGCCACAGCAATGAGAAGCTGCTTGCCGCAACTAGAGAAAGTCCGTGCACAGCAATGAAGAGCCAATGCAGCCATAAGTAAATAAATAAATTTATAAAAAAAGAAACTAACACAACTTTATAAATCAACTATACTCCAATTAAAAAAAATTCTCCACATCCTTGCCAACACTTGTTGTATTTTTTTTAAATAATAGCCATCCTAATGGGTGTGAGGTAGTATCTCATTATAGTTTTGATTTGTGTTTGACTAATGATTAGTGAGGATGAGCCTCTTTCATATGCTTGTTGGCCAGTTGTATATGTTCTCTGGAGAAATGTCTATTCAATTCCTTTGCGCATTTCCAAATTCGTTTGTTTTTGTTGTTGCTGTTGAGTTTTGGGAGTTTTCTATATATTCTGGATATTAATCCCTTATCAAATGTATGATTTGCAAATATTTTCTCCCATTCTGTGGTTTGCCTTTTTATTCTGTGCATAGTGTCCTCTGACACTTTTAATTTTCATGAAGTTCAACTTGTCTATTTTTTCTTTTGTTACTTGTACCTTTGGTGTCATATCTAAGAAATCATTGCCAAATCCAATGTTGTGAAACTTCTATGTTGTCTTCTAAGAGTTTATTGCTTTAGGTCTTACATTTATGTCCTTGATCCATTTTTAGCTAGCTTCGTTTTTTGCATATGGATATCTAATTTTCCCAGCACCATTTGTTGAAAAGACTGTCTTTTCCCCTTTGAATAGTCTTGGCTCCCATGTTAAAAATCATTTTACCATATGTGAAAGGATTTATTTCTGGGTTTTCTGTTCTATTCCAGTAGTCTATATGTCTGTCTTTATGCCAATACTACCCTGTTTTGATTACTGTAGTTTTATAGTAGGTTTCGAAATCAGAGTGTGAATCCTCCAACTTTGTTCTTCTTTTTCAAGATTGTCTTGGTTATTTGGGGTTCCTTGAGATTCCATACGAATTTTAGGATGGGTTTTTCTATCTCTGCAAAAAAAGTCATTGAAATTTAGATAGGGATTGCATTGAATCTGTAGACCACTTTGGGTAGTATTGACATTTTAACAATACGAAGTCTTCCAATCCATGAATATGGGACGTGTTTTTATTTATTTATATCTCTTTAATTTCTTTTAGCAGTGTTTTGTATGTTTCACAGTACAAGTCTTTCACCTCCTTGGTTAAATCGATTTCTAAGTATTTTATTCTTTTTGATGCTACTGTAAATGGAATTGCTTTTATAATTTTCTTTTCAGATTGCACATTGCGTATAGAAATGCAACTGATTTTATGAATTGACTTAGTATCCTGCTACTTTGCTGAATTCGTTTATTAGTTCTAACAGGGTTTTTTGGTGGAAGCTTTAGGATTTTCAACGTATAAGATTATTTGCAAAGAGAGATAATGGTACTTCTTCCTTTCCAACTTAGATGCCTTTTTTTTTTTTCTTGCCAAATTGCTCTGCCTAGAACTTCTAGTACTATGTTGAGTAGAAGTGGTGAAAGTGGGCATCCTTGCCTTATTCTTACAGGAAAAGCTTTTAGTCTCTTATCATTGAGTATTATGTTTGCTGTGGGTTTTTCATATATGGCTTTTGTTATGTGTAAATACTTTCCCTCTATTCCCATTTTCTTAAGTGTTTCTATTATGAAAGCATGTTTGAACTTTGTCTAATGCTTTTATGTTTTTTGTTTATTTTTGCATCAATTAAGATGATTGTGTGGTTTTCCTCCCTTCATTCTGTTGATGTGGCTTATTGATTGATTTTATATGTTGAATGATCCTTGCATTCCATGAGTAAATCCTTTGTGGTCTTAGTATATAATTCTTTCAGTATGCTGCTGAATTCTGTTTGCTAGTGTTTTGTTGAGGATTTTTTTTAAAGTAAATTTATTTATTTTATTTATTTATTATTTTTGGCTGCGCTGGGTCTTAGTTGCTGTGCACAGGCTTGCCACTCTTCGTTATGGTGTGCGGGCTTCTCATTGCAGTGGCTTCTCTTGCTGCAGAGCACAGGCTCTAGGCACACAGGCTTCAGTAGTTGTGGCTTGCGGGCTTCAGTAGTTGTGGCTCGCGGGCTTCAGTAGTTGTGGCTCGCGGGCTCTAGAGCGCAGGCTCAGTAGTTGTGGTGCATGGGCTTAGTTGCTCCACGGCATGTGGGCTCTTCCTGGACCAGGGCTCAAAACCGTGTCCCCTGCATTGGCATTCGGATTCTTAACCACTGTGCCACCAGGGAAGTCCCTTGTTGAGGATTTTTGCATCAGTGTTCATAAGCAATTCCACTTCCGGTTCTGTGGTTTTTTATAGTGCCTTTTTTTGTCTTTTGTATCAGGGTAATGCTGGCTTCAGAATGAATTAGGAAGTATCCCTCCTGTTCAATTTTTTGGAAAAGTTTGAGAAAGATTGGTATTAGTTCTTCTTTACATGTTTGGGAGCATTCACCAGTGAATCCATCAGGTCCAAGGCTTTTCTTTGTTGGTAGATTTTTGATTCGTGATTCAGTCCCCTTACTAGTTGTAGGTCTGTTCAGATTTTCTATTTCTTAATGATCTAATCTTGGTAGGTTTTGTGTTTCTAGGAAATTTTCCATTTCATCTAGGTTATCCAATTTTTTGGCATACAATTTTTCATAATAGCTTTATAATCTTTTTTATTTCTGCAGAATTAGTAATGTCACCACTTTCATTTCCAATTTTAGTAATTTGAGTCTTTTTTTCTTAGTCCACTAGCTAATGGTTTGTCAATTTTGTTGATTATTTTGAGGAATCAACTTTTTGGTTTCATCGATTTTTCTCTATTGTTTTTCTAATCTGTATTTCAGTTATTTTAACAGCAGGGAAGGGTCGGGGGAAGGGATAGTTAAGGAGTTTGGGATTGACATGTACACGCTGCTATATTTAAAATGGATAACCAACAAAGACCTACTGTATAGCACAGGGAGCTCTGCTCAATATTATGTAGCAACCTACATGGGAAAAGAATTTGAAAAAGAATAGATACATGTATATGTATAACTGAATCATTGCTGTACACCTGAAACTATCAAAACGTTGTTAATCAACTATACTCCAATATAAAATAAAAAATTAAAAAATATATTTTTCCCTAGAAAAAAATCTATTTGAAATTAGATTCTGGTCCTAATTATATCACCTGCTGAATTCTGTGATCTTGGGCAAAACTCCAGACCTGGAACTAGTGTATTTCAGTTATTTCTGCTCCATCTTTATTTTTCTTTTCTTTCCTTTTCTTTTCCTTCATTTCCTTCCTTCTATTAATTTGTTCTTTTTCTAGTTTTTTACATTGTAAAGTTAGGTTATTGATTTGAGATCTTTCTTATTTGTTTGGTTTTGTTTTTTGTTTTCTGGCTGCATGGCATGTGGTATCTTAGTTCCAATGGAAGCTTCGAGTCTTAACCACTGGACGGCCAGGGAAGTCCATTTTTCTTGTTTTTTATTTTTTTAAATATTTATTTATTTATCTTTGGCTGCATTGGATCTTAGTTGTGGCACGTGGGCTCTTCATTGTGGTGCACAGGCATCTCTCTAGTTGTGGCACGCAGGGTCTAGAGCACGCAGGCTCAGTAGTTGCGGCGTGTGGGCTCTCCAGTTTTGACGCATGGGCTCAGTAGTTGCAGTGCACGGACTTAGTTGCCCCACAGCATGTGGGATCTTAGTTTCCCGACCAGGAATGGAACCCATGTCCCTTGCATTGGAAGGCAGATTCTTAACCCCTGGACCACCAGGGAAGTCCCATAAATTTTTTTTTTTTTTTTTTTTTGTGGTATGCGGGCCTCCCTCTGCTGCGGCCTCTCCCGTTGCGGAGCACAGGCTCTGGACGCGAAGGCCCAGCGGCCATGGCTCACGGGCCCAGCCGCTCCGCGGCATGTGGGATCCTCCCAGACCAGGGCGCGAACCTGGTTCCCCTGCATCGGCAGGCGGACACGCAACCACTGCGCCACCAGGGAAGCCCCAGTCCCATAAATTTTTATAATTGTTATATCTTTTCACTGTATTGAACGTTTTATTAACATATAATGTCCTTCTTTGCTTCTTGTAAACTTGTTTTATTTAAAGTCTATTTTGTCTGATATTTGTATAGCCAGTCCTGCTCTCTTTTGTTTACTATTTGCACAGAATATCTTTTTCCATCTTTTCACTTTCAACCTATTTGTGTCCTTGAATTTCAAGTGAGTCCCTTGTATAATTGGGCCATGTGTTTTGTTTTGTTTTGTTTTGCGGTACGCGGGCCTCTCACTGTTGTGGCCTCTCCCGTTGCGGAGCACAGGCTCCGGACGCGCAGGCTCAGCGGCCATGGGTCACGGGCCCAGCCGCTCCGCGGCATGTGGGATCTTCCCGGACCAGGGCCCGAACGCGTGTCCCCTGAATCGGCAGGCGGACTCTCAACCGCTGCGCCACCAGGGAAGCCCCTGGGCCATGTGTTTTTTTTTCCAATCTTCCAATCTGTCTTTTCATTGGAGAATTTAATCTACTTACATTTAAAGTAATTACTGATAAGGAGGGACTTACTTCTGTCATTGTGTTATTTGTTTTCTATATGCCCTAAGCCTTTTTGTCCCTCATTTCCTGAATTCCTGTCTTTTGTTCTTTAGTCAAATTTTGGAGCAAAATGTTTAAATTCCTTTCTCATTTCCTTTTGTGTATATACTTTAGCTATTTTCTTTGTGACTACCATGGGGATTATATTTAACATCATAAAGTTATAACACTCTAACTTGAATTTGTACAAGTTTAACCTCAATAACATGCAAAATCTGTTTTTTAAAAAATTAACTTATTTTTTATTTTATTTATTTTTGGCTGTGTTGGGTCTTCGTTGCTTTGTGCGGGCTTTCTCTAGTTGTGGCGAGTGGGGGCTACTCTTCCTTGTGGTATGCAGGCTTCTCACTGCGGTGGCTTCTCTTGTTGCCGAGCATGGGCTCTAGAGTGCGGGTTCAGTAGTTGTGGTGCATGGGCTTAGTTGCTCCACAGCATGTGGGATCTTCCCAGACCAGGGCTTGAACCCGTGTCCCCTGCATTGGCAGGTGGATTCTTAACCACTGCACCACCAGGGAAGTCCAAAATCTCTTTTCTTTTACAGCTCTGTCCCTACCTCTTTTGGTTGTTGTCACAAAACGACATCTGTGTACATTGTGTGCCCCAAAACAAAAAGCTAATAATTCTTTTAAATGCATTAGTCTCTTAAATCTTGTAGAAAACAAGAAGTGCAGTTGCAAATCACTGTTACAATAATACTAGGTTTTATAATTGCCTATATATTTACTTATATTGTGATCTTTATTTATCCATATGGCTTTGAGTTACTGTCTAGTGTCTTTTCATTTCACTTTAAAGGACTCTCTTGAGCATTTCTTGAGCAGGCCAGGTCTAGTGGTCACAAACTCCCTCAGCTTTTGTTTATCTGGGAATGTCATGATTTGTCCCTCCCTTTTTTTTTTTTCTCTTTTTTTTGCTGTGCTGCACAGCTTGCAGGATCTCAGTTCCCCAACCAGGGATTGAACCTGGGCCACGGTAGTGAAAGCCCAGAATCCTAACCACTAGGCCACCAGGGAACTCCCTCTCCCTCCCTTTTGAAGGACCATTTTCATGGATATAGGATTCTTCACTGACAGTTTTGTTTTTTTTTTTCTTTTAGCACTTTGAGTATATTGGCCAACTGTCTTCTTTGGCTCCAATTTTTTTTTTAATTTATTTAATTAATTTATTTTTTATTTTAATTTTTGGCTGCGTTGGGTCTTTGTTGCTGCACGTGGGCTTTCTCTATTTGCGGCAAGCAGGGGCTACTCTTTGTTGCAATGCTCAGGCTTCTCATTGTGGTGGCTTCTCTTGTGTGGAGCACAGGCTCTAGACAGGTAGGCTTCATTAGTTGCAGCAGATGGGCTCAGTAGTTGTGGCTCATGGGCTCTAGAGCACAGGCTCAGTATTTGTGGCACACAGGGCTTAGTTGCTCTGTGGCATGTGGGATCTTCCCAGACCAGGGCTCCAACCCATGTCCCCTGCATTGGCAGGTGGATTCTTATCCACTGTGCCACCAGGGAAGCCCATTGGCTCCAATTTTTCTGATGAGAAATCTGCAGATAATCTTTTTGAGAATCCCATGTGTTTATTTGCATCTCTTTTGCAGTTTTCAGGATTCACTTTGTCTTTTGAAAGTTTGGTTATAATGTGTCTCCATGTGGGTCTTCTTTGAGTTCATCTTACTTGGAGTTCATTGAGCTTCATGGACACTTATATTCATGTCTTTCATCAAATTTGTGAAGCTTTCAGTCATTATTTCTCCAAATATTCTCTTGGCTGTTTTGTCTCCCTCTTCTCCTTCTGGGACTCCCACAATATATATGATATCCACCTGATGGTATCTCACGGGTCCTTTGGGCTATGTTCACTTTTCTTCATACTTTTTTCTTTCTGTTCCTCAGCCTTGATAATTTCCTTTGTCCTATCTTCAAGTTCACAAGTTTTTTCTTCTGCCTGTTCAAATCTGCATTTGAATCGCTCTAGTGAATTTTTCATTTCGGTTATTTTACTCACAGCTCCAGAATTTCTTCTTGGTTCCTTTTTAGGTTTTCTATCTCTTTATTGATATTTCCATTTTATTCACACATCATTTTCTTGACTTTCTCCCATCTTCCTTTGTTCTTTGAGCATCTTTAAGACAGTTGTTTTAAAGTCTTTGTCTAGTATATTTGCCATTATGTCTTTCTTAGAGATAGTTTCTGTTGAGTTCTTTTTTCTCCTTTGAATGGGTCATACTTTCCAGTTTCTTTTTATGCATTGCAATTTTTTTGTTGTTGAACACTGGACATTTGAATCTAATAATGTGGTAACTCTGGAAATCAGATTCTCTCCCTTCCTCAGGGCTGTTTTTTGTTTTTGACTTTCTTTATTGTGTATATGGTTTTTTAAAAAATTGATGTAGCCTGTCTCTGTGCTGAGGATCAGCCTGAGGTATACATTTAATGTCTTCTTAGGTCTTTTCTGAGCCCTTCCTTGGGCATGCATAGTAACTTTCTAATTTTCCCCGTATATGCAGTTGTTTTTGAGCAGCCTAGTTTTCCAGTTGTTTTTGAATGTCTGGCTCCTAAAAGGGGAAAAATGAAGAGAGTGAAAATGGTGCTAGCCTTCTGTATCTCTTGGAAGTCACTTCATCAGATGGGGTGGGGTTGCAACAATGGGGGGAGGTGCAACAAAAATGGCTGCCCACTTCTCTTTCTGCACCTCTGTGGTCAGAAGCAGCAATCAGCAATCATAAAAGATCTCCAGAAATTCCCTGGTGATCCAGTGGTTAGGACTCTGTGCTTTCACTGCCAAGGGCCCAGGTTAAATCCCTGGTCAGGGAAGTAAGCTGCATGGCATGGCCAAAAGAAAAAAAGAACAACAAACAAAAATGATCTCCAACATTCGGAGGACAGGGTCCTTTTACCCACCCTAGCTCCCACTAGGTCCATTATACTATTTTCTTCCTTTTGTTCATATTTGAAAATTTTAAAACAAAAAGAGGTTTTTTTAATTTTTAAATTAATTTTTGATGTTTGAAAAACAGACACAGAAACACATTAGTCAAATATAATAAAAGGGTATTTTAAGATTCTTCATTTGAATATCCATCTGAAAAAAAAAAGACAAAAATTGGACTTTGAATGATGGACTGACTGGACATTTGATGATTTTAAGGAATTATTATTCATTTTACTTTTCAGGTCTCATAATAGTCCCGGGCTTTTGTTTTAAAAAAAAATCCTTATCTTGAAGATATACAAACTGAATTATCTATAGGTGATGTTATATGAAGTTTGGGGTTTGATTAAAATAATCCAGTGTAAGCAGAGTGTGGAGAGTATAGAGGAAGCAAGAGTGTCTATATGTCAATAATTATTGAAGATGAATAATGGGATTATATTTTCTTCTATATAGATAGAAAATTTTCATTAAAATGGGGTAAAAATATTCATTTATATGTACATGTGTGTGAATTTATAAAGAAATCTTTCTCTATATCTATCTATCTGTCTGTCTCTTTATTTCCTATTCCATACCTGACCTTCAACTTGGCTGGATTTCCTTCTGCCTGAAAGTACCTCTTAGGTCTGCTAGTGACAGATTATCTCAGTTTTTATATGTCTGCAAGTATCTTCGTCTTGCCTCCTTTTCTGACATATATTTTTGCTATGTCTTGAATCTGAAGCTGCAGTCATTTTCTTTTAACCCATTGAAGGTGTCATTCTGTGGTCTTCTGGTTCCTGCTGTTTCTGTTGAGAAGTCAGCTTTCAACCTCATTCTTGCTCCTTTGAAGGCAAGCTGACTTTTTTCCTCAAATTCTTCTAAGATTTTAAAAAATGTGTCTTTGATTTTCTGATGTTTTACCATAATGTAGCTAGGTGTATAATTAATTTTATTTATCCTGCTTGGAATTTATAATACTTCCTTGTTTGAAAAACATTCTCAGTCATTATTTTTAAAATATTGCTTCAACCTCATTACCTCTTTCCCCTCTTTGACTCCAACTGAAGGCATATTTGATCTACTCAGTGTATCCTCTGTATCTCCTACTCTCCCTTCTGCATATTTTATTTTTTTGTCTCTTCATGTTTAATTCAAATATTTTCTTCTGACCTATCTACCAGCTCACTAATTCTCTCTTCATTTTTGTCTAATTGACTATGAAAACCATCCATGTGGTTATTAATTATTGTACTTTTCTACTTCAAATTTTTTTCCAATCTGCTGTGCCATTTTTTTTTTTTGTAGTTTTGTAGTTTTTGGAGTTTTCTCAGTCTTTTATCTCCTTGAACATAGTAAGCATGGTTATTTTTTAGTCTGTGTCTGTTGATTCCAATATCTGGAATCTCTGGGGGTGTTTCTTTTTTCTCTTTTTTTTATAACCATGCCTGACTGGCTTGTTTTATTAGAGAAGAGGATGTGGAGTTAACAACGTGAAGACAGTTGGTACTGATCTCGGAGAGACAGCAGTGAGTGGTGCTGAAGAGAGATCTTAGTTCCCTGCCCAGGAATTGAACCTGGGTAGCCTGGATCAAAACCAGGAATCCTAGCCAGTAGCCCACCAGAGGCTAAAGGCTAGAAGCAAAGTTCCCCTGGCTCTTACCCCATTGAAAGCAAGAATGTTTCAGCGAGGCACAAACTGTAAGAACAGGTACAAAGTTTATTATTAGAGACACAGCACAACAAGTGGGAGAGCACACAGAGAAACAGTTTGTTTATTTAAGACAGAAGCAGGCAGAAATACACACCTGAAGAGAAAGGGTATGGGCGTCCTTCCTAATGAGGAGGAGTGCAGTAAAGAGGTGATTCAAATCACTTATATAGGGCAGTTCTTCCCGGTCTTTGTTTACCTTTGGCCAATTATCTTGTTTCTTTTTTCACACCTGACTGGTCCTAGGACCCTTCCCAACTTGCGTGCACACTTTATGCTAAGATGGATTCCATTGCAGAGGCCTGTGGTGGTATGTCCACACTTATTATGGGGTGGCACCCTCTCCCTTTTTGACCCCCAAGGAGCCTTCCTGTGCATGTGCAGACAGGGAAGTTTTCCTTGACCTCAGGAGCGGTCATCTTATCTCTTTACTTCAGCGGAGCTCAGCTTCTGCCACTAGCTTTGTCCTTGGAGCATCTGGGTGAGAACAAAGCTTCAATTTTACTCCACTTGACAAACACCAGCTGTCCAGCACAGGGGCCCATCTTTCTCCTACCTCAGTATCTGAGGTTGGGAAAAACATCCTCCGCTCCCCATACATGCCCACTGCTACAAATAAAAAATAACCAACTATGAGGGAGCAGCTGAGACAGTGACTAGGGTTCAAGGGAAGGAGACATGGAAGTCAAGGGCAGCAGAAGAGACCATGCATGGGCTGGGAGGGCCGAGAGGCAGCAGCTGCATGAATAACATGAGTATAAGTCTCTGTATCTTCCACATAGGTCTGTATAAGTACGGAGAGATAAGTTGTCACTTTCCCCCACCTTCTCTCCCTTCTGCTTCATGCTGCTTGCTGCAACCCCAGCTCCTTTTTCCACATGAGGGTAAAAGGAAGGGGAATGACGAGTACGTCATCACTAAATTGCAATCAGACTCATATCCATGATCTGGATCTTCCATGCTATTACAAGATTCTTCAATGTTCACTGAGTGCCTAGGGGTAATTCTTTTTTAAAAAAATTTTATTGAAGCATAGTTGATTTAAAATGTTGTGTTAATTTCTTATGTACAGTAAAGTGACTCAGTTATACATATGTTACCGACCAGGGTTCTTGGCCTCCTTAATCAATAGAAATTGATTAGAGGACAGACAAGAAATTCAAACAAGGCTTTATTGGGGCCCCTGCTGCAGCAGAGGGGAGCAAGAACAAGTAACAGTTTCCCTTGCTAGCTCCCTCCCTCAAGGTGGTGTGAGCTGATTCCTTATATGGGGTGAGGGTAGGGGTGTGTCCAGGGTTCCGGCCAGAGGGGTGGCTTAGATGGTGTGCCCGCCCCTTAGGTGGTGCTGTGTGCTGGGGGTATGCGCAGTACCCTGCTTTTGCTCCGGGCTCTTTAGAAGGGGCAGTTGGGCTTTTTGGTCTCTTTGTATCTTGTTGTCCAGAATTTGCCCCAACTGCACATGTACACAGTTATTTTTAGTCCCTTATAGTTTCTTTGTATTTTTTTGCTCAAGGTGATGTTTGACCAGGTGCAAGCACTGTGGCACTGCAGCAAAGTGTCCCAGGTCCCAGCCTGTCTCATTTCCCCCAAGAGACTCTACACCTTTATTCTTAAGGGGTAAGGGGCTGAAGGTCTCTTCTTCTGAAACTCTTCCTTCTGGATGGGCTGCAGACCCTAGCCTACCCTAGAGGTGTAGAAGTCCCTCGCTGACTGTTTCAAGGACTTGTAGGGACCTGGGCCACTCTCCGCTAGAATGGGTTGAATGCCTTGAGCCATCATGAGCCTTACTTCAGACTGTTGGAGCCTAGAAGACACAACCTTAACCAGAAGGTTAAACAAACAAGAGCTAAAAAGGGGAAGAACAACAATAGCCATTAAAGGGCCTAGAAAGGGAAGGAACCAGGTTAACTTTGGGAGGGCTTCCTCAACTGTTGACCAGACAGCTGAGGCGGTATCACCTCTGCCAAAATTGTGAAGCCACTTTGCTCGGGCATATATTTCCTTAATATTAACTTCTACCTGTCCTGTCACATTGATCCAGGTGCAGCAGAAAGTATTAGTTATCACACAGACTATCTGTCAATGGTGCCTGTCTTTTGAATAGATATCTCAGATCTTCCACTGGCTCACAGGTGTATTGTTCTTCTGTTGTGACCTGCGGGGCTTCTGGAGGTAAAAGCTTTAGTGTGGACAAATGTACCCAACTAGATATCCTTTGAGTTTGACAGCAGTGGGAGTGGCTAAAATTACTTCATAGGGGACCTTCCATTTTGGCAATAGTTGGTCTTCGGGGATCCAACTTTCCAGGTTTTATGAACTTGGTCCCTGAGGTTTATTTGTGAAGGAACTGCTCCTTCCTCTGTATTTTTAGTGGGAGCTGGCAGTACTTTGTGGGCATAGTCCTGGATTGCCTTCTGAACTAGTCCTAGATTAATAATATATCTCAGGGCCTGGTTTACTTCCTCATCCAGTACAATGTCAGTAGTAAGAAAAGGCCTCCCATAGGTCGTTTCAAATGGCTTAAGCCTCAGACCACTCCTGGGGGCTACACGGACCCTGGGGGGTGCAGTAGGAAGAAAGCTGGTCCAGGGTTCATGAGTGTCTTGGCAGAGCTTTGCTAAGGTTTTCTTTAAAGTATGGTTCATTTTCTCAACCTTCCCTTTCTCTACCTTTCCTTGGCACTGGGGGTGCCAAGAGGTGTGTAGCTTGTAATCTATCCCTAGGGCCATTGTGAACCCCTGCGTGATTATGGTTATAAAGGGCCTGTTATCACTCTGCAGGGACTTTGGAAGTCCAAACCAAGAAATTATTTCTTTTAAAAGGGACATACAGACTTCCATAGTCTTTTCAGATCGGGTAGGGGAAGGCTTCAACCCATCCTGTGAAAGTATCAACAAACACCAGAAGATATTTATATCCTCATCGTGGGGGCATTGGGTGAAATCTAACTGCCAGTCTTCCCCCGGGTGTGTCCCTCGGCATTGAATTGGCCTGAGTAACGAAGGGGGGATTGGATGGGTCTGTGGGTTATTACAGGCACATAAATCACAGGCAAGTGTTACTTGTTTTACTGTTCTTTTAAGCTCCTTTCCTGAAAAAGCCTTTTGCATCAAGTCCCATAGCGCATCCTCCCATAATGGGTAGCATCATGTAAGCTCTTAGTGAGTTTCCACTGTTGGGCCTCAGGGATTAGAACCTTATCCTCGTTTTTATACCAGCCAGTGCCTCCTTTCTCATAGTCCCATTTCTCAGCATTTTCTTGTTCCTGTGGGGAATACTGGGGAAGGCTAGGGAGTTCAGGGGGCCATAATTTGTTCAGGTTCCTGAAATCAAGCTGCCTGTTTTGCAATTTGATCAGCTTTGCTCTTCCCTTGGCTCACAAAAAATCCACCCCTCTGATGGACCCTACAGTGGGCTACTGCTACCTGGGTCGGGAGCTGCACTGCTTCTAAAAGAGCCAGAATCAAATCTTTATGTTTTATGGGGGAATTTCTAGGGGTTAACATTCCCCTTTCTTTCCAAATGGCAGCATGAGCCTGGAGCACATGGAACCCATAATTAGAGTCAGTAAAAATATTTAATTTCTTATCCTTCCCTAATTGCAAAGCTCTCATTAATGCAATTAGTTCAGCCTTCTGGGCTGACGTCTGGGGTGGCAGGGCCTTGGCTTCTATAACTTCATCTAGACTAACTATGGCATACCCCGCCTTTCGGGTTCCCATTTCTACAAAACTGCTCCCATCAGTAAACCATTCGACCTCAGGGCTGTCAAGAGGCTCATCTAGAAGATCAGACCTGCTGGAGTAAGTTTGTTCTATGGCCTCAATACACGGATGCACTGAGTCTCCACTCTCGACCGCTGGAAACAGAGTTGCCGGGTTCAGGGTTTGGCATACCTTTAAGGGAATGTCAGGGGTACCCATTAGGAGGGTCTGATATCTTGTTAACCTTGCTCCAGTCAACCAGTGATGTCCTTTGACTTCCAGCACAGATTTTACCTGATGAGGGGTTAACATCTAAGTGTTGTCCCAGGGTGAGCTTGGAAGGCTCACTAACCAACAGGGCCGTGGCTGCTACTGCCCACAGGCAGCTTGACCATCCCAGGGCCAGTGAATCCAGTTGTTTCGAAAAGTAAGCCACTGGTCTTTGATCCAGTCCCAGCTTTTGGGTCAGGACTCCTAGTGCTGTCCCTGACCTCTTGTGAACGTATAGGCTGAAGGGCTTGTCCAGATTTGGAAGCCCCAATGCTGGTGCTCTGCTTAACTCTGGCTTTCAAGTCTCAAAGGCCTGCTGGTAGTCCTTATTCCATTGAAGGGGTTCCCTTTCTTCTCCCTTTAGAGCCTCATATAGAGGTTTGGCTATAAGGCCATAATTTGGAATCCAGATACAACAGAACCCAGCTATCCTGAGAAAGCCTCGGAGTTGCCTCTGTGGTTGGAGATGGTAATGCACTAATTGCTGTTTTTCGATCTATGGCCAGGGCTCATGCCTCTGGGCTCAAAAGAAATCCTAAATATTGAATCTGTTGCTGTGAGATCTGAGCCCTGGTTGAAGAGATTTTACATCCCCTTTTTGCCAAAAAATTTGGGACCCTAACAGTATTTTGATCTGAATCTTGTTTGGTCTCACTACTTATCAATAAATCACATCAACATATTGTAGCAGAGTTCCCTTCTCAAGGCCCAGTTTCCTCAGTTCTCTTGCTAACATGTTTCCCAAAAGATGGGGGCTGTCCTGAAAACCCTGAGGAAGCACTGTCCAGGTATACTGGGTAGCCTCCAGGGTGTGAGCATCCATCCAATTCAAAGGCAAAAAGGATGTAGGGGAATACAGAAAAACGCAACTGTGAGGTCCAAAACAGAAATACCGAGCGCTCCCCGGCACATGGGTGAGGGTGTATGGGTTTGGCACCAGTGGGTGAATAGGGATGTCTGCCTCATTCACTGCTCGTAAGTCTTGCACAAACAGATATTCCCTGTTAGGCTTCTGAATGGGGAGGATGGGGGTATTGCAAGGGGATTGGCAGGGCCTAATGAGTCAGTGTTTTAGGAATTTGCTGAGCAGCAGTTGGATACCCCTCAGGGCTTCAGGCTTTAAAGGATATTGTCTTTCCCAGGAGTATTTTCCCCCAGGCCTTAAACTTTTTTTTTTTATTGGGGGAACACGTTTTCCCCTTTTTGGCACCGATGTATTCCAAACTTCAGGATCTACTCATTCACTAACACCTTGGGGGATGTTTTGGGGAGAATTATAATGACCAGCAGGTGGATCATCTGGGGCTATTAATAGATGGCATTCTGTGTTTGAATTCTCTACCTCGTTGGACTTCACCCTGTCCTAAGAATATACTAGCTCCTAACTTATTTAGCACATGTCTCCCGAGGAGAGGGACAGGGCATTCTGGCATATACAAAAAGGAGTAAGTAATATTAATGGACCCGAGGAGATGTAAATCGCCTTACTTTTGGCTGTCCATCAACTCCCATCCCAGTACACTCGGTTGGAGAGGGGGACAGCTGGCCAAGTCAGAACGGAGCAGGCGGCTCCAGTGTCTACAAGAAATTTAGTTCTTCTACCTGCCACATCGAGGGTCACCTGAGGCTCCGCTGGAGTAATGAGGATGGATCGAGTGGGATCTGGAGCCGGGTAGGTGCTCAGGCCCCATCAGTCGGTGTGTGGGAATCTCTCAGAGAGATTCACAAGGAACTGGGGCCACTCAGAGTTGCCCCTCGGGCATCCCACTAGAGGGCGCTCAGGACATTTCCCCATCCAGTGCCCCCCTTTCCGACAAAAGGCACACTGGTTTGGGCCCAGGCAGCTTCTTGGTGGTCTGTCCAGCCTTCTCGGCCCTCCAGGGTCCCCTCTAGGTGGTGGGTGGATCAGAGCAACCAAAAGCTGCATTTTCTTCATTAGCCTCTTATCCTTATTGGCCTCCTCCGTTAAGTCTCGGTTGTTCAAGACCTTGAAGGCCTCCTCTACCAAGGTTGACAACGGCGTTTGGGGCCCAGCCTCAAGCTTTTGTAATTTTCTCTGGATAGCAGCAGTAGCCTGGGTGATAAAACGCATGGCCAGGAGTGTCCTTCCTTCTGAGGACTCAGGGTCTGTATGGTGTTCTTCCTGAATGCGTCTGTCACCCAGCTCAGGAAGACTGCCAGGTTTTCATCTTTTTCCTGTTAACCTCTCGGACCTTATCATAATTTACAGGCTTCACCCTACACCTTTTCATTCCTTCTGATAGGCAAGTGATATAATGTCTCATCCTACCCTGGCCTAGATGATCTTCCTAGTCCCAGTGAGGATCATGTTCTGGGATTGTGTTCTCACCTGCCTGACAAATATGATGGTGTAGATTGGTTGCCGGTAGGCCATCTCCTTGTTCCCTGGCCTTCCTCAGTATACGCTCCTTTTCATCTGGGGTGTGACAGTGGGCCAGAAGAACCATGATGTCCTGCCAGGTGAGAGAGAATGCCAACCCTAACCTGATAAATTCATCCTTAAAATTGTCAGGGTTCTCTGAGAACCTGCCAAACATCTCCTTACAGATTCCTAAGTCTCCCATTGAGAAGGGGACATGCACTCTAGTAATCCCTCTGTCCTGAAGGGGGTAAAGGCCTTGTGGGCAGAGGTGGGGGCTAACGTTGAACCTGATTCGGAGTGACAGGAAGTTTTACCCTGGAGGGACTCGTCTCTCCCTCCTGGGGCAATGGAAGATATAAAGGGACATAGCGAGGCGGAGTTTGGGATTGGTCAGAGGGACCCAGAGAAGTAGGTGGCTCCGGGGAAGTAGGTGGGGCTTGATTTCCCCCCTGAGAGTTGGGGAAGGTTAGAGTGGGGTCATCTAAAACATCAGGAGTGTTTTCTGATTCCCCAGGCTTTTGATTACAGAAGCTGCATAGAGCTGGGTTTTGGTAAAGGATCATGAACGCTTGAACGTAGGGAACCCCAGTCCATCTTCCCATCTTGTGACAAGTAAAGATCCAATTGCAAGATGGTACTATAATTTAGAGACCCATTTTCAGGCCATTTTTCTCCATTCCCCAGCTTATATAAGGGCCAGGTAATGTTACAGTAGAGTTTGTTTTTCCCTTTTCATCCCGTCAATTTTGAAAATTTTCCAATTTTTTTTTTGGCGTATTTTTTTAAATTTAATTTAATTTCTTTTTTTATACAGCAGGTCCTTATTAGTTATCCATTTTATACATATTAGTGTATACACGTCAATCCCAATCTCCCAATTCATCCCACCACACCCCCTCCCCCCCACTTTACCCCTGTGGTGTCCATACGTTAGTCCTCTACATCTGTGTCTCAATTTCTGCCATGCAAACTGGTTCATCTGTACCATTTTTCTAGGTTCCACATATACGTGTTAATATATGATATTTGTTTTTCTCTTTCTGACTTACTTCACTCTGTATGACAGTCTCTAGATCAATCCAC
>NC_041224.1:66404930-66405343 GCF_002837175.3 Physeter macrocephalus | reverse complement strand
TTTGTCTCCCTAGGTAGGTTTATTCCTAGGTATTTTATTCTTTTTGTTGCAATGGTAAATGGGAGTGTTTCCTTAATTTCTCTTTCAGATTTTTCATCATTAGTGTATAGGAATGCAAGAGATTTCTGTGCATTAATTTTGTATCCTGCAAATTTACCAATTTTATTCATTAGCTGTAGTAGTTTTCTGGTGGCATCTTTAGGATTGTGTATGTATACTATCATGTCATCTGCAAACAGTGACAGTTTTACTTCTTCTCTTCCAATTTGTATTCCTTTTATTTCTTTTTCTTCTCTGATTGCTGTGGCTAGGACTTCCAAAACTATGTTGAATAATAGTGATGAGAGTGGGCATCCTTGTCTTGTTCCTGATCTTAGAGGAAATGCTTTCAGTTTTTCACCATTGAGAATGGT
>NC_041224.1:66404194-66404512 GCF_002837175.3 Physeter macrocephalus | reverse complement strand
AATTTTTTGGAAGAGTTTGAGAAGGATGGGTGTTAGCTCTTCTGTAAATGTTTGATAGAATTCACTTGTGATGCCGTCTGGTTCTGGACTTCTGTTGGAAGATTTTTAATCACAGTTTCAATTTCATTACTTGTGATTGGTATGTTCATATTTTCTATTTCTTCCTGGTTCAGCCTTGGAAGGTTATACCTTTCTAAGAATTTGTCCATTTCTTCCAGGTTGTCCATTTTATTGTCATAGGGTTGCTTGTAGTAGCCTCTTAGGATGCTTTGTATTTCTGCGGTGTCTGTTGTAACTTCTCCTTTTTCACTTCTAATT
>NC_041224.1:66402565-66403900 GCF_002837175.3 Physeter macrocephalus | reverse complement strand
TGATGAGTCTGGCTAATGGTTTCTCAATTTTGTTTATCTTCTCAAAGAACCAGCTTTTAGTTTTATTGATCTTTGCTATCGTTTTCTTTGTCTCTATTTCATTTATTTCTGCTCTGATCTTTATGATTTCCTTCCTTCTACTAACTTTGGGTTTTGTTTGTTCTTCTTTCTCTAGTTCCTTTAGGTGCAAGGTTAGATTGTTTATTTGAGATATTTGTTGTTTCTTTAGGTAGGATAGTATTGCTATAAACGTCCCTCTTAGAACTGCTTTTGCTGCATCCCATAGGTTTTGGATTGTTGTGTTTTCATTGTCATTTGTCTCTATGTATTTTTTGATTTCCTCTTTGGTTTCTTCAATGATCTCTTGGTTATTTAGTAACATATTGCTTAGCCTCCATGTGTTTGTGTTTTTTTCATTTTTTTCCCTGTAATTGATATCTAGTCTCAGTGTTGTGGTCAGAAAAGATGCTTGATATGATTTCAATTTTCTTAAATTTACTGAGGCTTGATTTGTGACCCAAGATGTGATCTATCCTGGAGAATGTTCCATGCACACTTGAGAAGAAAGTGTAATCTGTTTTTGGATGGAATGTCCTATAAATATCAATTAAATTGATCTGGTCTATTGTGTCAGTTAAAGATTCTGTTTCCTTATTTATTTTCATTTTGGATCATCTGTCCATTGGTGTAATTGAGGTGTTAACTCTTGTTTTTGTACGCATTCAGCAAGCCAGTGTCTTTTGGGTGGAGCATTTAATCCATTCTCGTTTAAGGTAATTATCAATATATATGTTCCTATTACCATTTTCTTAATTGTTTTGGGTTTGTTTTTGTAGGTCCTTTTCTTCTCTTGTTCTTCCCACTTAGAGAAGTTCCTTTAGCATTTGTTGTAGAGCTGGTTTGGTGGTGCTGAATTCTTTTAGCTTTTGCTTGTCTGTAAAGCTTTTGATTTCTCCATCAAATCTGAATAAGATCCTTGCTGAGTAGAGTAATCTTGGTTGTAGGTTCTTCCCTTTCATCACTTTAAATATGTCATGCCACTCCCTTCTGGCTTGTAGAGTTTCTGCTGAGAAATTATCTGTTAACCTTATGGGAGTTCCCTGGTATGTTATTTGTCATTTTTTCCTTGCTGCTTTCAATAATTTTTCTTTGTCTTTAATTTTTGCCAATTTGATTACTATGTGTCTCGGCGTGTTTCTCCTTGGGTTTATCCTGTATGGGACTCTCTGTGCTTCCTGGACGTGGCTGGAATTTCCTCTCCCATGTTAAGGAAGTTTTCGACTGTAATCTCTTCAAATATTTTCTTAGGTCCTTTCTCTCTCTCTTCTCCTTCTG
>NC_041224.1:66266435-66402425 GCF_002837175.3 Physeter macrocephalus | reverse complement strand
TGCTATTGATTCCTTCTAGTGTAGTTTTCATTTCAGTTATTGTATTGTTCATCTCTGTTTGTTTGTTCTTTAATTCTTCTAGTTCTTTGTTAAATATTTCTTGCATCTTCTCGATCTCTGCCTCCATTATTTTTCTGAGGTCCTGGATCATCTTCACTATCATTATTGTGAATTCTTTTTCTGGAAGGTTGCCTATCTCCACTTCATTTAGTTGTTTTTCTGGGGTTTTATCTTGTTCCTTCATCTGGTACATAGCCCTCTGCCTTTTCATCTTGTCTATCTTTCTGTGAATGTGGTTTTTGTTCCACAGGCTGCAGGACTGTAATTCTCCTTGCTTATGCTGTCTGCCCTCTGGTGGATGAAGCTATATACAAGAGGCTTGTGCAAGTTTCCTGATGGGAGGGTCTGGTGGTGGGTAGAGCTGGCTGTTGCTCTGGTGGGCAGAGCTGAGTAAAACTTTACTCCACTTGTCTCCTGATGGGTGGAGCTGGGTTCCCTCTCTGTTGGTTGTTTGGCCTGAGGTTACCCAACACTGGAGCCTTCCTGGGCTCTTTGGTGGGGCTAATGGTGGACTCTGGGAGGGCTCACGCCAAGGAGTACTTCCCAGAACTGCTGCTGCCAGTGTCCTTGTCCTCACGGTGAGACACAGCCACCCCCTGCCTCTGCAGGAGACCCTCCAACACCAGCAAGTAGGTCTGATTCAGTCCTATGGAGTCACTGCTCCTTCCCCTGGGTCCCGACGTGCACACTACTTTGTGTGTGCCCTCCAAGAGTGGAGTCTCTGTTTTCACCAGTCCTGTCGAAGTCCTGCAATCAAATCCCACTGGCCTTCAAAGTCTGACTCTCTAGGAATTCCTCCTCCCGTTGCCGGACCCCCAGGTTGGGAAGCCTGACGTGGGGCTCAGAACCTTCATTCCAGTGGGTGGACTTCTGTGGTATAAGTGTTCTCCAGTTTATGACTCACTCACCCAGCAGTTATGGGATTTGATTCTATTGTGACTGCGCCCCTCCTACCATCTCATTGTGGCTCTCCTTTGTCTCTGGATGTGGGGTATCCTCCTTGGTGAGTTCCAGTGTCTTCCTGTCAATGACCACTCAGCAGTTAGTTGTGATTCCGGTGCTCTCACAAGAGGGAGTGAGAGCACGTCTTTCTACTCCGCCATCTTGAACCAATCGAAAATTTTCCAATTTTTAAGGATACACTCCAGAGATATTTCTTCTGGCTTAGAAGAGAATCGTTCCATGTTGAGTAAGCTACAACCAAGAGCGCTTCTAGAAATGAAGTCCAACATCCCAGAGACGTTTTACCAGGAAGCTTTTGTCAGAAGGGGGTAGGAGTGTCCTCCGAAATCCCTCTTGCCTAATGGGATTTTGAGTGTCCTCTACTCTCCCATCACCTAACCAGATGTCTCTGGTCAACCAAGTCCCTCGAGCGAGGGGTCCCCAATAAGGGACATTTGAACCAGTGCCAGTGTATTGCCAGGGCTCTCCCTTGAGGGGGATCTGTTGTCTATAAAGCTTATGTCCCATAACAAGGTTCCCTATGTTGGGGTATATTCCTCCAAATTGAGCATCTATAAAGACTAGGATGTGGGCTGCTTGGAGTTGGCCAGCCCAATAGGGAGTCTGTAACAAGGTATGGGTTGCCAAGACGTGGAGTGAAGGGGGTCCTAGAGGTGCAAAAAGGAACTCCTGGAAGAATTGGAGTTGGGCACAGTGGAAGATGCCATGGGGGTCAGGACCTGAGGGCCTAGAGGTGGGAGTATTCCCACAGGGAATTTTTTGGACATAGAGTAAGGTGAGAGACTAGACAGCAGAAGAACCCCAAACCCTTTCCCCTATCTGTTTGGTGGCTACGATAAAATTGAGGAGAGGTTGATGATTCTATCTGACACAGGCAGCAGCAAGTTTGGACAGTGTTTCCCATGTAATTTAACATACCAAATGAACCCAATTAGTTTAGGATCTCTCTTTGGGGTGCTCCAGGGGCCGTTTGAAGCATCCAAAAGTTAGCTGGAGGTCAAAAGAACTTTAATTGGGGCTTCCCTGGTGGCGCAGTGGTTGAGAGTCCGCCTGTCGATGCAGGGGACGCGGGTTCGTGCCCCGGTCCGGGAAGATCCCACGTGCCGCGGAGCGGCTGGGCGCCTGAGCCATGGCTGCTGAGCCTGCGCGTCCGGAGCCTGTGCTCCGCAACGGGAGAGGCCACAGCAGTGAGAGGCCCGCGTACCCAAAAAAAAAAAAAAAAAAAAAATTTCGAGAAGTTTTAAAACACCTTGTCGGATAGAATTGTAGGTCGCTGTGAAACAATTATTCCTTGAGCTAAGGTGAAAAAAAGATTTCAAAAGTTAAAACAGGGATTTCCCTGGTGGCGCAGTGGTTAAGAATCCTCCTGACAGTGCAGGGGACATGGGTTCGAGCCTTGGTCTGGGAAGATCCCACATGCCGCGGAGCAATTAAGCCCATGCGTCACAACTACTGAGCCTGCACTCTAGAGCCTGCGAGCCACAACTACTGAGCCCGAGTGCCACAACTACTGAAGCCCGTGCACCTAGAGCCCGTGCTCTGCCACAAGAGAAGCCACCCAATGAGAAGCCCGTGAACCGCAACGAAGAGTAGCCCCCACTCGCCACAACTAGAGAAAAGCCCGCACGCAGCAACAAAGACCCAAGGCAGCCAAAAATTAAAATAAATAAATAAATAACAAAAAATTATTTAAAAATAAATAAATAAATAAAAACAGATCACTTAAAGGCACAGAAACTCACACAATCTGTTATCAAAAGCAGCATTCCAGGAAAACTTTGTTCTCTTATGAGAGAGAGAAACCAAATCCAGTCTTGCATCAGCCTACTCTTAAGAAAATCCATTTACCTAATTAAATTTAACCCAACTTTAGAAAATCCTGACCATGTACAAAATTCTTTTCTCAATGTTCCTTTCCCACAAACCTTCTGCAACTTTCTGTAGCCATATTATCCTGTCCCTTATTCTTTCCATTCAAAAATAACCAGCTCTAGGACAAAAATCACCCTTTTTCCTTTACCGAAATATATTTCCATTCTTCATACCTTCTTTTCTGAAAACACACATCCTACTTTCCTTAAGGAACCATGAACTGTCTTTTACATTAGCATTCTGTAGATTGGTTGAGAACATCTCAAGGCGGCACCAAATAGCTTTAGTTTCTGTCTCACAAGAAGACAAAAGTAGGTAAATTTAGACCTGTTTAGCAATTAATATTCCAATATTTCATCTTATTTGAAATGGCCTGGATACTCAATGAGTATCTATCATTTAACTTAATTTAGTTTCACGCTACCAAAATTTGGAGAGACTATTTAGATGGACATTTCCAAAACATAATTATTCCTGTAGAGTCTACCAAAAAGCTGTTATCTCAGTTACATTTACTTAAAAATTTAATCGTATGAGATTATTTTCCCTGTTGACAAATTTCATAACAGAAACAATATGCACTTACTAACTTTCAGTAACCCTACATACTGGGACTCCTGGGACTTCCCTGCTGGCCCAGTGGTTTAGAATCCATCTGCCAATGCAGGGGACACGGGTTCGAGCCCTGGTCGGGAAGATCCCACATGCCACGGAGCAACTAAGCCTATGCACCACAACTACTGAGCCTGCGCTCTAGAGACCACGAGCCACAACTACTGAAGCCCGCGCCTAGAGCCTGTGCTCCACAGCAAGAGAAGCCACTGCAATGAGAAGCCTGTGCACTGTAATGACGAACAGCCCCCGATCGCCACAACTAGAGAAAGCCCGCAGGCAGTAACGAAGACCCAATGCAGCCAAAAATAAATAAATAAATAAATAATGTTGATGACTCTAAAGACAGGTCTGTATTAATTAAACCCATAAGCTTAAGCTAGCTCTAATATCAGATATTAATTCAGTATTGAATATTTTCCAGATCACATGAACCTGAAATATATTCTGGTGAGGTTTCTTTTAAATTTCTGAGAATGTATATATACTCAATTTTCTTTAAGTTAATTAAATACAGCTTATTTACAAGTTAGTTTTTACATAAAGACAGAACCAGAGATCTCAGAGTTTTCCCGCTTGAATTTAAAAACGCTCTTTTTTTTTTCCCCCTCAGTCTGGGAGACTACAGATGAATCAGGTGGTTCCTGAGAGCCCAGGCAGAGTTACGTTACAAAGGCAGAGGAGAGAGGCAAGCTCCTCTCTTCTTTTTTTGCTCTTTAAAATCTCACTAAGTAGGACTTCCCTGGTGGTGCAGTGGATAAGACTCTGCGCTCCCAATGCAGGGGGCCCGGGTTCGATCTTTGGTCAGGGAACTAGATCCCACATGCATGCTACAACTGAGAGTTCTCATGCCATAACTGAGGAACCCGCCTGCTGCAACTAAGACCCAGCACAACCAAATAAATAATTAAAAAAAAAATCTCAGTAACCCAAGGCTGGAGTCTCAGTTTATGTGGGCTGCATTTTCATTTCAAGGCGTAAATGCTCCACCATGCTCACAATGTTGGCAGAGACTTGCACGAGCAGTTAGACAGACAAAACTACATAAAACAAAGGTCCTTTCAAAAACATGTACCAGGGGGCTTCCCTGGTGGCGCAGTGGTTGGGAATCCGCCTGCCAATGCAGGGGACATGGGTTTGAGTCCTGGTCCAGGAGGATCCCACATGCCGCGGGGCAACTAAGCCCGTGCGCCACAACTACTGAGCCCGTGTGCCACAACTACTGAAGCCTGTACTCTAGAGCCCGTGAGCCACAACTACGGAGCCTGTGTGCCACAACTACTGAAACCTGCACACCTAGAGCCCGAGCTCCGCAACAAGAGAAGCCACCGCAATGAGAAGCCCGTGCACCGCAACGAAGAGTAGCCCCCGCTTGCTGCAAATAGAGAAAGCCCGCACACAAGCAACAAAGACCCAATGCAGCCAAAAAAAAAAAAGTACCAATGACAGAAACTTAAAGATACAAACAAGGAGTCTTCAGGATGAAGGGGGATGGAAGTATAAGGGTGAGGACCAAAGGAGAGGTAAAGGGAGGAGGGACAGAAAAGACTGAAAAAGAGAAAGAGACAGAAAGAGATTGCTATCTCGACCTGCCCCCTGTTGGTGTCTATTCAGGCAACAATCTGTGCGCTTCCAGAAAGGGCCAGTGAAGGAGGGAGCACCCTGTCCACTGCCCACCGGGTGATCAAGCCCGGAAACCAGCCAGCTGTACGTCATCTGTGGGTCCCCAATCCACAGGTGGGACTCTCACCCAAGTGTACACCAGTATATAGAAATCTGCTGCTTCAGCCCGTTCCCAACAGGACTTCTCTTGGAGGCAGGAAAATAAAGGCAAGAATATTGGGACCATCAGACTTCCAGACACTAAACGATATGAGGTTTGAACCTCTATCACTCACAAATCTCCAGTCGGGGAGAGCCCACTGGACCAAGGTGTGAGGTGAGCCTCTCCCACCTCTGCTTGTCACCTGTCAAGGTGAGCCATTGCCAGCCAGAGGGAGCAGGTCTCACAAGCTGAGAGGAGTGATGCTGTAGCTGCCTGATATCCACTCTCTTGGAAGGATAGGACATAAGTAAGAGAGGACAGAGAGAGAAGTAGAGAGATTTCAGGAGAGGGAAAGGGACAAAGGGGAAAGAGAAAGTGGTGAGGGAAAAAGAACAAGGAGAGGGGGTAAATGTTGCCTGAATGAGGGTACTGAGGCCCCCAGGGGCCAGAAAGGCAGACTTACCAAACTTGCTGACGCTGAAACAAGAGGTCCAGGCGGCCACTTGTCACGCACTGGGAAGCGGCATTCAGTGGTCCCAGAGGTGCCCAGATCCTCTCCTGGGAAGGGGACAATAGTCCCTTCGTAGTGTCACCACAAAGTATGTTACTGATCAGGGTTCTTGGCCCACAAAGTATGTTACCGATCAGGGTTCTTGGACTCCTTAATCAATAGAAATTGATCAGAGGCCAGACAAGAAATTCAGGCAAGGCTTTATTGGGGCTCCTGCCGCAGGACGGGGGAGCGAGAACAAACAACAGGTTCCCTTCCTTGCTCACTCTCTGAGGTGGGGCGAGCAGGTTCCTAATATGGGGTGAGGGTTAGGGGTGTGACCAGGGGTCGGGCCAGAGGGGTGGCTTAGGAGGTTTGCCCATCCCTTTGGTGGTGTTGTGTGCAGGGGGCATGTGCAGTACCCTGCTTTTGCTTTCAGCTCTTCAGAAGTGGCAGTTGGGCTTTTTGGTCTCTTTGTATCTCGTTGTCTAGAATTTGCCCCAACTGTGCATGCATGTAGTTATTTTTAGTCCCTTATATTGATACGTCCTTTGTATTTTGTTGCTCGAGATGTGTGTCCAGGTGCAAGCACTGCAGCAAAGGGGCCCAGGTCCCATATATATATAGTGTGTGGTGTGTGCGTGTGTGTGTGTGTGTGTGTGTGTGTGTGTGTGTGTGTGTATATTCTTTGCCATTATGGTTTGTCACAGGATATTTCTTTTCCATTATGGTTTTTTCATATTCTTTTCCATTATGGTTTGTCACAGGATATTGAATATAGTTCCCTGTGCTATACAGTAGGACATTGTTGTTTATCTATCCTGTATATAATAGTTTGCCTCTGCTAATCCCAAACTCCCAATCCTTCCTTCTCCTACCCACCCCACTTCGGCAACCACAAGTCTGTTCTTTATATCTGTGAGTTTGTTTTTGTTTCGTAGATATGTTGATTTGTATCGTATTTTAGATTCCACATGTAAGTGATATCGTATGGTATTTGTCTTTCTCTTTCTGACTTACTTTGCTTAGTATGATAATCTCTAGATCCATCCATGTTGCTGCAAATGGCATTCTTTTGCTATTTTTGATGGCTGAGTAATATTCCATTGTGTATATGTACCACATCTTCTTTATCCATTCATCTGTTGATGGACATTTAGGTTGTTTCCATGTCTTGGCTATTATAAATAGTTCTTCTATGAACATAGGGGTGCATGTTTTTCAAATTATAGTTTTGTCTGGATGTATGCCCAGGAGTGGGCTTGCTGGATCATATGGCAACTCTTTTTTTTGTGTTTTGAGGAACCTCCATGCTGTTTTCCATAGTGGCTGTACCATTTACATTCCTAGGGGTACTTCTGCACCTGTTCCAGCATGAGCTGCATGGCCGGGTCACTCATTATCTGCTGCACCTCAAGGCAGCCACAGCCCATCACTTCACATCTTCCGGCTGTCGTGTTGGTTGTACTGGGTCATGAGGTAGCATTGGTAACCTTCTGCTGCTTCCTTTACAGTTGGAGTCCAGGTCTGGTGTCTTCCGGTACACATTTGTGGCCTTTGGGTAGTCTTTCATCACTTCTAGGGCAGCTGCTTTCCATGTATAACCCTTGATGAACGTTGGCTCTAGCTGGATACATTCCTCACAGTCCTTGAGTGCCATGTGAAACTCCAGGAGTTTGCTATAGCAGGAAGCTTGATTGCTGTACAATTTAGCATCTTTTGAGTTCTGTTTGATGGCTTCTGTTTAATGCTTCCTGGCCTGGGGATAGTCCCTTTTCTGAAAACATGCATTGCCTTTGTTCTTCTCCTCTAAAGCCCACTCAGGGTTTATGTAGGCCAGTCACTCTTGCTCCTGCAGGATTTTCTCTTCCTGTTGGCATTTCTTGAGCACATCTGGGGTTCAGTGCTCTGCCAGAGACTTGTTGTAGAAATGGATGGCATCCTTGTACTTTTCTTCTTTGAAGTAGGCGCTGCCAATTTGAGCATAAGCTCTGGTAGTCTGTTGGTAGTCTCCTTGGCCAACTTCAATGGCCTTCTCAAAAATCTCCTGGAATTCACTGTAGTTGCCCTTTTCAATGTACATGGCTGCTTGGTTGGTCACGAAAGTAATGTTGGTGGGGTCCAGGCCTGTGGCTGTGTCATAGAGCTTCAAGGTTGCGTCAGAATCTTTCTTCTTACAAGCATCATTCCCCAATTCTTTTCCTTTCAGTGCCTGCTTCTTACTCTCCTGAAGATCTTTTTCCATTGGCTCTGGCTTGGTCTCCTTTTTGGGAGGAGGTGGTGGTGGAGGTATTGTCCTGGGATCACGCTTCAACTTCTGGTACAGACTGGACATGTTGAAAGGGTTCATGAATTTCCTCTCTGCCAGCCAGGCCTCCATACTCTCTAAACCCTCTTTGAGCTGAGGATTGTTTGCTTTGTGTTTTAAACCCTCCTCATAGGTTCGCTTGGCTTCTTCAAATGGGTTTAAGAACTCAAGAGCTTCTGCTTTTCATGAATAGCCCTTGCCCCAGTCAGGCTTGAAGGCAAGAGTTTTGCAACCATCCTCTGAGAGTGTTTCTATTGTCTGTTGTCTCTGCTAGCTCTTGGTTCAATTGTCTGGTCTCCTCCTGTGCCTGGCTGCCTTAGTTGTGTGCCGAATATTTAAAAAAAAAAATTAGTTTGTAACATGTTTTGAGGATTAACACCATGTTATCTTCCTGCAGAGACAATTTTGTTTTCCTGTCCCAGTGCCTGAACTCACTAGAAATTAAAGATCATTTAAATCCAATTTTAGGGATTGAGACTCAAAGCTGGGCTGCAGTGTATGTGAGGTCTGGCTTCCAGATCACCCTTACTCCCAAGGTACAGCCTTCCGGGGTCTCAAACTAGTAGCCTGTGGATTTATAAGAGCCATTCACACACCCTGCCCCAAACTTTGGCAGGCCCTGGGCTCCTACTTTTGTCTCTGTAGTAATCTAGAAGCTGTTCAAAGTACTGCTCTGCTTCCCAGCTGCCTTTTTAGGATTGGCAACACACCCCCGCCCCCGCTGCCTGACATGGGAAAACAGCTCCAAATGCTGAGCCTCCCTCTCTGAATGTTTGTCTCCTCCTGTATCTTGCTCTAGGAGTTCTTCACTGTTGTGTTGACTTTCTGACAGCTTCAGGCAGATTTTTGTTTCTCTGCAGCCAGAGTTTTTATTAAAGGTAAAAATTGCACTGCTGGGCTTCCCTGGTGGCACAGTGGTTGAGAGTCCGCCTGCCGATGCAGGGGACACGGGTTCGTGACCCGGTCTGGGAGGATCCCACGTGCCGCTGAGTGGCTGGGCCCATGAGCCATGGCCACTGAGCCTGCGCGTCCGGAGCCTGTGCTCCGCAACGGGAGAGGCCACAACAGTGAGAGGCCCGCGTACCGCAAAAAAAAGAAAAAAAAAAAAGAAAAAAAAATTGCACTGCTTTTCCAATTTCTTCCTTGGTTAATGGGCAGTTCATACTGCCTACTCCTTCTTGAGACAGGAGCAAAAGCATGGAGTTGGAAATGAACCTGGAAAGGATGAGGGTTCCCACTTCGCCCAAGTGGAGGGTGCTTGCTGGGTAGACATGGAGAAGGGTGAAGAGAGGAAAATCGTGAAAGGCTAAGAGCGCCTAAAAGACTGGGCTGCCTGAAAGGGATGCATGCCCCAAAGACCGTCCACTGCCCCCACTGAGGGAGCCCCGCTCATGTTGGCTGAGTTGGGGGCTGCTGAGTCAGAGAAGGGAGGCCGTGCAAAGTTTCTACCTAACACAGGTGTAAAGTCAGGGCTAGGGCAGTAAAAAAAAAAAAAACCAGAAAACCCCAAATAACAGTGGTTTGAATAAGACAGACATTTATTTCTCTCTCGCACTAAACAAGTTTGGAGGTGGGTAGTCCACGGTCGGTCAGGTGACTTTACAAAGATGTCTAGGACCTTCCTTTTTTGCTCCACCATCTTCCACTCACAGCCTCTACTTCATGGTCCAAGAGCTTGAGTTTCACATTTCAGTCGGCAAGAAGGAAAAGGACAAAGAGTAGCACCTTTTCCTTTTGGGGACACTTACCCTACATCCCTCACGGCACTCATCCTATTGGCCAGAACGGGGTCACATGGTCACACCCACTACAAGGGAGGCTAGGAAATATAGTCTTTATTCTGGACCACCCCATGCCCAGCTAAGAATAAGGGATAGTGGGGACTTCCCTGGTGGTCCAGTGGTTGAGACTCCACGCTCCCAATGCAGGGGGCACGGGTTCAATCCCTGGTCAGGGAACTGAGAAACTAAGAATCCCACATGCTGCACGGCACGGCCAAAAAATAAATTTAAAAAAATAAGGGATAGTATTAGTAATGAAGAACGGGAGGAGGAATATTCAGGGACAACTAGTGGTCTCTGCTAGTGCCCTCCCCTTTCCTATCCTGTCCTCCCCCTCTCCTCCAGGAAGCCTTCCCTGACATCTCCAGTACTTACTAAGTTCCATTTCCTCTGCTTCACAGCTCAGAGAATCTGATTACTGTAAGGAAATTTTGAATTAAAAAATTACTGGATGTTTCCAATGGAAAACTATGCATTGTTTTGATTAGAATACATTCTTCTGATGCCCTCTCTCTATATTTTTAAACAAACATCTCTTTTTTTACAACCTGTACCTTGTCGATGACTGATAGCAGTGCAAAATAATTGTTTATAATCATGCAAATAGATTGTTCACTGGAGATTTAGACCCTCCCCCTACCAATAGAAAAAGCCAGTTTTACATGTATTTCTAAATTTATTTAAACATTCCTTTATTCCATATAAATTAAGGCTTCTTTGAATTCTCCTTTGAACTGGTTGTAACATCTGCCTGGTTCCCTCATTAATACTGAGTTAAACACAATCTTTAACATGTGTTCATTTTTTTATCTGTATGAGAACCATGATTTTCCTGTTTTTCATCATTCAACACCATACACAGCCTGACTTGGTAAGTGGGGGAATCCAGCCAGAGGTTCCAGCAGGACAGATGCCAGTCTGGGCAGAAAAACCCAGGAAAAATGGCTCTAGGTGTCAGACCCCTGACCTTAGAGGATGTACCTTTGGAGATAAAGGGCAGGTCTGGGGCCAGGTTTCCTACTTGGGCACCATTATTCCCAGGGAGGAAGGACAGACAGCAGGTGAGGCAAAGGTGGGCAGGGAAGAAGTAAGTTTGCCTGATTCAGCAGGGACATCTATTTGTCCTTGCCCCAGACAGGGGCTCACAGAGTGATTCTCACCCTGTCGATGTGCTTGACAGAGGTGGGTTGACATCGTGGATACCTGGGCGATGCAGCAGTGGGCAGGGCTGTAACTGGAGAACTGGAGACCCTTCCCCGACCCTGGAGGAGCCTTGACTGGGTCCCTGAGGTAGGGAACTGGGGGCTCTGGAATGTGGCTCCCTCCCATGCATGAGCTGACTCACCTGTAGAACTTTGCTAAGGCTATTCTCTTGGCCCAGAACACCCTCCCTGGAAGCACACTGAGGCCGGAAGGTGCTGTTTCCTCTCTCATACCGCCTCTCCTGTCCCTCCTCAGCCAGCACATGGCCACCTCAGCAGTCGTGGCAGGGGTGGGTTGAGGGGAGAGGGCTGGAGCTGGGCTGGGGAGTGGGCCAGGACTAAGGTCAGCCAGGCAGGCTGGCCAGAGGCCTCCAATGGCTGTGGAGAATTGAGAATTCAGCAGAGGATGCAGAGGGTCCCGGGCTCCCCTATACTCTTCTCCCTGTTCCTCCTGTGAGCCCCCTATTCTGTCCTGGTCAAGTGGCTGGAGCCCTTGGGCCATAATAGCAACACTTGTCTGAGGAGCAAGGTAACAGACAGGGGATTAAGGTCTGGATCGGGCAGGCACCTGCCAAGGGGCACACGTAAGCTGATCCCTCACCCCACCCCCACTCCTCCACCAAAGGACTGGGAGCCCGGAAGAGAGAGCCAGGAAGGGGAGGCCCACCTTCGAAGCTGGAGAGGCCTTACCTCTGGAAGGTACATAGGCAAAGCTGAGCATCTGCCAGCCCCACTGCCGGTGTGTCTAGGCAAATGTCTGCCTGGTCAGCCCTGGGACCACCTGTCTTGTTCCTCCCTTTGGGGTCCTGCCTTGCCCACTGCTGTCATGTTCTCCAGGACTCTTTGGGTCTCCACACACCCTCTCTTCTGGTGCTGGACTAGGGTCACAGGATGACCCAGTGCAGACCCTCCTCCTGCCCCAGGAAGCCACTGCCCCCGATGATCACAGAGAGAGAGGGTTCCCCTCTGTACTCTGCTGTGTTAGGAATGGGTCATGGGGGCGGTGCAGAGCTCTTACACAGAACAGTCAGACTATAATCGCGCTAGGCTGTGGTCCTCTCAGGGCTGTGGAGCTCAGGAGGAGGAGGGAGGCACTGGTACCGGCTGCAGTGCCAGGGAAGGGCCTGGTTGAGGGGCTTGAGCTGCTCCACAAGAAGAGGAATACTACCCAACCCTTGGTGCCAGATCCCCATCCTGCCCCAGAAGCTGTGAATCTTCTAAAAGTTCTTGTATTGAAATCCTTGATCTCAAGCTAGAATTCCCACTCAATTTATTTCAGGTACGAGGAACGGTTTATTTCAGGTGTTGGGATGGCCATCCTGTTGGAGCACAGGGGAAGAGCAGCGAGACCCCAGGTCTAGCCCAGCTCAAGTGCAAATTCCAGTACCAGCCCTGTCATAGACTGAGCCCCATCCTTGTGCATAACCTAAGCCCTGATCCTAGACACAGGCTGAGCCCTGATCTCTAGCTCTTGATTGGGCTTTCTCTGTAAAATTGTTCTTGATCAGCAGGGGCTTGAATGGGGAGAGTGAGCATGTGCTCATCTCCCACCACTGGAGCCTGAGCCCAGAGCCCTTGCCCGGTGGTGTGCAGTGGTCTTCAGGCATGCTTCTGTCCCTCATCCCTCTCCTGTCCCTGGGAGCTCCTGCTTTGACCATCGCTGCTAAGCCGGCCTCAGAGCTGAGAGAATCTTTAGCCCTGCCCCCAGCTTTGGCCCCAGCCTCGCCTAGACTGGCCTGGCCTAGCCAGGAGGGGCGCTGAAGGGGCTGGGAGATGAGGACGCAGTGTCCTAGGGTGTGAGTGGCCTTTGCTCTTGGACTGGAGCCATCAGAAATCAAATCTTCCTGGCCCTGAGGGTGCCTGGGAAGGGGGCAGCCCTGCCAGCCTGGGCAGAGGTTGGGGTTTCTGCAATCACTCCCTCCTTTGTGGAACACTGACATCTCCGGAGACAGAGGCTTCCTGGCATCACCAGGTAAGACCTGGGCATCCTGGGAGCACAGGCAAGGGAGATGGGATGGGGGTGCCAGAGTGGGTTGGCTGGCCTGGGAGATGGGGTCACAGGCCAGAGTCGGGGCAGGGGGGCCGCTTATGGAAGGGCAAGTGGGAGAATGGGGGCAATGGAACTAGGACTGGAGGTATAAGTTGTCAAAGACCAAAGCCTGCCCTTAGGAGGGCCTCCACCCCACAACCTGGCCAGGCCTGGACTCTTAACCTCTTCCCCCCCGGAGGGGCTGGGGTGCAGAAGGCAGCCTCTGGGTGTGCAGACAGAGGAGTGCAGGTTTACAAAGCAGTTGAGCTGTGATTGAACAGAGGGAAAGGGCTGGGCTGAGGGGTTTGCCTGATCCTGGGATGATATATGTGTTCGAGCTGGGTCGGACGGTGGAGGATTTTTCCCTTAGAGGAAGGAGTGCCTCCAGGTAGGAGTTACTGGGTGGTGGCAAGAGGCAGGCGAGGAGGGCGGGAGTTTCCAGCCGATTTCCTGCCATGAAGGGTTCTAGGGATTATCTCCCCTTAAGGGGTTTCTGCGGTCTGCCTGTCCTGAGTGACCTGGGACAGACAGGTCACTGACCCTCTCGGAGGTCACACACAGGCCAGGAGCCTGGTGGGAGAGGCTTTGAAAGAGCTGAAAATTTCCTACGGCTGCCGGGGGTGGGATTGGCGGGGGAGGGGTGCGGAGCATGGTCTGAGCCCCAAACCGAGCCGGCTCCCGTGAAGGCACCAGACCCCTGCCCTTCCTGCCCTCAGCAGCTCAAAGCTTCTTAGGGCCTCCCTGGTCCTTCTCCTCCTGTGTCTGCAGGGGCAGGGGTAGGAAGCGGGGTGGTGAGCGGAAAGCAGGAATGACTGCAGCAAGGACCAGGAGGAGGCTCTGGTTGAGACTCCACACCGTTCTGGATCTGCCCAGAATGCCAGGTCTGCGGGGGTACCCGGGAAGGACCCCTCAACCCAAAGCCCACCCATCTCCACACCCAACATCCCCAGTCCAGGTCTCTGGCCAGGATTCCAGAGGGGCCTAGTGGGGGCGGGCAAGATGGGGACTGTTCTCTGATCTGCCCTCCTCCAGACTCCCCTCTAGCCTAATGTGGTGGAGGCAGGGACCAAAGTGCCTCAGGAGCTGCGGCAGGAGATGGGGCGTGGCTGTCAGTGTCACTGCCCTCCACTAAGTCCCATCCTACCTGGACACCAGCAGAGCTCCCAGCACGGTTAGCACCTCTGCCATCATCACAGCTCTACCATGACTGCCACTGTCGCCACAGCCACCCCACCCCTCCGTCAGCACCACTAACGCTCCCACCCGCGCCCGGATCATCTGCCCCACTGAGACCCTCACCACGTCCACGAAGAGCACCCACCTCGCATTTGAAGACTGGACAGAACTTTTCATTCTTCTTCAGTAGGTTTTCAGGCGTATAACCTCTCGGGCTGTGGGGCTGGCACATTCAACAGAGTCTGCAGCCCAAAGGGAGTAGGGCTTTGCTGGAGGGTCAGGCAGCAGGGGCTTGCAGCTGAGCTGCAGGGCAGAACTGTGGAAAGGGGCCGGGCAGATGCAGCTCAGGGAGTGGCTGGAGGCTTCAGCTAACCAGAGCTCACAGCTGGGCAACCTCCCTTTCCTGAAGGGGGATCCGAGCAGGGTCTTCCATCTGCCACCTTCCATCTGGTCCTGGAGGCTTGGCAGCCTGAGCGAGAGCCTTCAGCATGAACGGGCAGTGGCTTCCAGCCGCTGGGCTTCTCCTGGCTGGTAAGTGGAGGTGCAGACCCTGGGGGGGAGCTGTCCTAGACCCCGCCCACTCACCTGGGGGACTTCCATGGCTCCCACGTCAGGGCTGACCTTCCTTGTCTTCATGTCAGCCTGGCTTTGGTCAGCTCGGAGGATCCTGAGACGGGGCCAGGATCCCCTCCTCAGTCCCCCACGCTTGGGGCTCCATGAGGGCACTCAGTATCACCCACTTGGCGGAACCTGGCATGGGGCTGGCCCCCAAGGGGCTCAGTGCACCCTTGTAGCCAGGTGTGGTATTGCAGCTTTCAGAGATGGGTCCCCTCCCCATCCCCCCACCCCCCTTCAACCCTCAAGAAGCATCCTGTGTTCTGGGAATGGAATAAGGTAATTGCCTTGTTTCCTTGCTGGAGGTTGAACAGCACTTCCCAGCATCCTCAAGCAGCCTGGGTCTCACCAGAAAAGACTCCTTTGGGGAGGGGTCCTGCCGTGGGGTGGAGGACTCCATGGATGGGAGAGAAGAGAGGGACCCTTGAGGTATGCCCCTTTACCCTCACTGTCCCCCTTTCTGGTGGCAGGGCAGAGTTCCCCTGTCTCTGGTGGGCTAGGGCCAGAGAAAGGAAGTTTCTCCAGAGGTAGCCCAGTGGTTTGGGGCAGAGCCAGGGCCAGGGTTTGGGTCTCCTCAGGCGCTCTAAAGGAGGGAGGAGGCAGGGAGGGCAGGCATCTAAGAGGCTGTGGGCCAATCCCACCCCACCGAGCAGCTGGCAAAACAGGCCTCTCCTGTTTTGCATCTGTCCTGGTGGTCTTGGCTTCCGCCCTGCCCCTTCTTCCTCCTCACAAAGACTTGGGTCCGTCTCCCTTGGCTTCTGGCACATCTGTTTTGCAAGGGGACAGCAAGAAGATACTCCTCCCGTGATTCAACTCCTTGGTGACAGTCCTCGCTGGAGTCTTTCCCTCAGCCAAGAGGCCAGGGGAGGCTCCTGGCAGGAAGGCAGGAGCCCTTTTTCCAGAGGCACCTGGGGACCAGCAGGCTCACTCCTGGACTTGCCTCTCCACTCGGACCAGCCTGCCCCTTTGGGAACCACTGGGGTCTCAGGCAGGGCCACACCCAGACCAGCTCCATCAGCAGTGGCTGAGCCTGCAGCCCACAGGGCCCCGCAGTCCCAGCCAGTGTCCTACGTGGCTGGACCTGGAGAGGAGATCTTGGTCACTGGGTCTCCAGAGACAGCTGCCACGTCACCATCGCAGGCTTCTCCACAACCTCTGGCCTGGCCCGTGGGCAGGCACACCTTCAGCCCCGATGCTTGGGTGCCATCTGCATCAGGGGCCAGCATCTTCAGGCCAGGGACTGCCCCACTTCTGACATTGGCTCCAAAGGCCCCAGAGAAGGCCGTGTCCTCAGCACCCCAGGGCCCACTTGCGTTTACATCGATCAGTAACACGTTGGCTGCCAGAGAGCCTCTTCTCCCTGTAGCAACAGTGTGGCCTCCACAGCCCTCACAGTGGGCTCAGGCTCACTCAGAAGTGGTCTGGCGTCCAGTCTGGGCCCAGCGCCCAGTGGTCCTTCAATGTTGCCATTGCCCTCAGCGGTACCCTCTTCACAGTTGTCATCAGCATCACTGCCACTGTCGTCCCTACCCTCATCCCCGGCACCTGCACTAACATCACCATCACCAGTCCTGGCCCCAGTTTCCCCCTTCACCATCAGAGCCAGAACCTCTCCGGATGCTTCTGCATCTGAGCTCCCACCTACAACCTCAGGCCTTATCTTCAGTGTTTCCAGGGCAGGTGGGACACCTGCCCTGCCATCTCTGGTGGTTACAGGGATGGCTGCTCTTCAGTGGACAGTCCAGCCTGGGCCGGTGGTCCCTGCCCACCCAGCCCCCTTGACCACCCTCTCCCTCGGATGTGCCTCTGGCCTTCCCGCCGGCTGCCCGAGCGTCCCTGGAGGTGCTGCCTCCTCCCAGTCGTCTTTCCTGCCTCACCCCGGCCAGGCTGTCTCATTGCGGGACTCAGGCTCCCGCTCCCCAGGACCCAGTCGCGTGACTCACTCTGTGACCTTCAGGATCACCAATGAAGCCTCAGCGGCGCTCAGGAACCCTGCCTCCCTGGAGTACCAGTTGCTGAGTGAAAACATCCGACATCAGGTGCGGCTTCTTCCTCCGTCTGCTCGGGCGTGCTGACCCCAGCCCACCCCCTACCCCACTTAGCTCTGAGCACCCAGGCCTGTCCCGCCTCTGTGTTTTGACATGGGCTGTTCCTCCACCCTGGGCCACCTCGCGCCCTCCGCTGCCCTTGCTGCCTGGCGAAGGCTGCCTCCTTGGAGAGGCCTCCCCTGGTGACTCAGACCCCCTGCCCCGCAGAATCGGCCTCCCTCCCTCTGTGAGCTGCCTTTCCCACAGCGTCCCACCCCAACCTGTGGCTCTCCGCAGACCTCAGCTCCCTGAGGGCAGCCGGGCACAGGGCTGGGTGCCCACAGGGGCTCTTGAAGTGTGGAGTCAATGAAACTCACCCTGTGCCTCTCCTCGGTGTGGGGAGGAGCATGTGGGGTGCAAGGTGGGAGCCCAAAAGGTAGAAAACTGACCCTGTCCTGTGAGTGGCTCCAGCAGGAAGGGGGTGCCAGGCAGCGACCCTTGCAGAGAGTGGGTGTGGAGAGAGCGCTCTCCCAGGAGGGCGGGGAACTGTTACAGGGTAAACAGAAGACTGATTTAGATTGCCAGGGTTAGGGGGTTGCCCAGAGAACACCTTTCTTTTTTTTTTTTTTTTTTTTTTTAGTATAAATTTATTTATTGGCTGCATTGGGTCTTTGTTGCTGCGTGTGGGCCCCCTCCAGTTGCGGTGAGCGGGGGCTGCTCTTCGTTGCGGTGCGCGGACTTCTCATTGCAGTGGCTTCTCTTGTTGCAGAGCACGGGCTCTAGGCGCGTGGGCTTCAGTAGTTGTGGCTCGCGGGCTCAGTAGTTGTGGCTTGTGGGCTCTAGAGCACAGACTCAGTAGTTGTAGCACACGGGCTTAGTTGCTCCGTGGCATGTAGGACCTTCCCAGACCAGGGCTCGAACCCGTGTCCCCTGCATTGGCAGGCGGATTCTTAACCACTGTGCCACCAGGGAAGTCCGAGAACACCTTTCTGAGAAAGGGGAATTTTAACTGGGATGGAGAGAAGGCAGCCAGATAAAATGGGGAGGGGCTTTCTAGACAGAGGGAACAGCGTGTGTGAGGACCCTGAGGTGAAAAGGTGAGCAGAGGCTGAGGCCCAGGGCCACGGGAGAGAGGGGCTGCATGGAGAAGACATGAAACCCAGGGTGGGAGGGGGAGAATTAGGAGGAGGGGCTGTCGTCCAGGTGTGATGGCAGGGTGGCGGCTGTAGGGATACAGGACAATTGGATTGGAGAGTGATTTTCAATAAAACTACAGAGAAGGAAAGGCCTGGGAAGGCTGTGTGTTTGCTGGACAGCTGGAGGCGCCCTGCGGTTCTCAGTAGAGGGTGATCGGCAGGTGGGCCCTGGCGGCCATGTGGGGAAGTCTTGGGTGGCCCCCGGCAGTCCAGGTGGCCAGTGGGGCCATTGCAGGGGCCAGACCAGAGATAATGAGAGTGGATGAGGCTGGGCTGATGCTGTGGAGAAGTGGGGGGCCACGATGACCCTCAAATGCCTCTGTCTGTCCTCAGCTCCAGTCCATCTATCACGAGGCCTTCTCCAGCTTTGAGGGTGTCGGTGTCCTGCTCTTTAGGTAAGTGAGCGAGTCTTTCAGCGTCCACCACCTGCCTGCCAGCCGGTCTGTGTCTTCTCAGGCCGCAAGAGCACTCGCTCAGGCTGCCCCACCGTGCCCAGCCTCACCAAGGCCAGAAGCACCTTAGGGGCCAGGAAAAGCCCTGAGCGGGTGGGCAGGAGGCCCTCATCTGGTTCTGCCACTGGCTGCGTGACCTCAGGTGACCTCCTGCCTGCTCTGAGCCCCAATTCCAGCTGCAGAATTTGGGCAGGGGTGCCAGGCATTGCCTGAATGTGGTGGGAAAGGCAGAGGACTTCCCTGGGGCCAGGACCCCATAAATGACATGTAAACAGATGCAAATCCCCTTTCTGGTTCTGAGCCCCTGGGGATGCTGGAGGGACCTAAAGCCAGATTTGCCAGCAGATGCCAGCCCTGCAATCTCATAAAAAAGGTTGAGAAGGTCCAAATCATCACATGTGAATTGTGAGCTCGGTGTAGACCTTGATAGAGGCTTGATTATACCTAGTGATGGGAAGTTCACCACCACTATCTTTCCAGGCCTTGAGCCAAGTTGGTTAGAAAGTTTCCCCTTTTAATGAACTGAAATCTCTCTCTGAATTCCCTGCCCTGGGTCTGAACAGAAGCTTTGTCTCCCCAGCCCCAGGATGGCACAGCAGAAAACAGGTACTCAGGGGGAAGGATGAAGGAAATCTGGATCCCGAGGCTGCTTGTTTTCAGATCTCTCCCCATAAACTCCTTCAACCCCATGCTCAGGCCAGGCTGCCTCCTCAGGACATGGCCAGTTGGTCCACCTCCTACAGGCTTTCAGAGATTCCTCAGGCCTGTCACCTCCCTCTCTCCAGACCCCCTGCTCCTGTGATGCCACCAAAGATGTTTTGCTCAGTCTGGCTCAGGTTGACTTCCTGATTGCTCACAGCGGCCGTCTCCCTGGGCGGGATTCCCAGTGTTCCTGTTAGAACCAGTTTGTTGGGGTGTCCGAGGGAACCTGCCTTCCTGAGCACCTGCTTTGTGCTCTGCTGGCTGCACCATTAGTCATCACACAACCCTACAGCAAAGGAATCATTATCCGCATTTTAGCGAGGAGGCAGCTGAGACCCAGAGGGGCGTTCTCACACAGGGACTCAGTCCATGGCTTCCCCCAGTGGATTCCCCTTCCTCGGGACACTGGCCTACTTGTGCACCAGCCAGGTCCTCATCCAGCCCCCAGGGCCCTCCCTGCCCCCACTGGACCCCTGGTAAGGATGTGTCTCTGTCCCCAGGCCTGACTCTGCAGCTGTGAATGCCTCCCTTGTGTTTGGGGGCCTCGCCCCGGGCCCCTCTGCCCGTGAAGTCCTCTGGACTCTGTACCGCAAAGTGAAGGCGGCAGGGAAGATGCTGGGGAACCTGTCCCTGGATGAGAGCAGCCTCGCCTCTGATGGTGAGTCTCCGCCCGCCCCCCACCCCCCCCCCACCTCAGTGCCTCCTCGCCTGCCCACAGACGGCTGGGGGTGCTCCCTAGAGGGGTCCAACTCCTGCCCTGGCCATGAAGCAGGGTGTGGTGGATCAGGAGGCTCCTGGGGCCTCCTGAACTCCCAGCCATGGCTCTGCAGGATCCAACCTGACCGACCTGGCCCTGGAGACCATCAGCATCCATCTCATGCTCATGAGGCTCTTCCAGCCCCCTCTCGTCCTGCCTGGCTCTGCCCCCTTTGTCCTGCTGGAAAAGACGATCCTCCGACAGGTGAGGTGGCCTCTTGCCCTCCCTCCGAAGCCTGGGACACCCACTTTGCCTTCCTTGACTGCAGGCCTCCGTGGCTTGGGGGTGAGGCATGGGGCGGCACCCAGCCACGGCCCTGTGGGGGGAGGCAGGCATGGAGGGCACACAGCCCTGCCCGATGGGCCCCCGTTTGAGGGGTGATGCCCCGCCCGGGGGTGGGAAGGTTGCCTGAGGGAGGTGACAGCTCTGTCCCAGGGGGCATATGGTCAGGCTCTGTAACCAGACACCCCTATCCAGGGCCAGCACTAGGGTGAGGAATTGAGACACCAGGACGCAATGTTTAAGGAGACACTCAGTTGCCTCACCCCAGCCCTGCCCCCACCCCATCCCACGCTGGGTCTCAGCAGTGACAGTCCCCAGGCCTGCCCTGACCTCCAGGACTCCCCACAGGTCACGCCTGTGGTGTCAGGATTCTATACAGCTCATCCCCAGGAAGACCCCCTACTCCTCTTCGGGTGGGTTGGGCTCTTCCCCTGCTGCCCAGCCTGCCCTGCTCCTCTCCTGGGGGGCCACCCTGGGGCAGAGGGGGGTGTGACTCTGAGCCAGGCCATGGGAGCCATGGGCTGGGGGCCACCAGGGGAGGGCTTTGTCCCAGGTAGCTCCAGCTGGCCCTATAAAGCTCTGCCCTAGGACGTAGGGAGCCCTAGTGCCTGAGGGTGTGCTGGGGTGGGAGGGTGGATACCTGCTTCTAGAAACGTGCTGGTGGAGCCTGTAACCCCTGCACTCCCCCCTTGTACTCGCCATAGTAATGCGGACCAGTGGGTGGGCGTTTACATCGAATACAAGTTCCAGACCCCCATCGGTACCCACCTCCCAGGCTTGGCCAATCACCTGGCCCAGACCATAACGGATCCTGCTGTCCAGAAATCCAGCATCATGGCCAATGGTGAGTCAAGGCTGGGATCCCTGTGTGTCTTTGGCCAGCAGCCTCTTAATCTCTCTGGGTCTCAATGTTCCTCCTCTGGAGAATGGACAGAATTTCATTTCGACCACGAATACTCTTGTGCTGGGGCCACCGAGAAGAATCAGATACGGAGCCTCAGATGGGGAGCTGGATAGATAGATAAGCTCTGTGGGCCATCGTATCTGTCACAGCTACTCGACTGCTCCTTTATAGCTAGAAGGCAGCCCCAGACAATATGTAGACAGATGGGCATGGCTGTGTGCCAATACAACTTGATGGATACGGAAACTTGTATATCACATAACTTTGATGTGCCACAAAATACTATCCTTTTGATGTTTTTCAACTATTTAAAAATGTAAAAACTATTCTTAGCTCATGGGCTATACGTAAACAGGCAGCGGGGCTGGATTGAGCCTCAGACTGGATGTGGCTGACTGCTGGCTGAGAGCATAGAAGTTGGGGTGAGCAGCCCTGGGGCAGGGCTTGGTCCTCTCCCAGGGCTCCCGGGAGAGGGGGCTTAGGCCCACCTCCCCGCCCCTCTAGCGGAGAAGGCAGAGCTGGTGCAGTATGAAGTGTGGCTGCAGATCCTGGGCCAACCCTTCACCAAGGCCTTGTGGGACAAGAGCAGCCCTAAGTCCCAGAAACTTCGGGGGATGCCGATGAGATGGGTGAAGTGGGGGCGGGGGGAGAGAAGGGAGGAGCAGGAGGCTGGAGGCTTCCTGTGTAGGGACCCAACAAGGCTGCAGTACAGCTGTGACCCTCTTCATCCTCTCTGCTCCCCAGCTGACCACCATCCTCAGGCCTCTGCAGAACTCGGCCAAGTGGTGGTGGAGGTGTTCCAGTAAGGCCGTGGTGCCTCTGGGTGACCTGGGGCCCAGGGCTGAACCCTAGGGGTGGGGCCGGTGGCTCAGAGAAATGGCCTTCCTGAGACCCCCCCCCCAGGCCGTCTAGCCTCCCGACACTGGTGATGATTGTCCTGCCAGGCCCGACCCACTGACTGCCAGGGTGGGTGTCACCTTCTTCAGGGCCGCGCCGGCCCGAGCCCTCATGCAGGACTGCGTGCTCCGGGGTCTGCATGCCCTGCAGGAAGCTGAGGGCCTCTCCGTGGAGATGATGGTCAGCCCAGACCTCCGTCAGTGCCTCTCTCCCGGCTTCCCTCTATCTGTGTCATCCAGCCATTTGCATCCTCCCTCAGGCTCGTTGCCTTGATGCCCCTGCTTGCCCTCATTCTGAGAAGAATCAGGGCAAGCAGGGGCAATGCCCCTCCTGCACTCCCTTCTTCCTGGACTAGCCCCCAGCTGGCTGCTCTTTAGGGTCCAGGCCCGGCTCCTCCTCTTCCCGGGAGCCCTCCAAGGTGGCCCCAGCTCTAGAGCTCTATTCCTGTAGCACTTTCTGGGCCAGGACCCCTCGCCTGGGACTTCTCCGCAGGCCTGGCTTTGCCTTCTCAGGGGTCTGTGGTCTGGAAGAATGCAGACCCACCCAGCCATCATCTCCCCACTTTGTTCTGAAGTCTGTCTCAGGTCAGCTTCACACCTCCATCCCCAGCTATGCTGTGGCGCTCATCAGCCTGGGGCTCCTGCTTATTGCACTCACCCTTGTCCTGGTGAGTGTCTGACTGGGCCAGGGTCCCTTTCCCGGGAGACAGGCTGGGCCCTTGACCCTCTGAGTCAAGCTGAGGGGTCACTCCCCACCCCAGGAACTGAGGGGCTTCCAGCCAGGGAGCTTGGCCTGACCCCACCCTTCCCGTCCCAGGTGCTGACGCAGAAGACCTACTTCGGAGTGTCCAGGTACGGAGGTCAGTTCTTCCCGCTCCCCCGGGACGTTTACTCTGGATGGGGTCGGCCTCCCAGCCACCAAGGCCTCGTGCAAACATTTCCCAGTGGGTGTTGACGGAGCCTGGGCGGTACAGTCACTGTGCCCCAAAAGCTCACCCCCTCTGTCATGGGGGGTGAACCCGGGGTGGTCAAGCAGAACCCTCTAAATGCGCTCCACTTAGCCCCAGGGATGCTGCAGAGGGTGGGTGGACAGAGGCAGAACTTAGGGCCCCACGTGGCCAGGAGAGCTGGAGCAGGGAAGGAGATCTGAGGAGGGGAGCTTGCCTCGGCCACCGACCACCGGAGGACCAGGCAGCGACTCCTCCACGCCCCGGAAGAAGTGGGGACACGTGCCCCAACTCAGTGTCCCCTTTGACCCCAAAGCCAGGAGGACGTGGGGGAGGGCAGGTAGCAGCATTCTGGGCACCCTGTTGTTCCTGACTTTTGTCCTTTCCCCACCCCCCAGACGCCCCTTCCCGCACTCCAAACCCCTCCTCCCGCCGCCCCCAGCCTTCCACAGTCAGCGCCTCAACCCTGACAACGGGAGCCAGAGCAGCAAGGCACCACCTGAGGTCACACAGCAAGGGGGGCTTCTTCCCTCCTAGCTCATCCAAGGACTAGACGACTCCCAGGGCCGCGACAGAGGCAGGGTGGGGGGACAGTGCCTCACCACCCACACCAGGGACACCAGGCGTGCTCTAACCACGGCGGCACCCACCTCCCCCCGGAAGGTCTGGGAAACTACTCGATACCATCGTCACACTCAGGTCAGGCCCTGGGGAGCGGAACAGGGCAAGATGAAGGCCTGCAGAAGATGCGGGCAGGGGAACAGAGCTGGCGCCCTCACACCTGGCCTGACACGGTGGTGGGGCTGGAGGTATCACTGGTCTCGAGCCAAACTCCGGTCCTTTGGGGGTATGGAAAATTAAATGACACGGCGCAATCAGAAGCTAGTACAAAAGACTGCTTTTGTTTCTAGGCAGTCATCCAACATGAGGACACAGGAGAGATTCAGAGCAGAGCCCACAGGAGGAGGAGGTGGGGGCAGAAGACTGACAGGGTCAAGGGTGGAAATATGGGGACCCTTGGGGGCGAGGCCTGGTCCCAGCCCCACCTCCGCCTTAGGTCCGGCCACCCTCAGACCAAAGGCCTTGGGGTGCTGGTGGCCGCAGTGAGGCCTGGCTGTGTGCCAGGGAAGGTTGTCGCCGCGGGGCAAGCTGGGCTCAGAGAACAGACCGCCTGGCTGGGGAAGGTCTAGGACGGAAGCTGAGCTGACAGCCTCTCAGGGGCGGAGGGTGGGGCTTTGGAGGGGGAGGCAGCTTTCCTGGATGACAGCCAGGGAGGTGAAGGCCTTGGGCCACAAAGCTCCAGCGACTCCTGGGCCCCCTGGGACGTGAGAGATTTGGTAGCACAGGGCGATGGTCTTTGAAACCATGACCTAGAAGGGAAGGAGACTCAAGTGTAGTCTTACCTACAGAAGAGCCGGCAGGCCCGGTGAGGGGACCCAGGAGCCTAGGGCCCAGACCATGGGCTTACCTGGCCAAAGATAGCAGCCAGCACCAAGATGCCAGAGAGGGTCAACAGGAAGGTCACCATGTAGAGGTTGACTGTAGCTGACGGCCGATTCCTCTGCACTTCTGGAATACTTAAGCTTTCATTCATACCCCTGAAGGGCCCCTACCCCCCCAAGCCTCTACCCCTTGGTACCCGGAAACTAGCCTGATATCTGCACCTATCTTGGGTCAGCCCCCTCTCTCCACGACTTCTGACGCGAGGGCCAGGGCAGGCCAGGGACTAGGGGGCGGCTCTGCAAGGTGCTCCCCCAACCGTCAGGATGCCTAAAACATCCCAGCTAGTGTTTTTCTTAGGGAGGGAGGGTTATGCCAGTCTTGTTCTCCCGAGCTTCCCCCCTTACCATGAGAGTCCCTGTAGGTGATACAGGAGAGAAGGGGGCGGGATAAGCAGGAAAGAGCCTGAGGGCTAAGGCTGGCCAGTGAACGCTGAGCCCCTCTTTTCTTCAGGCTTTGGTCGCCTGGCCCTCCACAAGCCAGGCTGTCGAGCATCATGTGAGGCCTTGCATGAAGATACAGTTCAGACACACCCAGTGACCTCTATGGGTTTGAAGGAGAAGGTACAGGGGAGGGAACCCACACATGGGGACCTAGCATGGTCTCTCTGGAGGTGAAGTGACAGTACCTGCAACACGTAAGGAGAAAGGGTCTACCTGGCAAGGTGAGCCAGCCATGCGGACACCAGGCTGGACAGACATCACCAGGGTCTACAGGATGGCGGAGGGGCCTGGCAAACCAGCACCCTCACGCAGACGAGTCTTTCCTAAGCAAGTCTTCCCCATGGGCCAGATGGGGCCTGCAGGACACTTCCCACGGCCCACCGTTACACGGACTTTAATTCTCAGCAGCTCTGGAACTGCACAGTCCCATTCTCCAGCTGAATAAACAGAGGCTCAGAAATGAACATGCAGTGCTACCTTGATCACTCCGCTGCTGCCTCCTCCAGAAATCAGTTCATTCTAAAAACCTAACACTCATCAAGCACCTGTGAACAGGTGCTATTATCCCCATCTCGCAGCCGAGGAGAGGGAGGCAGAGGAGTTAAGTGACTTGCCCAAGGTCACAGTCACAGGGCTCCAGAGCCTGCATTCTTGACGACCACAGGCCCACAGCAGGGCGGTGCTAGCATCTGCACCTGAAAGGTGGGAACTCGGCTGCTTTCTTACGCCCACCCAGAGGACAGGGCGTGCAGCTCCAGGTTTTGGGAGGAGGCAGTGCAGGAAATAAGCCGGCCCATTGGGCCAGTGGTTCTCCAGGGTCTGAAAGGCAGGGATAGTGCTGTGAGCCACTCCCCCACCCACCCCAGCGACACTCACTGGGAACCTTAAATCAGCACCTGCCAGAGGGCAGGGAAGGGGCTCAGCCCCCGCTGCACCAGGACTGGGAGGTGGGCAGGGATGGGCACTCTGCCTCCAAGCAGCCTCAGGTGGGTGAGAGAGGACCAGATCTCTTGCCTCACCCTTTCCCCCCACCCCAAGGTGCCCTGCAGGGGAGAAGGGGCAGCTGCCCACCAGGCCATTGCTCAGCTGGAGAAGAGCCTATGGGAACCATGGGGGCTGTATCCTAGAAGGAGAGCATGACCTCCTGGTTAATCCAAGGCCAGGCCCAGGCCTACCAAGGTGGCCACATCTCCAATGAAGGCCTGGTAGATAAGAGATGCAATGTCCCTGAGCGGTTCTATAAACTTCCTGTTAAGGACAGACGAGGAAATGGGCAAGACAGTCACGTTCAGTGAGAGCCTGGCAGGTAAAGGAGGGGCCAGAAGCAGACAAAGGTCAGCTGGGCCCAGACCTGGCCCCTGGAGGGACAGCAGGCTGGGGGAGGGGTGTCACTCACCAGCCACAGTGAGGGAGCTCAGGTCCATGAGCAGCTGGGCAAGGCCATCAGCACCTGGGGACCGTCTGCCGGACCTGGCTCTGCACTCGGGCTTCTGCCTGGAACCACAGGTGCCTGACACTGGCCTGAGGTAGGGAGGGTGGCAGGAGAGGCACCTCAGCACGGGCGCAGGGGGATGCGGTGCCCAAAAGAGACCACTAATACGAGCTTAAGCGAGTGTCATCCTGGGACATCTTGTCCACATAAGTCAGACCTTATCCCCACCCTCAGCTCACAGTCTGGTTGGGGCTTGACAAACAGATGTCAGTGCTGTGGAGAGGGAGCCTAGCCAGCCTGGGACATCCAGCAAAGATGTGTTTTGAATCTGCCAAGAAGATTCATACACAACAGAAGGACCCTCAGGTCCAAGTCCAGGGCCCAAGAACTATGGGCTAGGTGTTCACCCAGGGGCTGGAAGGTGGCAAGGCGATGGCCAGAGCCTGTCTTGGTGGGGCAGCCCTGGGGATGGCTGTGTCCGGCATCCCCCAGGGCTGGGATAGGGGACTGCCCAGGGGAGGGGTCTGAGGACCTCTAGGGAGACAGACTCAAGGCGTCCTGGGCACCTGGATCAGGAAGCACGTGAGGGCACCCTGCCCAAGGCCAGGTAAGAACCTGGGGGATGCCTTTCTAGTCTAAGCCACTCATGCTGCAGCCCAGACACCATCTCCCCTCAAATAGGAGATGAGTTGGCAGGGAAGGCACCCTATTCCCTCCCTCCCTCCTCCCCCCCACAGCCAGATGTGAAGGGAGGTGAGAGGCTGTTGCAGGACCCAGCCTGCCTGGGTTCTCTAGCACCTGGAGTGGGTGGGGAGAGACAGTGAGCTGAGTGAGAAGAGCCAAGGTTCCACTGCCCCCTCCCTGCAGGGTGACCTTGGACAAGCTGCTTGCTAGCCCTGGGGCCAGGAGACTCACAGGGGAAGGGCCAGGTTTGGAGGTCTTGATCCTAGAGCCCAGAGCTACCCCTAGAGAGGACAGCCTATGGAGCCTTGTCCTCCCGATTCTGCCCCCGGCCCCTGGGAACAGCGTCCTCCCAGCTCAGAGGCCCTGGAGGTGGAGGGGCTGCACCTGCTTTCAGATTGCTCCATAGGTGTGAGTTGGCCTTCGTCCTGAGCAGGGGGCTGATCGCACTATCACCCAGGTGATGGGCAGCTTCTCAGGCTACAGGTGCTCCGAGGTATACCCTGCGGGGCACAACACCGGGAGGGTGTAAATACATTGAACAGGGCCCCCAGGCCACTCTGGGCCAAGACCTGAGCTCTGTTTGGCCATGGTGGCTCTGACCTGCGGCAACCCCTGCTGGGCCTCGGTCTTCCCTGCTATCTCATGAGGATGTCAATATTGCCTTGGAAGACAAACAAGGGCAACCTTAGCTCCCAGCAGGCCCAAGACCAAAGGAGGCAGGGTTCTGGGTTGTTCTAGAAGGTGAGGCTGGGGCAGATGAGGGCCTTGCCCCGAGGGAATCACAGCCATCTGGGTCCTAGTCTAGACCCTCATAGGCCATCCCATAAAACCCAACCCTAATATGAACCCCTACGGAAAGCATTAAAGTGCGGGGGCAGGAGGGTGGGGGATGACCCTTCAGGAAAAGGTTCTTAGGCCTAGGGGAAGGTTTGAGCTGGGCCGCAGGGCAGTCAGAAGGGTAGGTGACAGGCATCCTCACAAGATCAACCAGGGAACCCAGGAGGGACAAAGGTGTGGTGGTGGGCATGTTCCAGAAGAGAGCGGGCATCCCCCCCACTCACCGCTGGGGCTGAGTGAGGCCAGGCCTGTGCACCAGGGGCAGCAGGTACCCTTGCGCTGGCGCGCCTCGGCTACCATGGTGCTCGGGAAGTCTGAGTTGGCGAGCAGAATCTGCCTCCAGCCTCCACCTGGCTCTGCACCCACACTGACCTCTGGCTGCAGGGAGCCGGTGCGGTGAGGACTCAGCTGGCGCCCTAGCCAGCCCTGGAGGCCGGGGCCCCTCCCCAGCCTGGAAGGGGCCTGAGAGGCGGGCAGGGCCCCTAGGCTTAGCAGCCCACGCAACACCATGGAGCCGAGAAGACTTACGAGAAACAGACTGGATTTTAGGAAGCAGGCATGGAGGACAGCAAGCACCTGAACCGAGGAGAGGGAAGCCTCTAAGCGTGGACTCCATTGGGCATGACCACCTGGGAAGGGCTGGGCTCGACTCCACCATTAAGAGCTGGGGCCGTGGGGGAACCGTCCACCTCGCTGCCTCAGTTGGCCCCCTTTGCTGAGGAAAGGAGGGATAATTGCCTCTCACATGGAACCTAGGACAAAACAAAGTGTCAGTCCCACATGGGTACATTCTAGGGAGGGAGAGGCCAGGGGCAGCATTGTGTGTGCTTGGGGCAGGGTAGGAGATACGGAGAAAACTGCCTTCTTTGAGGGCCTAGGAGAAAGGAAGATAAGCAGAGAGGAACTCCCAGACATTCTGCCTCAGGCCCTTTTCCAGCCACCTTCTAAGCAGGCTAAGCCATAACTTGGATGGCACTGTTCTTACTGTCAGTATGATTTCCAGGCAGAGCCAGGGTTGAGGGAGGAGCAGTGCATAGGTGACATGCATGAGACAGAAGTGGAGAGGAGCAAGGGAGCCTTGGAGGCCAGGCCTGGGGCTTCCGACATGGTACCTGCCTTGGGCACAGGCAGGCCGTGCTGGAACAACCTGCCAGCTGTGGCCTCCAGCTCAAAGGTATCCAAGTGCCAGGCCAGGACTGGAGCCAGACTCCCCTCAGGGGCAAGAGACAGAGTGGGATGGGACATAGGACACCCAGCCATTATTGGGGTTTGGGGTCTGCTGGCCAGATGGAAAGACAGAGGGACTCTGCTTGAGGGAAGAACTGGGGCCTGGACCACTCAGACCTACCTCTGTGACAGGGGCAGTCCCATCCTCCAGTTAGACTCATAAGCTGACCAGAGGGGACCTGTAGTCCCCCCAAAGTCCCCACCCCCTCCCACCCAAGTGGGCACCATAAAAAGGGGTGCAGAAACACCAGGCACTCCCCCCAGCTGGCTGTGGCTTCCTGTGGTGGTCTCCAGCACCCCTGAGTGAGTCGAGTTGGGGGTCCCAGCAGCCAAGGTGGGAGGAGAGCTGGGTCCCCCCAGTGGACACTGGATAGGCACACAGCAGAAGCTGTGAGAGCTGGTTCCTCAGGACTGAGCACCGCTGCCCAGATGTCCTCAGAGACACTCCTCCTGCCCAGTTCAGCCCAGAGAGCCAGGGCCTAGTGCCAAGCAGGCTCTCTGCTTGCGAGGAACGTCCTGGGGGTCATTACACCTCTCTGCCCAGAGGCTCAGGTGTCCAGGCTCTGGGTGGGCCAGCAGTCAAAAAGAAGGGGGCCGTGGGTCTGGGGCCCTGGTGTGGGTCCCCCAGCAGTCAGAGGCCTTGGTGGCCACAGAGCCAATGGGTAAGGGAGAAGGGGGACTGGGCTCTGCCCCACTGAAGTCGGTGGCACCAGGCTCCAGAAGGGTCCCTGGGAGGAAGACCAGCACGGAAGGAAGTATTGCAGAAACCTCAGGCACCTCCTCTGCAGGGTGGGCCCAGCTGAAGGGCCCATATCAGGAAGGTGGGCCTTGGGGCCACAAGAGAAAGGGGCTACCTGCTGGTGCCGCATGGAAAGCAAGCCTGGTGTACAGAACGTGGCATCAGCTGAGCAGGGCGAGATCTCCCTGAGACAGGCTTACACCTGGACACAAGCCTCCTCCAGCAAGAAAATACAAAGTATCAATATCAGGGACTAAAAATAACTGCTTGCATGCGCAGTTGGGGCAAATTCTGGACGAGATACAAAGAGACCAAAAAGCCCAACTGCCACTTCTGAAGTGCCTGGAGCAAAAGCAGGGGGTCGGGAGCAAAAGCAGGGTACTCGGCATGCCCCCTGCACACACCACCACCTAAGGGGGTGGGCACACCACCTGAGCCACCCCTCCGGCCTGACCCCTGGACACACCCCCACATAAGGAACTGGCTCACCCCACTTCAGCTAGCGAGCAAGCAATGGAACCTGTCACTTGTCACTTGTTCTCGCTCCCCCCTGCTGCAGCAGGGGCTCGAATAAAACCTTGCCTGAACTTCTTTTCTGGCCTCTGATCCATTTTTACTGATTAAGGAGGTCGAGGACCCAGTCGGCAACATCCCCACCAGTCCTGAGGAACGCTGGAAGAGCCCGGGAGGCCAGGGGCTGGGGCCAGAGGTGCCCACAACCAGGAGAGGGGTCTGAGCTACCTCCAGATAGAGCAACACCAGGTCCGGAGAGGCTCCAAGCTGGACAACTGGCAAGGGCTGGGGTACCAGAAGCTGGGGGCCTGGGATGCACACTGGGCTGGAAGGCAGTGTTGGGGAAGCACCAGGCAGATCTGGTGGGGACCTGGTTTAGCGGCTGGGACTCGTGCCACCTGCTAGGCTTGGCTTTACCAGGGTGGTGGTGGACAGGGCTGGGGAAGATGCCCCTGGAAGCTGGCGTCCGTGTGTCCTCAGGACCAACAGGTGGCAAGCTGAGGGGTGGCAGGGAAGGCTGGCCAGGGCTACCCTGGCTCTCCCACACTGAGGAGGCGCCAAGCTTTGCGGAAAGGCAGGCAGGGCCCAGGACTGCCGGGGCACCCAGGCCTCCCCGAGCAGGGTCTCTTGCCCACTCACAGTGGATGGGAGCCCAGGCCTCACTGAGGACACTTCAGAAGGAAGGGCCAAGGCCTCAGCAGGCAAGAGGCTGGCGGAAGCCCCTAGCTTCTCTGCCGTGAGGCCCCAAGCCAAAGCCCCAGTCCCTCTGACAGCAGGGCTTGGGGAAGGGAGGTTGGGAGGGTCTGAGGACAAACAGCCGCCACGGAACCGCAGGCTGTGAACTATGGGGAGAGAAGACTGCCCCGGGCTCACCACCCCACCTGAGAAGGAGAGGGACTTGTAGATGATTTTATCTGGTGGCTGGTGGAGAAAGGAGCAAGGGGCCCCCCCTACCAGGCCTAGTAATCACTGGACAGGCCTCTTGAGGTCCTTCCCAGGAGCCCAGGTTCTCGCTGCCCTGAGAAGACACAGGGGCCTGGGGGTGGGGTCCCTAGAGGACAGAGGCAGCGGTGCAGGAGGCAGAGTGACCAGTTCAGGCTGAGGCTGGAGAGGGGTGGAGGGGGTGTCAGATGGGGTGGATAGCTCCATCGACGGACAGACGAGCCTCTGGGTGGGCAGCAGCTAGGACGCCCAGAGTTGGGGTCCCCAAGGAGATAGCAGTGTACCCAAGGAGGCCCCCATCTGCCTGCCAACCTCAGTCCAGCCAGGGGAGTGAGAGGAGGGGCTCTGCAGCACCTCCCCTGCCCTGGGGCCTGGAAGGGCTGCATTAGACTGGGCTGGGGCACCCCCTGGGCCGGGGGCTGAGGGAGCTGCCCGAGAAGAGGTCCCGAGAGCACAGAGGACAACAGCCGGAGCAGAGCCCAGCGCTCACCGGCCGGAGCGTCCCCGCGGCCTTCCTCACACCCGCGCCCTCCCCAGGCTTCTTCAGCTGGGGCCGGGCCTAAGGGGCAGCAGGCAGGGCTGGTGGCACCACTCCCACTTCCAGAGGGGCCTGGGGGGTCAGAAGAGGCACATTCAGTCAGGTGGGAGTTGGGGCCTACTCCATTTCTCCTGCAAGGGGCTGAGGGAGAGCAGCCCGGTCACTCCAACCCCCAGTGACAAGCCAGGGAGGAAGCCGTGGAGGTTACCGAGGGGAGGGGGTATCCTCGTACCCCTGAACCCCTGCATAGCCTCACTCTCCTCCTCCCCACGACACCCGCTCGAGACAGAGCTTCCCCCTCACTCACCTCCTTGCAAGCTTAACTCCTGGCAGCAAAACTAGCTGGTTGGGCCCCTCAGCCTTTTGTACTGGGCTGGGGAGTCAGGTGGGGCAGCCAGGGGGCAGGGCCTCACTCAAGCTGGAGGCTCACCTGAGCGCCCTCCTCCTTTTAACTTAGGGCAAGAGGTGCACGTGATGTCTAGCAAGCCCACCTGGGTGGGGAGAGAAGCCCAGCCAGGGCAGGTCTGGGCCAGGCCAACAGGGGGTGGGGCGGAGCCAGGTACAAAGGTTCCTGGCCTCCCCGCTGGCCCAGAGCCCTCAGGACTGGCTCTAGGTGTTAACACAGGCCCTGACTTGATGTGACCATCAGCAAGTTCCTGTACCAGTTTCCCGATCTGTAACCTAGAGGGAGTAGTAGTCCGTGTTACTGCAACACCTGACTCAGTATCACCTTCAATTAAAACCCAGGTTCCTGGGCTCTGCCCAAGACCCTTCTCAGTGGGGCCCGGGAAACCATTTCCCAGGTGATTGTTTGAAAAGCCCTGCGTGGGCGCAGCCCAGCCCAGGAGCCTTAGCCGGTTACAGGGAACGGTGGGGTCAGAACCGAAGCAGAGTGGGCCCCACTCCAGTTTCCTTGAGGGCTGGGGGGCACCCAGCACACTCAGCTCCACACCTCATCCCCCACTTCCTTGCCCTCAGCTCTTAGCCATCAATGTCCCCGCCAAAGAATGGAACAGGCTTTGTGAAAAACTGTGAGGGGTGGTAGCACTGCCTCCCTGACAAGAGTCCTGGGGCAGAGTTCCGTTCCCGTCCCTACCACCTTAGGCTGGGCTCCTTAGGAAGCTGTCGTACCTCCGCCCTTAACAGACCCCTCAGGCCAGGGCCAGGTCTCTCCTCTCAGACTGGGCTGACAGGACACAGTTATCCCAAGGGAGGCAGCCACCTCCCCCAACCAGCTCCAGCTCTGCACTGCTCTCGCCCAGCCTCTGCACCATTACAGTCCTCTAGGGCCCCAGGCGGACTCGGGTGCAGAGTCCTATCTCAAGGCCTCAGATCCTGCCAGGTAACTGTGCGCAAGATGCATGCCTGGCATGTGACAGGGACACAGTAGGTGTACAAGGAAGGCAGGAAAGGAGGGAAGAGGGCAGAGGAAAGAAGGAAGGAAAAGAAAATAAAAAGTAAAGAAGGAAAGAATCAGAGCCAAATCCAGCAAGGCCCTGGTAGCCGGGTGGGTGAGGCTGGCAGGCTGCAGAAGCCCAGGGCCTGGGGGTTCAGAGTGACCTCACCTACGTTGCAATCCTGTCTCTCCCTGCCTACAGTGGTAGCCCGGAGTGTTTCAAACTCTCCAACACTTCAGCTTTCTGTAAACATGAACCACACCCCAGCTCTTTAGGTTGCAAGACAGACTGCGTTGACGTGGTAGAAACAGGCTGGATTTGAGCCTTGTTTCCGGGCCACGCCTCCTCCCATCTCGTTCCTGCACTCCAGCCACACCTATGTCCTCTGGGACCCTGCACATGCTGTTCACCTGACTCAGGAAGCACTTGGCACTCATTTACCCACATCTTCCTACTTGGCTCCAAGGCCCACTTCAGGCAGCACCTCTTCTGGGACCCAAGGACACCTCCTCACACCCCGGTTAGGCCAGGCCCCTTCTGAGTTTCCATGGCACCCTTCCCCCAGGTTCTGCACCGCAGTCACCACATGTGTTGGAGTTATCTTTCTCCTGACCCGTCCCCTTCCCAGGCCAGGGGACTCCTCGGGCCTGTGTGGATAGAGTACTGGGGGCAATGGGTGTACACAAATAGTGTAGCTGAGCTCAGTGAAGACCCACAAATATTAGGATAGATGCTGGTAGGTGTGACCAGCCCTCACAGACTGGCTCTGCCCAGACGGAGTGGGAAACCACGGCCAGGAAGCAACCTCAGCAGCCCTGAGAACCAACCTCTGTGGGAATACATGCCAGCAGATGCAGGGTGTCTGGAGGGAACCTAAGCCCAGCTAAGGTGTAGAAGGGGCCATCCCTCAGTGGAGAGATGGGGACAGCTCTGTTTTACCTAGCCTTTGGCAGGCACATCCTTGGTCCTGGCAGAGGGGCACACAATAGGGTCTGGTGACCGGCATTTTCTCACTGGGCAGTGGGCTACAGACCAGCGACCACCAGAACCCACATGGGTCTCAGGAGGGAGAGGCTTTGCCTGAGCAGGGAAACGGCTGCCCCGTGGGCATGTGGTGAGGGCCCATGTGGCCGGAGCTAGTGGGTACAGCGTGCTTGTCGGCCTCAGCATCTTCTGGGCTGGGAGCAGGGAGAGCTGCAGCCTCTGACTGAAGGGCTAGCGATGACATCACCTGGCGATGACATCTGAAATCTATGACCTCCCCACAAGACAGTCAGGCCCCATGTCCAAACACAACCCAAATGCCTTCACGTTTAATGGCCTGCCTCCAGGGCCCACAGCCTTATTACAGACCTTAACTAGGCTAAGGGCCCAGCTTGCCAGCCTCTGGCTCAGTTCAGCACTCTGCAAGAAGGTAACCCCACAGCAGGCCTGGCTGATGGGGCCCTGGCTTGGGGAGGGCCAAGGTCCTTAGTCGACATCTTCGGAGACCTCGCAGGACTGAGCTGTCACTCAGCCTGTCCCTTTTTTAGTCCCCGAGTCCCTGCAGCTGCTTGGCTTCCGGCAAACACACAACTTTCCTGGGAAAATGCACCAGGTTGGGGCGGCACCTCAGGGAATTCACTGGTGTCAATTCAGCACAGGCCAGGGGCTCCCAGGGGTGAAAGCAGCAGGCCCAGGACAAGGATGCCAGCCCCAGGCTGTATCCCTGCACCCCCTGTAGCAGGGGATGGGAGGGGAAGGCTCCCTCAGGGAGCTCCAGACTCGGGGGTTAGGGCCCAACCCCAAATGCTGGGGCTGTATGTAGCCCTAGGCTTTCCTGGGAAGTGACTCTAGAAAGTGTGTGGGCCATATACACTGGACAACATACCACTCTAAGATGACCAAGTCCTGTGATACATCAAGACTTTCTAGAGGAAGGTTCTGCGGGCCTCAGCCTCCTATTCCAGGCCCTGGCTGAGATCTAGGCTCCTGTCCTGGGCAGGAAGCAGAGAGCAAACCGTGATGGGTGTGTGTCAGGAATCACCCCACAACAACCCTGTGAGGTAGGCTGTGTTGTCCTATTTTACAAATGGGGAACTGAGGGCGCAAGAGAGGATGTGGCCCGCCCGTTTACACAGCAAGGAAAAGGAGCCAGGATTCAAGCCCAAGTCTGTCGGGCTCCAAAGCCCACACGTTTTTCTCTAAGGAAGAAATAGGAAGTAGTCCTTTCTGATAAAGGCCCTCAAGTTAAAAGTTCAGGGGCTCTCAGCCCAGCCTGGGGTGGGGGGCGGGGGCAGGGTAAGAGCTGGAGAAACCCCAAGGCCATGTCCATTCCTGGCCCTCAGCAGCTGGACGGGCAGAAGCAGGGCACAGAGAGTGATCCCCAGATCTCCAAACAGCAGAGGCGACCAAGGCTACAGCTGATGGCTCTGGCTGCCCAACAGCTGGGGGCGGGGCGCGGTCCGGTCGGGTCCTGAGGCCTTGTGGCCCCAAGTGGGCAGAGCCAGGCCACTGAGCCAGGCGGATTCGAGCAAGCTGCGGAAGCGCGCCCTCATCGCGGGGCCGGGCGAGCTGGCACCAGCAGCAGGGGTGGGTGAGGCACCTCGGGACCCTCCTCCAGCAGTTGCCTCTGCTTTCTCCAGGCCAGGGGTTGGTGGCTTCCTCCCCGGCTTTTTGGCTTTGGGGGCAGACAACTTCCAAGCCAGGTCTAGGCTCTCTGGCTCCTCTCTGGCCACGGTGGGCTCTGAGGAGGGCACAGATCCAGCCTCAGTGTCAAAGTCACCTAGAAAATGAACAAACCGTCAGGCTGCAGACCCCCAACACCCTCAAGTCCCATCTCCAGGCCTCCAAAGCCATCTAGACCAGTGGCTCTACTGTCCCAGGTCAGGGCGGCCCTGGCCGCCCAGACATCATGACCCTTCCCAGCATGTGCACACTGGCCAGACTGTCATGCTCGTCAAGCCGAAAGGGTGTGCTTCTCCCCAGGTGATACCAGCACTCTATCTAATGAGGGCAAGCCCCAGGAACCCTTTGGGTGCAAGGACAAGAGGAAAGGGGTTCAACAGGCCAGAAACCATTGGTCTGATCCAAAGGCTCACTGAACAGGTGGGGAAACTGAGGCACAGAGAGAAGAGGACCCTGCCACATATAAGGGTGCCATCATTCTTCTGCCACATCACCCCCAGAACCGGAACAAGAGCCAGGCAGGGACTGCCCAGAGAGCAGTGCCCGGAGGGAGGGAGTGGAGGAAGGGGTGAAGGGAATGGGAGGGGGCTTCTGACCAAAAGCACACCTACTTGGAAGGGAGGCTGTCAGGGGAGCACTGTCTAAGGACACCACTGAGGAGTGGCCCCATAAGGATACGGGAGCGAATGGGGACGGGGGCACCAAAATGCAGCCAGTGGTGGGAAGCTGGGCCCCAGACTCTCGTAGGCTTGGTCAGAGCAGGAGGGGTCTGTGATTTGCCTGTGACCCACTGTCCAGAGGATCTGTCCCTCTCTGGGCCCCAGAGAGCCCAAATGTCTAGAGAGAAGACTGGCTGGGGGGCTTGTGAGTGAGGCATGACACCCACCTTCACTCTTTCTCACCCAGGAATAGAATGCTTGTACTTGCATTTTCTTTGCACCCCATTAGGGCGAATGCCCCAACTTTGTAAGTGCTCAGCAATGCTCATCACCCACACCCCAAACTCCACATCAGCACCTCACTGCCTCAGGCCCCCCTCTCCACCCCGATATGGAGTCTGGACCAGGTAAATGCCCAGGGCAAGGCTGCCAGGATGGGGAGGGGACAAGAAAGAGTTTCTGTGGAGACACAACCAGAGGCCTGGCAGACGTAAGGCAGGGGGACTACAGAGCGGGCCTCTGGCCTCAGTGCCAGATGTCCTGAAGTAGGACAGGCAACGACAGATACCACTTGACACCATCACCAAAGCTGCGGCTGAAGAAGTGTGATCCTGATGGTACACGCCATGAGGCACTACAGCCACTCCCGAGAGCAAGGTCCAGCTACCTGAACTGATGCAGAAGATGCTCTCGGACACAAAAACAGCACATTGGAGAACACCGTGCACAGATTATTTGGTAGGGAAAGGCAAACCACAAGATGACGCTCCGCCTTACAGGCAATTTCTGTGTGTGTAAATATCTGGGAGGACTGGGGAATTACACATTTAAAGGTGTTCAGGGAGGGAGGGTGGGACCCCTCCCAGGTTTGGGGTATGAGGTGCTGGATGAGTGCAGTGCTGCTCACTGAGACGGGAAAGACTGGGGTGGGAAGTGAGCTCAGGGGAAAGGTCAGGAGTGTGGTTTGGGAGGAGTTAAGGGTTGAAGAGACCCCAGGTGCAGAAGCCCAGCATGCAGTCAGGTATTTGGGGCTTGAGCTCAGAAGAGGGGAGGCGGGGCGAGACAGACACAGGGGGAGATGACCTCAGACAGGCACAACGGAGGATGAGGGGGGAACCTGGGAGGACGCTGCGCCAGGGAGGGCCAAGTTTTCCTGGGGACAGAGCAGCTGGCATGTTCAGAGACTTAAAAAAAGGAGACTGTGCAGGCGCTCATTGATGCGGGGGGTGAAGAGGGATGGGGGCGTCCACAGAGCCTACCCTGGAAGGCCAGCCCCCTCCCTAGGCACGAGCTCTTTCCAGAAGCCCGGGAATCCCTCAGCCCCTGGCTGTGACCACTCACACAGCCCACACACCTGTCACTCGCTCACACAGCTCCGGTGGCTACTGGGGCTGCCCCATGCTCACCCAGCTGGCGGCGTACACAGTCTCGCCACTGAAGGCCCAGCAGGTCAGGGTAGATGTCGGGCAGCTGGCGCAGCGCCAGCAGCTTCAGCATGCGCGACGTGCAGCCGTGCAGGGCGTGCTCCCGCAGGGCCCGCTCCTCCGACAGTGTGGTGGGCCGCAGCTCCACGCGATGCTCCTGCAGCACGTGGTCCACGGAAGCGGGTGGCAGCCGCGGGAACAGCCGCTCCTTCACCAGGTGGATGGGCACGAAGATGGCCCCGGCCCGCACCACGTGGGGGAAGGGGCACTGCTGCGTGCACACGAAGCTCTGCAGCTGGGACAGCAGCTTGCCCAGCAGCCCCTGCACACCCTGGCAGTCCTGCCACGCCGCCCGGCCCCAAGGCCCAGACGTCTCAAGCCACTCGCGCAGCTTTTCCGGCGGGGAGTGGGCCACTGAGCCCGAGATGGCATCACACAAGGAGGCGTGCAGTCCTGCAAAGTGTTGCTCTGGGGAGTCTGCTGTGGCGGGAGTAGAAGCTGGAGCGGGGCCTACAACTGTAGCCGGAGCCGGAGCCGGCGATGGAGCCGGAGCAGGGGCCGAGGCGGGGGAGGTCATGGCTACAGCTGGAGGGCTGGGCAGCGCCAGGTTGAAGCAGGCCACGGGCAAGGGCTGGGTGAGAATCTGTAGTCCAGCGGGCACAGGTGTGGGGGTGGGTGCAGGCCGGGCAGGGGCTGAGGTGGGCACAGCTGGGACCACGGCTGGAACCACAGTTGCAGGCAAGGGTGCTGGCCGGAGGATCTTGAATTTTCGGAACATGAAGGCCACAGAGCTGTGGAAGTTGGTCCTTGGGGTCGCCTCTGTGGTCAATGGCACCCCAGGCAGGTCTGGTGCCTCTGTGACTACCTTTTTCAGGACTTGCCGATCTGAGACTGTGTCCCCCACACCTGGCAGGTCGGAGACTGTGTTTCCCACGCCTGGCACATCCACAGCCGCGGTGGGCTTAGCATGCCCTGCGGGATGAGGGACCTGGGTAGGGGGGGCCTCTGCCGCGGTCTTCTTCACGCTCAAGTCCAGTGCCACCTCCTCCTTAAGTGAGGCGTGCACTCTCGAGGGGGCTTCCCGGCCAGGCAGAGATCCCCTGCAGTCTTTGTCATGGCTCTCACTGGGGGCTGGGGCCGGGTCTGGCTCAGCTGTGGCCTCAGGTGCCTGCACGTCCAGGTAGTCACGGTAGGGGGCCAGGCTGAAGACGTTGTCGATAATAGGCATGGGTGGGGAGCTGGGTGGCAGTGTGCCCTCGTTCCGCGGAAGAGACTGGCGCTCCTGGGCACAGGGCGGGAGTGCCGGTGGGGTGCGTGGAACTGGACTATCTCCAATGATGATGGGTGCCCCAGGGTGCTCATCGAGCTGGGGCTGGAGCTGCTCTCTCCTGCAGCTGGGCAGCCACATCTTCTCCTCGGCTTCCTGCACTGGCTTCTCTGCAGGCCTTGCAGGCTCTAAGCATGGCTGGCTGGCAGGCAGAGGCTGGCATGCCCGCTGGAAGGCACCGGGCTGTGGCACAGCCTGCACACTGTTCTGGGAAGGTGGCGTCCCTCCGAGCCCTGGGGATGCTCCATAGAGAGAGAGGTCATCCCGGGCGTAAGGAAAGCCCAACGTCTGGGGGGCAAAGTCCACTGGGCAGCGTGGGGCAAGAGGTGGCTCCAGCTTGAGGCCTGGCGAGGGTGCTGGGAGGGGGGCAGAAGGGTAGGAATAAGTATCCAACCCCACTGGGGGCATATAGGGTGTCTGAGCTGCCTGCTGCCTCAGGTAGGGGCTGCTTAGCCCACCAGCTGGGTACCCAGCCCCCTTATGGGCTCCCGGAGGCTGTGGTGGAAGCATTGAGCCATAGCTGCCCGGCTTCTCTGGGTGGCGACAGGCTGGAGGGCAAGGGAGGGCCTGTGCGGGATGGGGCAGTGGGTAGTGGGTGGGCACTGCATCCTGGCAGGCTGGTCCCAGAGGTTGGGCCAGCTGGGTCCAAGGACTGGAGGGTCCCTCGGACAATGCCTGCTTGGGGTCCCCAGAGTAAGGACCTGCATACTTGGAGGCCAGGAAGCCCGTGCTGTGGATGGTCCGATACTTCTCCAAGAATGCCTGGCACGGGGAGAAGCTCACCGAGGAGTCTTTGCCAGATGTCCCAGCTGGCACCCCACGCAAGAAGGTGCCATCCAGGGACTGGCCCTTGCCAGGAGCTGGGGGCAGAGAACAAGATGGGTCGGCGGGGGGTAACAGGGATCCAGTCACCAGCGTCCAATCAACATCCAGAGGCCTCTTTGCTGCCCCTTCCCCCAGGCAGGTTGAGAGCCCATAACACAGAGGGTTGCGGTAGACAGGTTTGGGCGCCGCCAGTGGTGGGCCTGGGTAGGAGTGAGCCTGGGGACCGAAGGGTAGGAGCTCAACGGGGCCAGAGTCCTGTACTTTCTCGGAGCTTTCTGTGGGCGGGCGGTAGAGCAGGCAGCTGGTCAGAAGGTTGTCTGCCCGAAGTGGGGGTCCTGCCATGCTGGTGGGGTACAAGGGTGGATATGGGGTCCAGGATGCCAACCGCTCAGACCCTGTCTTCGGAGGACCCCCCACGGGGCAGGAGAAGTAGGCACCCTTGTAGCTGCAGGGGTCCTGGTTACCAGCAGAGGGGGGCAGGCTGTGCCCGGGCCCAGAGTCTGCCTCTAGGCGGGGCAGCTTGCCATACATCACAGGCCCCAGGGTCCCCAGTGGCCGCTTCTCCGCCATCACTGTGAAGGCTTCAAGCCCTCCAGGGCCCCAGCTACTCAACTGCTGACCTGGGAGAGAGAGGGAGAGGCAGGGGCTGTCAGAAAAACAGGTTACAGGCAAGCAAAAGAAGGCTGTTGCTCTTGCTGGCTCATTGCCATGCCCAAGAACTTGGCACTTAGTAAATGCTCAATAAAGACTGTATGGATGAATGAATGAAGGCATGAGCCAACTTTATTTTGTAAGCTGCAGAATCCTTTGTAAAATGAATTCTTGTACAGCAGCCCTAACATACCCCCGCCCCCACTCCAGGAGCCCCTTCTGTTCAGCTTTCCTCCACATGACTCCCAAGACCCCCTCCACAATTTCAGACTTTGTAGAAGACAGTCTGAGGATCGCTTCGCTTGGCTACTCCTCCTGCCCACACCTCACTGATGAGAGATGGGAGGAGAGGCAGGCTTCCTACCTCTCACTACAAGCTCTTACTCCAAGATGCCATAGTGATCTCTAGATGCCTACAGCAGCCAAGACGTGGAATCAGGCGATGTCTACAAATTCAGATTTCCTGTGATACTCTAGATCTCACTTTTTGACCTGCCAGTCTCATCGAAAACAGCAGAGCCAGGCCTGGAACCCAGGTCCCTAGGCCCAGGAGGACAGATACTGGGCTTGGTTTTAGAGGGCAGTACCCCAGCACAACCCTTTGTATAAGCCCCACCCAGCACCCTAGACCCACCCCAGACCCACCCCCCAGGAGGAGAGCAAAGGCCGTCCAGCAGATGGTGCTGTGGCGCCAACAGGAAGCTCCCAAAAGGGGAGGGGAGGAGAACCTGTGCCCATCCCAGCCCCTAAACTGCAGCTATTCCAAGAACATGGGGGCAGCACAGGACCATGAAGCAGGTGGGGAGGCGAGAGGATGTGAATATGCAGAGAAGGAGCTTCCAGGGGTCACAAAGTGCTAGTTGGCAATGACCCCCATTGTATTGATGGAAAAACTGAGTACCAGAGAAAAGACTAAGGTCCTCAAGCAAGGCCAAGCAAGGATTGGGACCTAGGCTCAGGGAGGTCAAGTGTGGCTTTCCTCAAGGCAGCAGGCACCCAATGGCCCAGGAGGGGGTCATCTGAGGCCAGTCTACTAGGACCACATTGACCTGCTTCTACCTCCCCCAGTGCCCTGTTCCCCAAAACCCTCAGGTGGCTTAGAAAGGATGACTCAGCTCAATCTTGCTATCATTAGGCCATGGGACAGGTGTCACAAGTTTCACCAAGCCAAGACCAGCCCCCTCTCTCAGTCTTCTCCCTTCCGGCTGGCGGCCAACGACACCCACACACTCAGAGTTAGACCAGCACATTTTGGGGACAGAAAAAGCCAAGGGTAATATGGGGGCCAATGCCTACTCTCATCCCAGCCTAAGTGCACCAAGGAAGCCAGACACAACTCAGAAAGAAAGCTGTCTCATCTCCTCGCCAGAATCCAACACCTCAGGCCAGCCTGGAGAAGTGGATGCTCCGAGAAGGCAGGAAGGAGCACCAGAGCAACAATACCGATAGCACTGCCCTATGACAGGGCCCTGCACCCCAAGGGGAAAGCCCCCACCCTGCTGCACAGCAACTTTGCAAGAAGGGGTTGTATGGTTTGGGGAGTGCTGAGCCCCCCTGCCCTTGGGGAGCTCTGGGTTAATAAGTGCTGGCTCTAGTCTCACCTCCCCCACACACTCCTTGGGGCCTTCTCCATACCCACCCCCGGGCCCAAGAGCCCTTCTCTCCTAGACTCTGCCCATTGCGTGCCCTTGACCCTGGAGACTTCCTGAGACACCCCCCCGGGACTTAGCCCAATAAAGGTGAGGCCACTTGGGACCCCCAAGAGTCTTTGGGGGAGATATGGGGGCTCCAGGGAACCAGTAGAGGACTATGAAGGGTAGGGGGGTAATATTACCTCCGGCTCTTAGGAGATGGGGAGAGCCCAATATTTTACACACTCCCTCAAGCGAGGCCCCTCTCCACTCTAAACGGTAGCCAAAATGTAGGTGCCTCCTTCCCTCACACACACGCAGCAAGAGGCAAGCAACTGTTCGGAGGAGGGCGGGACCCCAGGGGGCAGGGTCACATCACCCTTTGGGCCACCAAGCTGCTTGCTGGCTGAGGTTGCGTTTGGGCTGGGAGGACCAACCTCAAGCAGCGCCCAGAAGAGCCCACCACCGCTGTGCCATCCCTGCCCTAAGCAGCAGGGGGAGCAAACAGCTTCGTGGCTCAATTCCCTCTTCCAACGCCTAAGGGGTCTCCGGATGGACGCGGGGCAAGACTAGGAAAAAGAGAGCGATCTGCCCGGCTGTGGCCAGCGCTTGGACTCTATTAGAGGACGGAATCGGCTCCCCTTCCCGTGTTCTCACACCTCCCCCAGCTGAGGCTCTGGGCCCTGCCCACGCTGCAACCGCATCTAGGGGCAGCCCAGGCTCTCGTGGTGGGGGAAGGGTCGCGGGATCCGCTCCACCCCCTTTCCCCTACCTGCCTGGCCCATAACTCCGGTGCCTGGGGCCCTCAGCCGACCTAGCTTTGGGGCTGCCGCCACACCCGACCCCGGCGGCTTCCGGGTGTCCCCATGCCCTTCCCTGCGGCGCTGGGGCGCACGTGCACCCCAGCAGGCCGATACACAGGCCGCCGCCACCCATGCAAACCCGTGCCTGCAAGTACGTGTCTGGCCCATATCTGCACACACGCCCCTCCAGAACTGCGTTCTCCCCTCGTTCGGGCCCCCGCGCACCCAGCCCCACGGACCGACACCCAAAGACTGGCGGGAGGGCGGGGGCAGTGGGCGGCCCGGCAGCAGAGTCCGGGCAGCCACCGCCTCGGGGCGATCCCGCCAGCCTGGGCTACGGCCAGAGGGTGAGTCAAGCCGTAGCGAGGAAACCGCAGGGCCGTCCCGTCCCAGTAGGGCGCGTCCAGGGCCCCGCGGCGCCTCAGTGCCAGACGCCCCCAAGGCCAGCCCCCCGCCGCCCCCTCATCTCCGCCCGGGCAGTCCACGTGAGCCGGGCCCCGCGGGAGGCCCGAGGGCTCGGCCTGAGCTCCTCTTCGCCAGGCCCACGCCGTATCGGGCGCCAGGGCCCCGCCGGGGCTCCAGAGAGTTACCAGGCCTCGGGGGCCTCGAAGTCCGGGGGAAGTTGGGGCAGCGGCGCGACCCCTGCCCCGCAGCCCGCCAGCCGGGGGTCCGCGGCAGCCAGGAGCCACGCCACCTCAGCCCAGGCCCAGCGCGCTCCATCCCCGGGCCGGCCGGCAGGGGCGCCCTGGGGCAGCGCCACCCGCCCCTTCCCCACGCGCCGCCTGCAAACTCGGCCCAAGTTTCCGCGCCCGCCGAGTGGGCGAGCTCCTACCTGCAGGGCACCGGGGTTCCCGCTGCTGCTGCCCGGGGCCGCGGCCGCATCCTCCAGCGCCGCCGAGGCCGCGGGTCCTTGTCCTGCCGGGCCCTGCACGGGAAGTCGCGGTGAGCACCGAGCCCGGAGCCACCCGCCTCGCTGCCTTTCGCGCCGCCGCCGGGCGCCGTCTGCGGTCCCAGGCGGGGCGGGCTGGGGGCGGAGCGGGGGCGGGGCGGCCCGCGCGGTTGGGGCAGAGCCCGGCCGCGCCTCTGGGAGCTTGCGCTCCCCTGAGCCCCGGGGTGCGAAGGGCCTGCCTCTGCCAGCCCTCTGGGGACCGGGCCGCGGGCGCTGTGCACAGTCTGTACCCACCGCACTCTGCGAACCATCGCCTGGCGCGCCCATCCCACGCCTTCATTCAATCACTCCGTTAGATCATTCATTCATTGTCACTTTCTAGCTTTGCGCCCACCACTTGACCTCATGAGCTTTAGTTTCCTTATTTTAGTAAAACTGGGATTATATCATAGTGGTTGTGTCGTAAGGCTTAGAAGAGTCTGTATTAAAATATCTGGCTCTCAAAATAATAATTAAAATAAAATATCTGGCTCTCTTGGGCTAGTACAGTTGCATTAGGAGGCTGGAGAAGGGCTCCTTAGTCTGTCCCCTCATCTTGGTGCAGCCAGTGAGGGCAAATTCCAAACAAATGTATCTCAACTCCTGTTAGGACACCATACCTGTCTGAGGAAGGGGTGATTTCCCCATCCTTGGAGTGAGCCAGGAATGAGGATGCTGGGAGGTTTGTTAAGTGGCCTCTGAACCTTTAGGACAAATCTCCCTCAGTAAGACAAGCCTGAGCACGTGAGGCCTGGGAGGTGGGATGGGGTGAGCATCCCCAGCCAGGAATGGTCTGTTACCAAGAGAGGGCCTGGAGTGGTGGAAGGGCTTTCTCAGTTTGCCCTCTCTGGGACACCTGATGTTGGATGAGAAGCCCCTTGATGCTGCTACCTTCTCTGAAAAACGTGGTCCCTCACATTTCCTGGGCTTCCCAAGGACTGGGGACAGGTGTGTGCAGTGGAGAGAGGGAACAGGGGAACATGCCAAAGGTCAGAGCAAGTTCATGGGACAAAACCACCCAGGCCACTTGCTCAGATCCCAAAGGTCAGGCCTGCCTGAGTCAAAGGGCAGAGCAAGTGTAAGGCCACAGGTTCCAAGAGTAAAGAAGCAGCTAGAGCAGCTGGAGCTGAGCAGCAGGGGCTGGGCACTGCAGGGAGGAAGAGGAAGTGAAGGTCACCTGGGGACAGCAGAGAGGGTGTCACTTAACTGAGAGCTGGAGGCTCCTTAGAAATAGTGTTTGGAGAGAGCTAGCAAGCAGAGACTCAGAGAAGGTTGGGGCTTTCCCAAAGTCACACAGCAGTCTGGGATCAGGAAAGTGCATCTGTGTGCTGACAAGTAGGAGTCATGGCCAGGCCTCAGCTCACAGGCTGTTCTTCCCCACTTTTGCTCTTCACCAACCTGGCCTCCCCTCCATGCCACCCATTCCCCCGCCTCTGCCCTGTAATTAGGGGCTGGGTGGAGGGCAGTGTTCTCAGCTCTTAGGGTCCAGTCTCAGAACTCTCGGGTTGTATGCTTAGCGGGCTGGGTGTTCCCTTCAATCTCTCTGAGCCTGAGCGGAGCCCACCCAGGCCAGGATGAGCCTGGCGAGACCCCAAGGGGGCCAATTAAGAATCTTCAGCCCAGGGCTTCCCTGGTGGCACAGTGGTTAAGAATCTGCCTGCCAATGCAGGGGACACGGGTTCGAACCCTGGGCCCGGAAGATCCCACATGTCGCAGAGCAACTAAGCCCATGCGCCACAACTACTGAGCCTGTGCTCTAGAGCCCGTGAGCCACGACTACTGAGCCCACGTGCCACAACTCCTGAAGCCTGCATGCCAAGAGCCCGTGATCTGCAACAAAAGAAGCCACTGCAAGGAGATGCCCATGCACTGCAACGAAGAGTAGCCCCCACTCGCTGCAACTAGACCGCGCGCAGCAACGAAGACCCAACACAATCAAAATAAATAAATAAATAAATTTATTTATTTTTTTTAAAAAAAAGATTTTGCGGCCCCATTGAGTCTTGTCTTAATTCAGAGACCATTTAACAAAGTATCTTCACTTAATCATTGTCTTCTCCATTCCTTTTAGGCATCACTTAGACACCTTGGACTACAAAAGAGATATCACAGGGCAGCGGACTTGGGAGCCACTTTGTAACTTTCTGAGACTCAGTTTCCTTACCTGCAAAACAGGAACCATGAAACCTGCCTCACAGACTGCAGTGAGTGTTGAATGAACAAAATCAGTGTGGGAAATTGCTTGTAAACCATAAAAAGTTTGTAGAGTCTCAGCTGACTATGAGCTCCTGAAGGCGTGACCTTGCCCTCTTCTTCTCTATCCCAAGGTCATGTGCAGAGCCTGTGGGGAGAGGTGCCTATCAAGCCTTTGTTGGATAAAAGAAGGTAATCAGTACAAGGTGGCTGCCTTGGGAACCGCCCCCCCACCGCACCGTGTGTTTATTAGGCTGTGGTCTTGGAGAGGAGGAATGGTATTGTGGCTGGAAGGAACAGTGCGAGCAAAAACAGAGAAGGGAATAGTCTGCCCTTATGTGGGCTTCCCGGCTGGTGTTAACAAAGAACAGTGGCATAGAGAAGCCTGGAAGGGAGGTTTCACACTCACCACCCCCCACTCCAACACACACACCAGGGCTCCACAGGCTCCACAGGCAGATTCTCCCCCTCCGCCCCACCCCAGACACTGATTACTCCTCCTGGCTCCCTGGGAAGGCGAGGTAAAATGTCAGCTTCCTGAACCTCTGCTTGTTACCTACACATGGCTATTAATAACAATGCCATTCTCTCTAATGAGGCCACCTCTGCTATTTACAAATTTCCTTCCTCAGAGGAGCTCCTTCTCACCCCAGGGGAGGGAGATGTGGTGCTGGTAGCCACCCTACAGGCAGAGAAACAGAGAAGTGTGGTGCCCTTTCCCAAGACACACAGCAATGCTCTCCCCAATCCTTTCAGACCCGGCTATAGACATTGCCTCCTTCAGGGAGGCCCCCAGATTGCTGTTATGGCACTCTCTGTCCTCTCTACTTCCTCATCCCTTCCCTCCTCCTGCTCAGCAGAGGAACCTCAGTGCTGGTGGGTGGGCAAGGCAAGAAGGCAAGGAGCTCCGCCTTGAACGTGGCCCTGCCGTCATCGCTTGATAGACATGATCTCATTTAATTCTTACAACAAACATATGAGGCAGAGGTGTGAAAAACAAGTGAACTGAGGTGTGACCTACTGAGCTGAGTCACCTTAGACAAACCCCTTAACCTCTCAGTTTGCTCATCAGTCAAATGGGCATGATTAGAAAATGTCACAGGGCTCATGCAGATCCAAGGAGTTCACAGCTTGTTTTTTATAGTAAGTCCTCAACCAGTGGTAGCTCTAGAGGTGGAGGGGGAAGCGGCTTGCCCACATAGCCAAGAAATGGAGGAGCTGGGACTCTCCCTGCTGCCCAGGACTATGTGACCCCAAACCCTTCTGAGAGAAGGCTCAGGCACAGCTGGTGGTCAGGAAGCCACTGCCACTCAAGCAAGCAGAGCCTGAGCAGTCCCCTGTACCAGGGGCTGTCAGCCTGGGCTCAGGGCATCTCAAGGGGTCTGGATTGGATAGGACCTGGGGTGGGGCAGGTTCATAGGATCTGATCAGCGTGTGGTGAGCCACTTCCCAAAGATGTGCTGGAAAACCAGGGTTTCCTTCTGCAGGGAGGGCCAGGTTAGGGGCGGGGGAACCTGCTACTCTTCCTGGGTGAGCAGGGAGTGGGGACCTCCCCCAAACTCTGGAGGAGCCCAACCCCACCTCCAGAGGAAATCAGTCTCTCAGAGGGGGATCCCAAAGACCAGGAAAGGGAGAAGCCTTTTCACTAGGCCACTCTGAAGACCATGCATGCCTTCTGGCTTGAAAAAAAGCCCACACACAATAATTTGGGGACCTTACTACAGGAGAGGGAGGACTCTCTGATTAATTAACAGCCAGAGTGGATTGACTGTCCTTCCCTTCCTTCCTTCCACCAACTACTGAGGACCCACAGGCTTTATGCTGGCAGTGAGTGGGACCCTGGTACTGTTTCCCTGGCCAGTGAGAGAGATGGATATAAAATAGACCATGACACTCCAGTGTGATGTTTACTTGTGTGGGGATGGGGCTGCTGTGGCCTGAGAGAGGCCTGAAGGATAGGGTACTGGGCCTTGAGTCAGGGGAGGGTCCTCCATTCTGGCTGTGCAAAAGCCCAGCCACTAGCGGGTGGGGTGGGGTAGGGGGTCTGGCTAGGTGCTGGAAGCAGTGGGAAACATTCCCTCCCTGACTCCAGGGAGGTGTTTCTAATGCCCACATCTGACCCTGTCACCCTCCCTGCCCCCAGCTTGGAGTCCCCCATGGCTCCCCAGTGCCTTCAGGATCCAGTTTCCCACTCTGGCTTCTGCCTGCCTCCTGACTGACCCTCCCCAGCCGACCTGCCACTGCAGCCCCCAGAGCCAAGGTTTTTTGCCGGGTCACACCTCCATGCTTTGGAATATGCTCTCCCTGAGCTTTGGCTGCCTGTCCAGCTCTTTCTTTGCTAACTCCTGTTGGTCTTCAAGGCTCAGCTCAGACCCCTTCCTCCAAGAAGCCTTTCAGAGCTCCAGGCTCAGTCTGGTCACCTCTTCTGAGGCCTCATAGCATTCTGAACTTATCTGCGTGCTAGCCATGAACTTATGTCCATTACCTAGTTGCAAGCCTGGCTCCCATACTAGCCTGGGTCTGCCTGAGCGCTGGGACTCCAGTGCCCAGCACAAGGCTAAGTCAGGCCGTGGTTGTGGAGTGAAGGGTTCATGGCAAAGGGGGACTGTGCACATCTGAAAGGGAAGAAAGGCAGAAAAACCTCCCCGGGCCCAGAGGTGAGAGCCTAAGAGGAGCCTCTGCTGCCAAAATCTCCCCTGAAGCCCCTGCATTTCCCCTCTCAGCCTCTCAGGACCCGAGACCTCAAACCCGAGGCCAGCGGCAGCCTGCTGGCCAACATAGGGAAACTAAGGCCCAGAGAGGGGGAGCCACATGCCCAGGGTCTGGGGCAGGCGGGCCTGGAACCCAGGTCTCCTGAAGGCCTGTCCAGTCTGAACGCTGGCTTCCTTCTTGTTCCGATGCTGCCTCCGCATCCCACCCCCAGGAGGGAGAAACACCTGGCTGAGCTCCACCTGCATGCCTGCAGCCCCCTCCTCGGAGGCCCCCAGCCTGGGACTGGGAGTGAGGCGAAGAGGAGGGGGAGCCCCTGAGAGAAGGGGAGAGGCTGATGCATTTCCCCCTCGGTGTCTCAGGAGGCTGCTCCCCGCATCCTGAGCCTGGACTCCTGACAGCCTCCCTAATCACCTCCTTTCCTTCCCCATCCAGGGCCATTCCCTGGGGATCCCCTCCCCCAGGCCTCTGTGCCCTGGGCAGAGCAGCCCAGCTGTTTCCAGTATGGTGGTTTGGGCCTGGGCAAGCTGTACCCACAACCCTGACTCCTGCCCAGTGCCCGCCTTGCTTCGGTCAGGCTTTGGCCTCCATAGGGAATTACCTTCCCCCAGCTCCCCAGTTCAAAGATCTTGGGAGGCTGTCAACCCAGCTCCTCCTGGCCCTGCCTGGGCCCCCTCCCCCAGTGCCAGAGCACCCTCCTGTCCTACCGTGGGCAGGCCGGGTAGACTGCCCATTGAAGCCTTCCTAAGGCTGGCTGGGGCAGTGGGGTTTGGGCCAGGTGGTTAGAGCTGCCCCCTCGTTAGTGGCCCGCTGGGGTTTCCATCACTTAGGGCTGGTTACCAGGCAACTGCATCCGAGGGCTCGACTCTGGCTTTGGGCTGGCACAGCCGCTGCTGCTGAGTGGGGAGGCTTGCAGTCAGGCCAGCTCGGGTCATGGTGAGGCGGCCTCATGTGCCTGGGAGGGATGGGGGTGGTGCCTCAGATCTGTGACCTCAGAAACTCCTTATCATTTTCTCAGCTTAGACCCATAGCCCTGCCCCACAAAAGGGATCTCCAGGGTCTTCCACACAAACACCCACACTCAGAGCCTTTAGGTTTCTGGGAGGTTGAGGGGAGGCTGAGTGGGAGCAGAGAGGGGCACTTTTCCCTCTTTAGGGACTGGGGGTGCAGCCCTGTGGCCTTACTGACCAACACTCTGTGCCCTGAGGTGGGGTCCATGTGGAGAATGATTTCCCAGGTTACAGGCCTTGGGCTTTGGGTCTAAATCCTGCTCTGCCTCTCAGTGGTTGTGTGACCTTGGACATGCTGATTGCCTGTCTGAGCCTTGGGTTGCCTCGTCTGTAGAATGGGATGATAACCCCTGTCTCATTAGGCAGTGTTTAGCCTGTAAAATGCTAATTACTTTGGCTCCCCTGGTCCGGGAAGACCCCACATGCTGCAGAGCAACTAAGCCCATGTGCCACAACTACTGAGCCTGAGCTCTAGAGCCCACGAGACAGAACTACTGAGCCTGCGTGCCACAACTACTGAGCCTGCGCTCTAGAGCCCACGAGACAGAACTACTGAGCCTGCGTGCCACAACTACCGAAGCCCACGTGCCTAGAGCCTGTGCTCCGCAACAAGAGAAGCCACCACAATGAGAAGCCCATGCACCGCAACGAAGACCCAATGCAGCCAAAAATAAATAAATAAAATAAATAAATTTTTAAAAAATTTTTGGCTCAGGGAGGTCCCCTTGGGGCAGGGATTGCCTCAGTCAGCTCCTTTGGGGAGGTCCCCTAATTGGACCCCTGAGCCCTAGCAATGATGCAAACTCACCAGGCAGAGGATAACAGGCAGGGAGGGAGGGGAAAGGGGGAAGGAAACAGGTTGGCAAAAAAATAATAACAACCCCCTTCCCATTGTGAGGGGAGGGACTCGAGAGTCCCCAGATTGTCACTTAGTTGCTGTGTAACTTTGCATGGGTTGCTTGACCTCTCTGAGCCTCCAATTCCTCATTGACAAGTGGAGATAATAGAAACTCCAGCCCCAGAGTGTTGCTGTGAGAAGATATTCAAGGAAAGTACCTAGCACAATGCCTGGCTCAGAAGTAGGGACTCAGAAAATTGGAACAATTATCATGTTATTAAACCTGGATTACTACCGATGACTGTTCATACCCATTACCCATTGAGTTCTGAGAGGAAGGAGAGTGGGGGCAGGCATTCACGTGGGGGAGGTGTTTAGCCTCCCAGCTTTGTCTCCTGATTACCTGGTCTGGGGGTCCTGGGCCCCCTGAGGGGTGTGGTGGAGGCGGGGCTGCAGATCATGCGGAAGGTCACAGAGCAGTCTGGGATGCAGATGGAACCAGAGTCTGCAGAGTGGGGAGGACTTAACTAGGCAGAAAGGAGCAGAGAGGGTATGCTTGGTGGGGGGAACAGCCTTGACAAAGGCCTGGAGACCAGAGAGAGTGCAGAGTGTGGTCGGGACCCACGGGAGCCAATGCGGCTAGATGCGGGGTGGGCTGAGACACCTAGGCCGATGTGAGTGACAGTCACATACTGCCCTGCTGAGGCCTGGGGTCTGGCCCTAGGCAACCAAAGACTCCCTTGCTCCAGGGTGCTGAGAATGACTGTGCCAGAAAGGTGGGCTGTGAAGAGGGGAATCCTTTCTGGTTGCATCAAGGTGGCCACACTAACTCGCCTGCCCTCTGTCTGGAGGTCAATCTCATCTCCCATCTGTGAGCCTCCCTCATCACAGAGCACAAATCCATCTCCCTGGGCTCTCCAGCCCCCTCGTGAGGCCACACAGGCCTGTTCTTGAGGGACAGAGCCCAAGCCGAGGTCCAGAAAGAGCCAGGGCTGGCATGGCATGAGCCCAGGCCCTACCAGGATGACCCAGCTCAGTGATGTCACCACTGTTCTCACAGGCAGCCTCAAGGGCCCCCAGCCCCACATCTGCCACCCCAGAACAGGGGTGTCCTCCCTCCTCCTCCAGTGTCCCCCAGAGCACAGCACTCTGCCCCCCAGTGCTCAGTGAACCCTTCCAACAAGTGTGGCCTCAGAACACAAGTCTTCTGGTGGCAAGAAAGCCAGGGCCAGGGCTGAGGTGTGGAGGAGACCAGGACGTTGCAGGACAGCTGGCCAGTGCTAGTAAATCAACAATTCCTGAGCAAACACAGTCTGCTCTGAACCCGGGCCTCCTTCCTCACCCTCTGCGGGCAGCCCCCTCCCCTCGTGCAGTCCCTACAACCAGGCCATCTGTAGCTGACTCGGCTCCAATTAGCTCAGTAATTAGCACCTCATCGGCCTGTCTGCCTTTGAACAGCTCCCCTGGGAAGGGGTTTGAGGAGGTCTCCATGACCTCAGGGCCCAGGGCTGGGGCAAGTTCAGGCAGGCCCAGGGGCCAGGCTGCAAGGCCCCTGTCAGTCTCCCTGCACCCACAGGCGGCCCCAGCATTCACTGATGTGGCGTTCCCAGCACAGGGCAGCAGAGCCAACTGAAGAACCCCTCTGGGATTGGAGTAGGGGGCTGGGAGGCAGAGGAGCCCCGCCCAGGACAAGGCTTCTCCCAGCAATCGCTGGGACCCTTCTCAGCACCTCCACACACCTCCTCACCAGCTCTGCTTGTTCAGGGACCGCTGGCTGGCTGGGATATCAGGGTGATGGTCAGGGGAAGTGCGAGAGGACAGCCGAGTCCCCAAAGGAAGGAGGCAAAACCGGTTGGGGTCAGATCAGGGAGCTGAGGGGTGGGGTGGGGGGGTGGGATGGCCTGTGACCTGTGGCTGGTGGGGTCAGAGAGGGCCTCCTGCAGGAGACAAAAGGAAGTGGAGAGATGTGAGGGGTTGTCAGAGTGTGTGAGGCCACAGCACAGCACAGGGGCTCTGGCGTGAGGGGCAGGCCAAGATGTCCCCTGACTGAGCTCAATTTCCTCATCTTTTTCTTTTTTTGGCTGTGTTCGGTCTTCGTTGCTGCACACGGGCTTTTCTCTAGTTGCGGTGAGAGGGGGCTACTCTTCATTGCGGTACGTGGGCTTCTCATTGCGGTGGCTTCTCTTGTTGCTGAGCATGGGCTCTAGGCGCGCGGGCTTCAGTAGTTGCAGCACGCAGGCTCTAGGGCGCGTGGGCTCAGTAGTTGTGGCTCGCAGGCTTTGTTGCTCCTCGGCATGTGGGAGCTTCCCAGACCAGGGCTTGAACCCGTGTCCCCTGCATTGGCAGGCGGATTCTTAACCTCTGCGCCACCAGGGAAGCCCTCCACATCTTTAACAGAGGGACAGTCATAGTAACAGCCCCCAGGTTCCGGGGAGAATTACAAGATGTGGGGTGTGGGGCGGAGCAGCAGTGCTACGGAGGTGAGAGGCAGGTGGCAGCGGCACCCAGGCTGTGGGGCAGGAGATGAGCGTCACAGGAAGCCAGCTTTTGTCTCCCCCCCCCCCCAGAGTCAGAGAAACACTGGCCGAGGGAGAGAGGCCTTGACAGGGCTGCAGGTGCCCCCAAGGTACTGCTCAGGCTTGGGGGAGGGTGTGAGGGAGGGCATGTCAGGCCCAGGTAAGCAACCAGTGTGAATGGTGCAGGGGACCCAGACAGGGGGGAAGTCAGCCTCACCTCAAGCCAAAACCCACAGATCGGGGCAACCTGGGGCTGACGTCGGTCTGTGGTCAGCCACAAGACTGGAGCCCTAGCAGCAGGAAGGGCAAATAGGGTGCAGCTGGGGAGGACACTTGGCCAGGGCAGGGTCTGCCCCTGCAATGAGTCTCCTCCAGTTCAGTCTAGAAAAGTCCCATTGCTGCCTCACCGTTCTGGTGCCAGAAGTCCCTGTAAGTGTCTTCTTCCCTGGGATAAGCATTACCTTATTAAAGATGCTCTGGTGAAAAAATGCCACCAGCCACTTAACCCAGTCCCAAATCCCAACTTGCCACTCATGGCTGTGGGACCTCAGGCAGGGCCCTTCACCTCTCTGAGCTACAGGGTCCTTGACTGTGCGATGATGATCCTGCCCCAAGTTCATGGTGAGGCTCAAGTGGCCAGTGTTCTCAGGCACTTGATTGGGCCTGGCAGGCAGTAAGCACTCCGGGAGCCTGTGTTCCCCCTCCTTTCTCAGGCCAGTTCCTGAGAAGGCCTTGGGACCCTGAGAAAGTCGAGGTCCACTTTCCCTTCTCTAGAAAGGAGAAGTTCTGTGATTCACGGGGAAAAGGCCAGAAAGACAAAATCACCTCCCCATTCCTTCCCTGCCCAGAGGCTCCGTGCTGGAGGGGAGCGGGCAGGCAAGTCCTCCCAGTAACATCTCCTGCTTTCAGGCCTCCAGCTCCTGGCCCACCTTCATCTCAATCCTGGTTCCCAGTTCCAGTTCCATCCCCATTCCTATCCCAGTTCTGAGGCAGCGACCAGGAAACACAGCAGGACGATCCTAATAGGGCGAAAGGCCTTGAGGTGGGTTTGTTCAATTAAGGGGAAGGGACTCGGAAACCAGGGCTCCTTGCCTCCAGTGGGCAATGAGGGGCACCCGCTGCCTCTGGCCTGGTCCTCCTTGCCCACAATGATCTTCTGAGTGTCAAACTCAAGTCCACGGGGGCTTCCTGGGACCCACACCACGGGTGCTGATGGTGGGGTGCAGAAGTATCAGGCTCTAGTCAGCCTGAGCCCTGCCTGTGACCATGGTCCCTGTTTGTCTCCAGAAGGGGCAGCATAAAGCCTTGAGGGCAAAGCGTTTGTGAAGTCATTTGGGGGCAACTGTGGAGACTGTACTTCTCAGCTGGGAAGGGGGTGCTGAGGGAAGCAGCAGGGGAAGCTGGTGAACCCAGGAAGTGGATCTGGCTTGGACGTGAAAGGCCTGGGCCTCTCCCTGGAGCCCACGTGACCACAGCCATGATCAGTCTTCTTTATTTCTCAGTCAGGGTCTGCGCAGAACCGGGGCCACCTCTCATCCACTCCGGCGACCCCTTCGGTCCCAAGCACCCCTGTGGACTTTGAGGGGCTCCCTGATTGGCTGACTCCATGACTCCAGGTCAGTGCGGGTAGAGTGCTAACCACCCCCCCAGGGCTGTGGCTGGGAGCCAGTCCCTGGGGAGCCAGGACTGCCACCATGACCTGATAGGCTTCTGCCAGGATGCTGGCCTCCCCACCCTGTGACAAGTCGAGACAGGCCTCACAGAGCAGAATGAGGGCCCTCCCTGAGCTTGAGAATGTGCTTCCGGGGCCACGGGACTGGAGGGCAGGGGCCCACACTCTGGGCTGGAGGGGCCGGGGGAGATGGGTGCCCTGTCCTCAGCTCAAATCCTGTCTCTGCTGCTTCTTAGCTATGTTGCCTTAGGCAGGTCACTTCATCTCCCTGTAGCACAGCTTCTGCAGGTATAATATTAGGATAATTGTCACCCACCTCGTGGGACAATCAGGCAGACTAAGTGAGGTTGTGAATGTGAGGAACCCAGCGTGAGCTGGGGCTCAGCAATGCTCAGTGCTTCCTGGAGGTGAACCCGAGGGGTGGGGTGGACCGAGCTGGGCTGTGCAGCCAGAGGTGCGTGTGCATGTGGGGGACTGGCCTGGGACAACCAAGAGAGCCACCTCTCCCAGTACAGGCCTGCACCGGGGTGTCCACTGCACCCCTCCCCAGCCCTCATTCAGCCGGATGCATTCCCTCCTCTACCCCTCCCCATTTCCTGTCCAATCTCCTGTCCACCCGGCTGCCTGTGGACTCTGTCCAGGACTATTGACTCTTCTCGTAATGAGGACAACATCAGTCCAGAGCCTCACAGTTCATGAAGCTTAGCAGACTGTAGTGGACAGAAGTCTCCCGAGCTGCGGGTTAGTAGGCCAGTCGTGCAGAGGCGGAAGCCCAGGTGAAGTGACCTGCTCAAGCTCTCACTGCCAGGAAGCAGCAGATTCAGAAGTAGACCCCAACCTGTGGTTCCTCACTCCCAGCCCTGTGCTCCTGCCACTGCGCCTGGAATGGAGCTCTCCCAGCCAGGCCAGACTCACAGGAAGGAGCTCAGAGGACCAGGAGAAGATGTTGCAACCACACAGGAGCACAACCCCTCACAGACAGACACACCTCGGAACATGGCTTTTCATTCATTCTTTCCCCCATCCATTCATTCATTCATTGGCTCACTCCTTGGTTTTTTTTGGCTGCGCTGCATGGCATGCAGGATCTTAGCATCTTAGTTCCCTGACCAGGGACTGAACCCATGCCCTCTGCAGTGGAAGCGTGGAATCCTACTGGACCGCCAGGGAATTCCCCCCTTGTTCTTTGTGTCCTGCACTTTGCCAGGCCTGTTATGCCAGGGTATGCGTGCCCTCTGTGTGTGCCCACAGGACCCACTAGTCACCCAGGGCCCTAAAAGCCCCCCGGCCTCTCCTTTCTGGCCCAGAATAAGGAGGTGTTGGGGGGAGGGTGTTCAATCACCCACTGCCCCCGACTCTGGTTTTGCTCCCCCACCTCCGCCCCCCACCCTCCCCCATCTCCAGCCCCTGTCCCTGCACTCACTGTTTTGAGGTTTACACTGAGTTCCTCCACCAGACTAGCAAAGGCAAGTTTGCATCCTGGCTGCACCCCAGCCAAGCTTTGTGACCTCAGGCCAGTCACTGGACACGGTTGGCCAGTTTTCTCATCTCTGAAATGGGACTCATACGCCTTTCTTCCTTTCTTATGGTGGAAGCAAATGAAAAGCACTGTCACGGCCCTCACTGGCTCACCCTCTCCCACTTGAAGCCCGGGCTGCCACCACCCCACCCCTACCAAACGGGAAGACCTGTACCATCTAGACAGGGGCTGGGTCACAGCTATTCTTTGCCTCTCAGTTTCCTCATCTGCAGTTTAAGAATAAAAACACCTAATGGTATGTTGTGAGACTAAATTAGAAAATCAATGTATCTGGTGTACAGGTTCATTATAAACAGCAGGAATGATTGGATAAATAAATAAACCCTTGAGTCTGCTCTAACTTCTTCAAAACCAAACCAAACCAAACCAAACGCTGATTAGCAAACTCAGATGCTCTATTGCTCATAGTGTATCACTAGGGACTCCCGTCGTGGGCCCCATCTCTGTGTCTTTGAGGTCCCACAGGCTGGACGCATTTGCAGAGGCAGGCTGCCCAGAGGAGGTTGGCCTAGGGTGGCCCCAGAAAGAGGCAGGAGGCTGAGTCTGAAGTCAGGATGAGGCCCTATGGGTCTTTCTCTGACTCAGGACGAGGCCCTATGGGTCTTTCTCTGACTCAGGATGATCTAGCAGCAGTCCAGGGCCTGCACTATGTGCAGGACCCAAGCGGCTACTGTCCGAGGGGCCTCAAGTCTTTAGCTTTCAGCAGAGGATCCACACAGGGCTGCTGCCAGCCCACCTGGACTGGGAAAAGGCACCACTCGGGGCAGACAGAGCCCTGTGCCAGGGCGCCTGATGGGGGAGCAGAGCATGTGCTGGATTTCAGGGGCTGGACACCCTTGTGCATTGCCCAACCTGCAACTGGCAGGGACCCAGTGACCCTCCAGTAACTCTGAGGCTGGTGGAGTGGCTTCTGTTTCTCCAGGCAGACTTCCCACCCAGCAGCTCGCCCTGCGCCATGGCCTCCAGCCCACTCCTCCCCACGCTGGACCCCCACCCCCTCTCCAGCCCTTAGCCCCTCAGCACTCACTGGCGCAAAGCAGCATTGGTGTTAGGCTTTGACCAAAGGTCGGGACGATGCACAGGAGCAACGTCACAGCTAAGCAGGTCAGACAATGAAACGGTGGCCATCTTGTCTTAAAACCCATCAGCTGTTTCCTGTCCTGCCACTCCCGACTCAGGTCACAGCTTGCTGACATCTTCCAGGGATTCCCCCACAACCCCCGTCTGAAATGCTTGTTCTCCCATCCTCATTCCTAGCAATTTAGCACCCCACCCCAGCAAACCAGCTATGTCTCCCCATTTCTGAGCCCGCCCAGGCAGCTTGCTAAACTAAGGGCACCTATCAGCCCAGGCCTCACAACCTTCCGCTGCAGTGTCTCTTTTAACAAGCTACACCCGTTCTCAGACAGTGCTTTCTTGCCCACCCACGTAGAGAAATGGACAAAGAATGATAGGAAGATTTATTCCTCTGGATTTTTTTCTTCCTCCCCATGAGTTTGGTCACTTTTCTACCTCATCATTTTTAATCTGTGAAAGCCAATCTCAGACAGGTTTTAGATGGTGAGCACGTGTTACAGGTTTATCATAAACTGGTTAGCAAAGGAACCAGTCAAGGAAAACAAAACACAATAGATTCCTCCAGCATCCTGGGAGAAGCTGTGTAATAAAGTGACTTGCAGCACAAACACTAAAGCCAGACTACCTGGTTTCAATCCAAGTTTTGTCCCTTTCTAGCTGTGTGACCTTGAGCAAGCTGATTTAACGTCTCTGTGCCTCGATTTCCTCACCCGTGAACAATGGATAATAATAGCACATACGTCATAGGGTTGTTGTTGTGCCCGACATCTAATTGAATTCAAATTAAGTGAATTAATATGTGTAAGCTACTAGCACAGTGCCTGGCACACAATAAGCATGAAAGACTGTTAGCTATTGTTATTATGAGCAAGTTTATATAGGAGAAGAAAAAGGAATGTTAGATAAGGTTGTTTAACTATGTACAGGTCTGGTTAGCTTTACCGGGCCGTAAAGCTGTCACATTCATATCAGCTGCATGGGTTAAACCTGGGTCATACCAACTAGGCTAGCCCTCAAATTACCAGGTGTGGACTGTTAATCAGAAATACCAGCTGCAGAAGTTGCGTGGGGTTTTGTGTGTGTGTGAGTCTAGGATATCTTTCTTTCCCAGACTTCAGCCTGCAGCCCTGTGATTATCAAGAACATCTTTTAATCAAGCAGAGCCTGGGGAATGGGAGGTGGCAGAGGATGAGAGAGCTGGGGAGCCTGTTCCATCACTGCCAGGTGGTACTGGCAGGGCTTGTAGAGGGCTTTGCTGCCACTAAGAGATGGCCAGGAGGTGCTGCTGTGCAGTGAAGCCTGGGACTGGGCAGCTGAAAGGCTCCTCTGTGGTCCCGGCTATGGGAACAGCTCTCAAGGGCCAGCCATGGTTTCTGGCCACTGGCCACACTGTCTTCTGAACACTTGGCCTGTGTGGAGCTCCTTCCCTGAGTTCCCAGAGCCCTGTCAGGCCCCAGAATCCTCTGCCCAGCCTTCCGCTGGCCTGAGTGTCCTGTGGAGGAGGGGAGGCAGGACTGCAGGAGGACCCAGCCAGGCAGAGCTGGGAGCCAAGAGGGGCTTGGCAACTTGTCGAGAACTGGCACAGTGCCTCCATGGCAGCCCCCCACTCCATCCAACCTGCTGGAGCCGCTCAGGACCTGACACAGCATTCAGTTAATAAAGCCGTGTTGATGTTGCCTGGTAAAAGTAAACCCAAGACACAAGGTCACCTGACATTTAGTAGTTCTATCCAATAGAAATATAATACCAGCCATATGTTTTTAAAAAATTTTCCAGTGGACATGAAAAAAAGAAAACAGGTGGAATTAAATTTTAATATATTTAATTTAACCCAATTTATCCACAATAGTTTCATATGTAATCAATATATGAAATTATTAATGACATATTTTACATTCTTTTACTTCAAGCTAAGTCTCTGAAATCCTGTGGGTATTTTACACTTCTTGCACATATTCATGCCAACTAGCCACTGCATGGGAGGGAAAAAAATCTTCCTCTACCCTCCCAGGTTCAGCTGCAGAGGCCAGAGAATTAAACTGACAAAGGACAGATTAACAGGAGAAAAAAGTGTATTTCCAATGCACACAGGAGCCAACAAAGGAAGTAACTGGCTCATTAAATGATTAAAGTTAAAGGTTTACAAACCTAACTTACAGAAAATGGGGGGAAATACTGGCTTCTATGGGGAAAAAAAAACAAATAGATTTCTTTAGGAATGATAAATGGCTTTTTAGGAGAACCAGCGTAAGAAAGTTTGTGTTAATATTTGTCTATACAAGTATGAAAGGTCTCTCGTCTTCTTCAGGGCCGTGAAACTCCCCTGGAGAGGGGATTTATGGTAGCTTCGTTTTCCCAGAAGTTGCTGCTTTTCGTCAGATAAGGGAAGCTCCCAGGAGGCTTTTTTCTGCATCTGTTGAATCTCAAATATCTTCAGCTTAAAATGATCTTCATGCCAACTCTGGGGTTCCAAGTGAGTCCCCAAACTATACTTCAAGTGCTCAACAGGCACAGGTGGCTAGTGGTTACCTTATTGAACAGCGCAGGCGCAGGATCACCAAATCGCTGGGTGCCGGGACCGGGCAGCTCCTAGAGATCGGGCAAGCATCCCTTCTGCTGCCTCCGTGACCTGTTCTGGCCCACACTCTGCTCGAGTGTCTGCCAGGGGCAGGGGCCCACAGCCTCCTCAGGCAGCCTGTTGCTCGGATCAGGCTCCGAGGTGCAAGCTTTCGATATTGAGCGGCAATCTCCCCCACTGGTTGTGCAACACAATACCTTTTCCAAAGCGCTGGCACAAACCCGCTGTGAGGGTGGCGGGCAGGTCTTCCTGTTACCCAGAGGGTCGGTGTCCCGCAGCAAGTCGGGAGAGGGAGATGCTAGGATACTACAGAGTCATCCTTGCTCTGCGCGGCTGAGTGGTCCCCAGACCCCTTGGAGGGGAGGGTCTGCGTTCTGGGACACCTGGCTTTGAGAGCACCCACTACACCGCTAAAGTAGAAAGCCCGGCTCCAAGCCACAGCCAGCTCGGTCGGGGGCGGCCCCTCGCCCTGGGCTCAGGGCGCACCTCTCCTTCCCCCAGCTGGGAGGCACAGAACCCTAACGCAGCCCCCTGGTTTCACAGGTGGGGAAACTGGGGAGCAGTTCTTGTGCTGCCACGGCGTAGTTCCTTCCCTCTAGCTGAACCGGTGTCAACGAAGTCCCAGGGGCCTCCGGAGAAAACCTGGAGGCCTTCCTAGCCTGGGGGGCCCGGGGAGGGAGGCTCCTCGCCGGCCCTCTGCTCCTCGGACACAGGCGGCGGGCGAGCGAGGGCCGCGGGGACCTGGCGGCCGGGGCGGGAAGCTCCCGGGAACCGTGATGTAACTCGGCGCCCGGCTTGCAGGAGCAGCCCCAGGCGTCGCCTAGGCTTGTTTACCCAAGTCCGGAGTTTACCGGGGGTGGAGCCATAGCTGCCTCGGCCCCGCCCCCGGGGTGCCCCGCCCCGCGGAGCCCCCATACCCCTTGCTTGGCGAGCGAGGCTCCCTCCTCTGTGGGATTCCGAGGGTCCGGAGCCTCGGAACTGAGATCCAGGGCTTTGGTCTTCTTTCAGTCTTAGACGTTGGAAGACCCGATGCGGTGGCGGTGCCAAAGGGGTGACTCTGAAAGGGCCTGAGCCCCCAAAGCAACTCAGAATAGCATTAAAACTAAGTAAAAAGCTGGAGCTTGCTCTGCCCACGCTACTTCAAGACGACGGCCCGTCTACCTGAACTTACTAGCGTCTCCCCTGCAGTGGTAGCAAGTCCCTGCATCTCTCTAGGTGTCAAGTTTCCTCATCTCTACGATGGGGAGCAGGCTTCTTCTATACGATGCATTGCCATGACAGTCTCTGATTCTAGGCATTGTGGGGAGCACTTCTTTGGGCCTCCCAAAAGTCGGCCTCCGGGGGAAAAAAAAAAACTCCAGTATTTCCCGGTGGCCCTTCCTAATTTTGCTGCCATGGAGATAGAGTTTGCTCTTGATAGGGAAAATCTGCTAACACCCTGGAGGGCTGAAAGGCAGAACTGCCTAGGGGCTGGGGCTCAAGGTGGCCTCCAACCTCTCTAGCTGCAGCCCCTCCCAGCCCCATTCCCAGGCCTGGCTCGCTGGGGCCAGTGGAGTGCCTGTGTGCCCAGCACCCAGCCCAGCTGAGCTCTCAGGCCAGATCAGGCCTCCCACCCCCAGAGGAGAGGCAGAAGTCGAGACAGTGTGTGGCTGGATGACAGTGAGTCTGGATGGAGCCCAAGGTTGGGGTACTGCTGATGGCAACAAGAACTCCAGCAGCTGTGACCTGTGCTCACTGCCAAGGTTTTCCCACCCATACTCTCAGTTCCCTGGTGAGGCAGGCAAGCTGAGTCCAGATAAGGCAGCTGAGGCTCAGAGAGAACAGGGTAGCCCCACGTCACCCAGTGAGTTGGTGCCAGAGCTGCAACTAGGTCCCAGACCCCTGTTTTACTCCCACTCCTGAGAGGGCATGAGCCCTGTGAGCAGGAGCAGTCCAGGAGGGCTTCCTGGACTGGAGGCCGGGTCCGAGCTAGGTAAGGCAGGAGGGTCGAGATTTGAGGAGGGTGTGAGATAGGAAGTGCTCCCTGAGCTGGGAAGTAAGAAGAGAGGGGAGGTTCCCCTGGGGAGAGAGCAGCCCTCGGGAGCTGTAAGAAGCGAGGGTATGGGAGGTCTGGCCAGAGAGGAGGGTCTGGGGGTCAGTCGCGGACTAGCAAGTAATAGTCCAGGCCAGTGAAGTTCAAGGGCAGTTCTTGAGTAGGGGCAGGCAGCAGACCAGATGCAGGATCGAGAATATCAGTGTTGGGGGTAAGCTTTCCCATCCTGCCTCCACTTCAGGCTCTCCCATTTCCCAGCCCTTGGGCATGTTCTCTTCCCTCTGTGGGCCTCAGTTTCCTCATCTATAAAATAGGGGTCATCTCCCTATTCAGCTCACGGCTGAGAAGGTGCTTTGTGATTGGACTTTACATGCTTGAGGGTGTGACGGACTTGTATACAAATGTGACAAAGCAAATGGGGTCAGGGAGGACTCTTTGAGGGGCTTCTCCTTCTCCTGGATTCCCTGGCTCCCCAGGAAGAGGCTCCATACACTTGCTTCCCTGAACCCTGCCAGCATGTCTGGGAGGCCCCTGGACTTAGCAAATATTTGTGCCTCTGATCTAGTCGGTGGCTGCCAGAACATTCTGTCCTGCCGCCCATTCGTCTAGGCCTCTGCCTCAGGCCATGAGGATCCTGAAAGAAGACAAAAGTGTAGGGTTGGGACTTCTGGGTCCTTCCCCCTCACCCCTCCTTCCTTTTCCTCCTGAGCCCCTCATCCCAGTTTAGTCTTGAAGTTCATAACCCTGTGCTAGGCACTGTGCAAGGGACAGGGGGCAGGTGGCTCTAAAGAGCCTCTCCTAAGAGCTAGGACCTTGGGCCCAAATTTGAACTCAGTAGCTCTTCTGCTGTGTGGTCTTGGGTGAGTCCATTACCTCTCTGAGCTTGTTTCTTCATACCTGAAATGGTGGTGAAATGGTTTAGGTCAGTGCCTGGGCACTTAGCACGTTGTTTTTTTCCCTAGCCTTCCTTCCCTGGCTCTGTACTGTCCCCCTAGAAGTTTGGGCCTTCCCAGTTTAACCAATAATAATAACAAGAGTAAGAAGTTTGCAACATGATTGAGTGCTCTGTGCAGCGGTGTGCTGGTAAATGTTTAACAACCAGCTCTAAGAAAAAAGGTCCTGGTTTGCAGCATTTGCCTGATTTCTGTCTTGTTAATATTATCACCAGGCAGCTTTCAAGCTTCCAACATGACATCACTGAACACGGAGTTGGGAGCCGGTGAGAGCTGGCTCCAGCACAACACTGCATACAGGATTAGCTACGTTATTCGCCAGGCTCAGTGCAAAATGAAAAAATCGCAGGGTCCCTTGTTCGAAAAGCAGGGAAAAAGCTAAAGCTTTTTCCTTCTTTCTGCGATTTCTCTCTCAACCCATCCTAATGCTCTTTTTATTTATTTAATGTCACACTCCTTCCAGCATGGGGATACTCACAGGACAAGTGCAGACCCTCATGGGTGGGCGGTGGGGTAGGCAAGTCCCAAGACTTGGCACACACGTATAGGATCCACCAACTACCAGGTTGTCCCTCATATCAGCTACCAGGCAGGTGCTCCAGGAAGTCGAGTCAGGCATGTTGCCTTCCCACAGGCCCACAGTCCCCACCCACGTCCCAACCTTCAAGCCAGGCTATGCGAGGCACCCATAAGGGAATGGGAAAGAGGCTTGCCCTGGCCAAGCCACCCCACTGAATGCACCATATTGCTGCCTGACCAGAGAAAGGTGGCCAGTGGTTGCAGGGTAGAGAGGAGGAGAAGGCCAGGTGAGGCCAGGTATACCAGAGGATAAGAACGCGTTCTAAAGAGGCAGGAAGGTGGCAGGAGGTAGGACAGTGCTGTGAGCAGGAAGCCCCAAGCCCCTGGCACTGGCTCCATTACCCCCATGGACTTTCCTTAAAAGACACAAAGTCAAAGATAAAATTATGAAAAATTTCAAGATGCCGATCAATCTCAGTGCATTTAACCAAGCTAGGTGTCCTTCGGAGTGCAGGGCCCTGTGGGCTGTCCTGGTCTCAGACCCAAGAAGCCAGCTCTGACTGTATGTATCATCCAAGTGAGAGAGGAATGGCCCTACAGGGTCCTCCCTCAGGAACTTCAGTCCTCAAGTCAAGAGATACCTGGGGATCCTGGGCCAAAGAGAGGCCAAGGAGACTCGCAAACCCTCCCTCTTCAGAGAGAAATCTCCACCACCTTGGGGGAAGCTTCACAGGGCATTGCAACTGGGCAAAAACTTGTTCAACAACAAAAATACAGCATGTTATGGAACATTTATCATCAATGATCTGCATGTCTCTTATATTTGCATTGTGCCACTTTCCTCTCTTTGTAAAGACTTTATAAAAATGTGTCTTTTGCTTCTAAACAAGTGAAAGATTACATTTTCAAACATCCAATTCACCGCCCATCTGAACAACATATAATTGGTTGCATTCATTGGTCTATGGAGCACCCACAACTGTAAAAGTTTTCTCTATACTGATATTTGTCCTGGGGATTGAAGCCAAATATTGACTCAGTTTTAGCAAATTTAGAGCAGCAGCTTCTTGGCTTAAAAAAATATTTCCACTTATCAAGAATGGTTGCTTGTTCCTTTAAGGAGAATGACCATGGGGTCCCAAGCCTCTACTTCCTGATGATGAGAATTTGGAAGGGGCACTTTTCACACCACACCAGCCTCAGACGGGGGTGTTATGGTTTAATTTCTCAGGAGTGGCCATATGCCCCAGGGGGCAGCTGCTGGAGGGGACATCTCACCAGGGAGGAGGGCCGCAAAGTGAGGGCAAAGGATGAGAGGACCCCACAGCTCTGTCCAGGTGATGCCCCATCATGGGGGCCCAGGCTCAGCCCATGAGCTCTCGGGCTATGCAGCACTGAGGAGGGGCAAGGGGGCCTCGCTGTTCCAGGTGAGCCCTCACATGCACACACAAATAACCAGGCAGGAAGCCACCCAGATACCTTAGCCTGAAGTGCATTGTGGTGCATTAGCTATAAACTACTTTATAGCATATTGAGAAAACCTGACGATTAAGGAACAATGGGCATCCCTCCTAGCTTTCTTCGATTGACCTCCTCACAGAAATTCAAACCATAGTATTTTGAGTCTAACCCAGGGCCCTCTTAACACTTTGGTGTTCTTGGGCAAGGTCCAGAACACATCTGAGCCCCTGTTTCTCCATCTGTAAAATGGAAAAGCGATGCATGTCTTCAAGGTTGTGATCAGAATTAAACAAGATGCGTGTGTGTGTGTGTGTGTGTGTGTGTGTGTGTGTGTGTTTATGTTTATATGCCAGACACAAAGCTGGTGCTACAGTAAAAGATGGCAATACGGGTGGCTATTATTATTATTACTATGGCAATCAAATAGTAAAGACAGGGTCTGATTCACTTCTGGGTCCCTGGTACACCACAGGTGGTACTGGGGAAGGTGAATTCAACTACTGGGCCTTGGCTGGGCTACAACTTGAGAATGGCTCACAGGGGTGTGGTCAGAGGCAGCAGAAGATGGAGGTGTGAGTGAGCTGTGCTGGGCCCCCAGCAGCCTTTCCCCACTAAGAAACAGTCAGAACTGGAGTAAGGAGGCCTATATAGAGGAAAGGTCATCCTCAGCAAGCGCTCTCATTTCACAGATGGAGAAACTGTGTCAATCTGCCATGAATGTATTACACTAATTCCACTGGCTTCAAAGTAACTTTGGAATCCAAACAGAATAGCATCTGGGGGTACAAATCTTGGGCTCTTGCTCAGACTCCCCTAACAATCTGCTTTATTCCACCTTTCCCAGCCTTACTTCTCTTTTCTTCACCCTTGCTACCCTGGGCTTGAACCTCGCAAATAAAGTATTAGCATCTTAATCCTTGCATCAAGCTCTGTTTTTCAGAGGACCCAGGATAAGATGGGCAGCATTTCCAAATTATTTGTATTTATTATAGGATTATTCAACATAAAAGATCCCCACATAGAATTATTCCATTTATTCAGATAAAAGTCTCTATGAATTCGTACCCCACACATACACATTTCTTTGAGCAAAGAGTAGAAAGACCACAGTACCTTAAGCTGCAGGTGGATGCCTGTGGTGATCCACTTGCTGGTACAGATGCTCTCTCACCAACAGTGGTGGCTGCCTAGAATGTTATTCTGCACCAGATCTCATTTGAAGCTCTTCACAGCAATACGCAGAGTCTCCTGCCAGAGATTTGCCTTTTATTTCAAACATTTTTTGCATATTGCTGATAAATAGAGCAAGAGGGTAAGAAAGCTCTGGGTCCTTATACTCTTCAGTGGGCAGCTCTCTTTTTGTAATTGGTTCCTATGGAGTTTTTTCCACACCAACAACAAATTCTCCAATGCCAACCGGGTGCCCAACAATTTAATGCAATTCTGACACTATCTACCTGGAGTTAGTGTCAGATCCTACAAGTTGAAGGGCTTAGTCCTATAAGATTAACCTACTTGAGATGCCAGTTGCAAATGGGGTGTCTGGGGGTACCCAGACTTCTGCTGGGCTGACTACAAATTCAGGAGTTCCCACAACTCCTCTCTCCCAAGTTCAATAACTTGCTAGAATGACTCACAGAACTAAGGTTTATTTTAAAGGATCAAATAAACCAAATGGAAGAGATGTATAGAGCAAGGTATGGAGCGGGGCGGGACGGGGCGGGGTGGTGGTGGTGGTGAGATGAGAGCTTCCATGCCCTCTCCAGGGTTGTCACCCTGCCACACCTTGATGTATTTACCAACTTGGAAGTCCTCTGAACCTCACTGGGTAAGAGTTTTTATAATCCAATCACCAGGGCCCCTTCCCCTTCCTGGAGGTCGAATGAGGTGGGTGGAGTGGAAAATTCCCATTTCCTAATCACATATTTGGTCTTTCTGGTGACCAGTCCCCATCCTGAAATTATCTAGAGGCCCCACACTGAGTCACCGCATTAACCTGAATTCAGGTCAAGTCAAAGTAGCTTGTTATAATAAAAGACATTCCTATCACTCAGGAAATTACAAGGGTTTTAGGAGCTCTATGCCAGGAATAAATAAATATATAGATATATTTAAATTTATACATACATTTATATAAAAATATATTTAAATAATAAATATATATAATTTAGAGCTATATTACGTGTATATTATATAGAGAATATTATTTCACATATAAAATATATTCAATAATATTATATGTTATAGCATAAATATCATATATAATACACAGTATTTTCATCATACCACAGTTCCCCTCAGGGCACTGCCATTCATTTGTTTGCTGGATTGGCTACATGCAAATTAACTAAGCTTTTAGGTGTGGCTCTTGACAGGTTTAGCTAATATATGCTGGTTCTGCAACCCCTTCACATTCGGCTGTATGTCTGATAGATATGCAGATTAGGCAGCCCTCATATGTTGATGCTGATAAGATGTTGTGATCACCATATCACTGGAACTTGGGAGTCATAATTCATGAAGTCATATAGTCCACATTTTGAGTATACTCTATACAGTTTACACCCTCTCCTTGGATCCTCTAGACTGAGGATCAGGTAGATGAGAGATGAAGGCACTGAGACTCAGAGAGAGCAAGCAACTGGCCCAAAGGTCCACAGCAAGGCAGTGGCAGAGATGGGTGGAACACTCAGCCCAGAACCCCTCCCTCTGCAGCCAGTGGCTTTTTTCTGTCGCATGACATTCCCTCTGCTAACCATGTAGACAGGTCACACTCAAGCTGGTCTCCTTCTTGACAGCCCATGTCTTGTGATGAGGACTGTCAGAGCTAGGAGAGACCTTACCAATCGGCTGTGAAGACAGGGAAAGAGGCCAGTGGAGGTGGAGCCAGAAGTGGGACTCCCAGCACCTGTGGCTTAGCCCCCCACTCATAGGCTTGAGCTCCGGGGGTATGACTAGGTTCAAATCCCAACTTCACCACTTATTCTCTGGGCCTTAGGCAGATTAACTTCAATTTTTGCATCTATAAATTGGAACTAACAGCAGCACTCACCTCAAAAGGTTACTGGGAGGAGGATTAAATTAGATAACACATATAAAGCTTTATAATAGGGCTGGCACACAGTACACACTCAATATATTTTTATTTTTAGTACTATTTTTATTATAATCACGGTGGGGAGGACAAACTTTTCCTCTGCCCACTCAGATTCAGTGACTGGGGACCTGTGAGGTAAACTAACAAAAGACAGTTTAACATAAGAAAAAGGTAAAAGTTCATTCACATACATACAAAGGAGCTCACAGAAAATGTGGCCCAAAGAAGCAGTTAGAATTTGGGGCTTTTATACCGTCTTATTTTGTTTCCCGACTTTACTGAGATATAATTGACATAACACTGTATAAGTTTAAGGTGTACAATGTGTTGATTTGATACACATACATTGAACATGATTACCACGCAGCATTAGCTAACACCTCCATTACGTCACACAACTACCATTTCTTTTTTTGTGGTGAGGACATTTAAGATCTACTCTCCTAGCAACTTTTCAGTATGTAACACAGCATTATTAACTATAATCATCATGCTCTACAGTAGACTCCCCATAACTTATTCATCTCATACAGGGAAGTTTGTACGCCTTGACCATCATCTGCCCATTTCCTCCACCCTCCCAGGCCCTGGCAACCACCACTCCACTGTTTCTATGAGTGCAACTTTTTTAGATTCCATGCATAAGCGATATTGTATAGTATTTTTCTTTCGCCGTCTCTTCCATTTAAGCATAATGTCCTCAAGGTCCATCCTTGCTGTCACAAATGGCAGGATTTTCTTCTGTCTCATAGCTGAATTATATTCCATGGTGTGTATACACATATACCACATCTTCTTCATCCATTCATCTGTTGGTAGACACTTAGGTTATTTCCATGTCTTGGCTATTGTGACTAACACTGCAGTGCACATGGGGCTGCAGCTATCTCTTCAAAATCTCACTTTCATTTCCTTTGGATATATGCCAAGAAGTGGAATTGCCAGATGTTATGGTAGTTTTGTTTTTAATTTTGTGAGGAACCTCTAGACGGTTTTCCACCAATTTACATTCCCAAGAACAGTGTCCAGGGGCTCCCTTTCCTCCACATCCTCACCAACACTTGTTATTTCTTGTCTTTTTGATGACAGCCCTTCTAACAACTGTGAGGTGATATCTCATTGTGATTTGGATTTGCATTTCCCTGAAGATCAGTGATGTCCAAGCACCTTCTCATGTACCTTTTGGCCATTTGTATGTCTTTTTTGGGAAAATATCTATTCAGTTCTTCTGCCCATTTTTAAATTGGACTGTTTGGCATTTTCCGTTTGCTTTGGGTTGTAGGAGTTCTTTGTATATTTTGGATATTAACCCCTTATCAGATATTATATGCCATCTTAATAGAGAAGGAGGAGAAAGGGCACTTACGGGAAAACAAACAGCTTTTAGGAAAGATAAATGGGCCCTTAGGAGAATAGCTGGGAGCTGTGAGAGGTGTTGTGATAAGGTCTGTTTAGGTGAATTCTTATCCGGGTCTCAGGTGACTGGAGTCCTTCTTCTCCGGTTGTGAAACTCCCAGGAGGGAATTTATGACATGTGAATTCTTTGGGGAGGCTCTGCTTTTAGGCAGATAAGGGGAAGTTCAGAGAAAGGCCTCCTCCTGCATCTGTTCATTCTCAAATATCTTCAGCTCAAAATAATCCTGAGGACACAGTGGTAGATTTTGTACCCCTCCACTCATTAAAGGGGAGAGGGTGGGGAGGATGGGAGATGCAGGCCTAGGCTGGAGGGCACCCGTCAGTTTTCAGGACACCTTCCAGACTCTTCTCCCTGGCTGAGGTTGGGGCACTGGTGGCCTCAGCTCCTTATCAGAGCTTGCTCAGGGCTAAGCTGGAGCCATTCCATCCCCCACCCCTCCCACCTGGGGCAATGGGGTGGCTGCAGGCTACACTAGGGAACTTCATCCACAGGTGAATAAAGCTGGGATTGGGGGAGGGGGCACTACTGCTGGGCTGCAAAAGTCCCCAGGCCATTCCTCTGCGAGGGAGGCTGACCCTTTTCCCTGCCCGCCCCATGACGTCAAGGTCCCCCAGGGTAGAGAACTTGCCTGGTCCCCCTCTGCAGAGCTGTGCAAGCCAGCGGCGTGCTGAGCACATTTGACCATTCTTTAACACTTCCCTCCTCTAAGTGATTACACTGTAAAGATCGTGAAATGAAATGAATACATTCCATAATGAAGTAAGTGAAGTAATGAAGTAAAGTTTGCATTTATCAAACAAAAATATTACACCTCCTACTTGGCTCTAATTTCACAAATAAAACCTCCAAAGTTGTCACACAGAGTGGCAGAGTTGAAACAGAACCCTCAAGTTCTGTTTCTTTGTCTTTACAATCACTGTGCCGTCCTTGCTTATTTAGAATCCACTGTTTAAATGCGGGAATTTGTGCCGCAGGGACTGGAGATGGGGCGGCCGGTTAGGAATGACAAATGAAACTGTGCTTGGAGCTTGGCTGGCCTGTGTGTAACAGGGAATTCTCTGAGTAAGCTTTCCTGTAGAACACAACATTTATTAATGAGTATGCAGTAAAAGTGGTAATTTGAAGCTTATTTTATTTATTATAAAAATTACAGTAATTGGAATAATTGTTTAGAACGTCAACCAATAAAAGACTTTCAGCGGGGAGTATTTTGCCACTGACAGGGTTTAGAACTGCTAGCACATGGGAGAATAAAAGTCTGATATACTTTATTCTGTTACTGTTTTAAAGTTCTCTGCATACCTCCCCCTCCCCCCCTTATTGCTTACACTTGGAGTATACAGCTTCCACCATCCTGACCTTTGCATATCAATAGCACAAGCTGTCCCCACCCTCATGACCACCCTCAGGCTCATCGCCTCTCACCCTTGAGCCAGAGGTTGGATGGCCACATTGCTGGGATGTTAGGCCCCAAGGCCAAGATGGCTTCCTACTTTCTCTGGCCTCCAAGACCTCCCCATCCCTTACTCCACCCCAACCCAGTCCTGGCTGGACAGCCTCCTAGACCTCAATTCACTTGAAACAATCTCTTAGACATAATTCAAGTGGGTAAACTGAGGCTGCAAGAGGGAAAGAACCTCTCCCGGTGTGAAGCTGAGGGCAGGAGCCTGACCCAGCTCCCAGCCCCCTTGGTGACTGCTCAGCCCCAGCTCGGCTTCCCTGCTACAGTCAGGCAGGAGGAAGGTGAAGGGAGGCCCTGGGATGGGCTGGGGCACCGCAGGGTTGATTTGCATCTCATCTGAATAGGCCCCTGCATCTCACACCCAGAGCAGCCCCACTTATAGAATCCCAGGGCTCAGGAAGATCCCTTCTGGCCCCCACCCTCCCCTGTGCAGTGTCACTGAACCCCATTCCCTATCGGTGCCCATCCATGACACAGCCTCGCCCTTCCTGTGCCTGGTTGTGAAGCAGTTCTCCCTGGGAGAGGTGAGCAGCACGGGAGGGGCAAGGTCTATTGGTTCGACCCCAGACGCTTCACCTGAGCAGCAATCAGGTCTGGGCCTTGAGAAGGGAAACCCATTGCTTACCTGGGTCCAAGAGGCACTAGAGGGAGGTAAGGCCCAGCCCTGAAGAGCCTGAGGGGACTGTGGTGCTTTGGTCTGATGCTGGGCAGGGATGGCCTTTGGACACCAGTCCTGCTTTCACCTGGCTGTGAGAATGAGTTGAGTCAGGTGACAGGAGGTGGGACAGAAACAGAGCTGGGGGAGGAAGCTAAGGGCCGACTACTGATGCCCACAGGAGAAGCCCATCCTGAGAGTGGGATATTCAGGCAATGCCCAACCCTCCAGGCCCCAGCCTTTGCTCAGACAGCCCGGCTGGATTTGGTGAAGAGATACCCTTCCTGGCCATGCTCCCAGAGAAGAGTCTCATCCCATCACCTGGGGCCCCTCTGGAAGCCATCACAGCCCTGCTGACGCCCACTGTCTACTTGTACTCCTCCAGGGATAGAAAGCTCATTAGTTCCCCAAAATCGTGATCACGGCCCCTAGTGAAACTGCGCAGGTCCCTGTGGAGCTCCTGGGCACGGAAGCCTTCAGACAGTTGCTAATCAGGGAAGGAAGGGGATGCAGAGACAAGGGAGGAGCAGCCAAGAAACAATAGTGCAGCCTTGGGGCAGGGTCCTGGTTCCACTTCAAGGGATACACATAACAACATCTTTGAGCTCTTTACAGAGCTAAAACCCCCAACAAATGGAAGATGTTAGCATTCTTCATTCCAGAAGAGCTCATCAAGGGACTTACCTGAGGCCAGATTAAAGGAGTACAGGCCCTACACACACCCTAATCCTTATTAGCAATCCCGCCCTTGAACCATTGCTATAAAACTCCTCACCAAATCCTCCCAGATTGGGACACACGGTTTTTGAGGGCACAGAGCGCACTGTATCCCTCTTTGCCTGGCAAAGCAATAAAGCTATTCTTTTCCACGTCACCCAAAACTCTATCTCTGAGATTCGATTCAGCACCGGTGCACAGAGGTCAAGTTTTCGGCATCACTAGCTCTGCTGGGAAAAGTTTCTTCTTTCTGAGCTGGAACTTCTCTGCCTGGAACTCTCACCCCATTGGCTGGCCTGGCCCCAGACACTGCTGTAGGGGCGGAAAACTTTTCCCTTTTTCCCTTCTAGGTTCTTTGGCTGGATTAATAATTAAATTGACACGGGACAGATTACTAGGAGAAAAACAAATTTCATACATATGGGAGCCCCATAAAAATATGAGACTCCCAAGGAGTAATTGAGGCTTATATACCATCCTGAGCTAAGGAGAAGCGGGTACGGGTCCCGGGCTTCAAAGGGGAGAAAGACGATTCACAGGACGATGAAAAGAGCAGATGTTTGGTAAACAAATATTTGTCATGCCCTGCAGATAAGTCTTCCTGATATGAAAAGTTATCCTTGCTGGTACAGGCCCCTCTCTAAATTCTTTTAGGCAGTTAGGGGGCAAGTAAAAAGCTCTTCTTGAGCCCTCTGGGACCCCACTGTCTTCAGTTCAAAATAATCCACATGCAAAATTACCTTCTGGGGTGGCATATCCTGCTTCCCCTCACTGTCAAACCTGCCAGTGGTGTGGGGCGTGCCCCACAAGTTCTGATTTATGATCAGTTCCCTCCAGCCTCCCCACGTCACCACTTCTCGGCCAGTCTCAAAGTCTGTTCTGTTTTTTATCACCTCATACTCTGGGGGGCATAAGTCACTAGAGGGTTGCAAGCCAAGGCTAGAGGCCTGCCTATCAGAGGTCTCATAAGTGTCAGGAGCCTCCTGGGTTCCCCAGCCCTGTGGGAGGTGGGAGGAGAAATATGGGAGGCGGGGAGTTTGGGATCACTTCACACTTGGGGAGGTGAGGCTCAGAACCATGAGTCAACCCTTTCTTGTCTTTGCTTTCACCTTTCCCAAAAGGAAGTGAGGAAATACCTCCTGAAAACAATGGCCTGCCTGCCACCTGCCAGGGTTGTGTTTGTCCAGTGAGCTCAGGCCTTCAGACACGCAGGGAATGCAGAAGACCCAGCCTGGAATAATCCAGGAGCACCTCTATGCACACACACACACACCACACACCCAGCCCTGGCTCGGCACCTCCCCAGACACAGGAGGGCGCTCACCCTGCACTTGATTTACACCCCATCCTGCCCACGTAGGCTTGTGGACCACCGCCACCCAATTGCTAGAAGACGCCAGTGAGCCAGGGCATGCTCTCCTCCAGCTAGACTTAAGGAAACACTCCCTTTTTTTTTTTTGGCCACACCACACGGCTTGCGGGATTTTAGTTTCCCGACCAGGGATTGAACCTGGGCCACAGCAGTGAAAGCTCCAAGTCCTAACCACTGGACCACCAGGGAATTCCCAAGAAAACACTTCCTGAGGCCACAAACAGTGACCCAGGCACTATGGGGTTCCAGGCTCTGGATGAGCTTTGAAAGCAGGAGGGATGCCCAAGGGGTCAGGCAGGATAAAGCTCTCTGCAGAGTGAGGAACAGGCAGGGCCGAGAGAGGGGGAAGGTCACCCGGTGCCTGAGCAGGTACTGAGGCCTAAGCATGGAGATGGGGGCAGACGCCCACACCCACTGACAATGCACCCCCCCCACACACAGGTCCTCCACAACACAGGTGGATCTTTTACTGTCTTGTCTCTCCTGGTCTCACAACAGTCCTCTTTCACAGCTAATTCCTATCAGAGACCTGGAGACCTGCAGTTTAAACCTCATGCTTCAGCCCGGCCTTCCCCAGAGCCTTTCAGACCTCTCTGGGAAGGGCCAGGTAATCCCCAGGATAGGCTGTGCAGGGGTCAAGTTCAGCTCAGGGTTCTGGGTTTCACATCAGCATTTAGTCCCAATCACTGTCTGGCCTGCTTGGTTCCCTCTGAGGTCAGGTCACTCCAAGATTCCTTCAATGTGGTTTCAGTTCCTGGGGCGGGTGGGGGGGCGTTCCCCTCTGATTCTTGATCCTGATATTTATCTCACAATCCCACCTACCTCAGACCCCTTCTTACCTCTTCTAGCTTCCCCTCCAAGAGGGGTCGGGGGCCAGGGAAGGGGGTGCCTAGGTCAGCTCTAGGACAGACTCAGGATTAACACCTTTTAGGGCATATTTGATAAGATTTGATTTCAGACCCCAGGGGCCTGAACACTCCCAGCAGGGGCTCCAGTAAGGCAAGTGAGGCATCTAGGGGGCAAAAGTTTAGGAGGCTCTCACCCTCAGCGTCCTGAAAGTGCAGGGTCAGCACATAAGAGTGAGTGTCTCTTCAAAACAGTCTCTGACATAAATTGTACCAATGTTTTTTTAGGTCAGTCTCCCAGGCAATAGAAATAAAAACAAAAATAAACAAATGGGACCTAATCAAACTTACAAGCTTTTGCACAGCAAAGGGAACCATTAAAAAAGTGAAAAGACAACCTACGGAACAGGAGAAAATATTTGCAAATGATGCAACCCACAAGGGCTTAATCTCCAAAATATACAAACAGCTCATTCAACTCAACAACAACAAAAACAAACAACCCAACTGAAAAAAGGGCAGAAGACCTTAATAGACATTTCTCCAAAGAAGACATACAGATGGCCAGTAGGCACATGAAAAGATGCTCAACGTCACTAATTATTAGAGAAATGCAAATCAAAACTGCAGTGAGGTACCACCTCACACCAGTCAGAATGGCCATCATTAAAACGTCTACAAATAACAGCTGCTGGAGGGAGTGTGGAGAAAAGGGAACTCTCCTACACTGTTGGTGGGGATGTAAGTTGGTACAGCCACTATGGAAAACAGTATGGAGGTTCCTCAGAAAACTAAAAATACAACTACCATGTTATCCAGCAATCCCACTCCTGGGCGTATACCTGGACGAAACTATAATTCAAAAAGATACATGCGTCCCTATGTGCATAGCAGCACTATTTACAATAGCCAGGACATGGAAACAACCTAAAGGTCCATCTACAGATGAATGGATAAAGAAGATGTGGTACATATATACAATGAAATACTACTCAGCCATAAAAAAGAATGAAATAATGCCATTTGCAGCAACATGGATGCAACTAGAGGTTATCATACTAAGTGAAGTAAGTCAGAAAGAGAAAGACGAATACCATATGTTATTACTTATATGTGGAATCTCAAATCTAAAATATGGCACAAATGAACCTATCTACAAAACAGAAGCAGACTCACAGACATAGAGAACAGACTTGTGGTTGCCAAGGGGGAGGGGAGGGGGAAGGATGGACTGGGAGTTTGGGGTTACTAGATACAAACAATTACATTTAGAATGGATAAACAGCAAGGTCCTACTGTATAGCATATGGAACTATAGCCAATCTCCTGGGATAAGCCATAATGGAAAAGAATATTTTAAAAAAGTATGTCTATGTGTGTATAACTGAGTCACTTTGCTGTACAGCAGAAACTAGCACAACATTGTAAATCAACTATACCTCAATTTAAAAAAAAAAAAGCGGGGGGCGGGGAATTTCCTGGCAGTCCAGTGGTTAGGACTAGGTGTTTCCCCTGCCGGGGGCTGGTTTCTATTCCTGGTCAGGGAACTAAGACCTGGCAAGGCGTGTGGTGTGGCGCCCACCTCTCCCCAAAAAAGAGTTATCTGTTTATTTTATTATTATTATTATTTTTTTTGGTGTAGGCACTTTGCTGGCCTTACTTTAGCCCCAGATTAACATCAGGGGAGAAGAATTGAGGAACCTGGTCCTTCTGCAGGCAGGCAGGCAGGCATGAAGGAACAGAGCTCCTTGCAGCCAGAACCCAGGAGTTCCAGGCTGGCTCCAAAAGGAGAGAGGAGCCACCACGCAAACACAGGCAAAATGTTATGCAAATCAGCCTTTTGGAGGTTTGCATGGGGGTGAGGGTGGGATGCTGAAGGAAGGAGCACCAGTAGCCAGTCTGGAGGGAGGGCACCTGGATGGGTGCTGCACCCATTGCACAAGGGGAGGTCCAAAATCACTTCAAACTCCCAACCAGACCAGGACTTAGTAAAGCACAACTTATTCAGATAGTCGGTTGCCACTTTAGGTCTATTCCAGTGAATGAAAAAGACACCTTAATGTATTTCATTTACTCAGTGAAGGGGAGGTGCAGAGACAGGTGTTTGTGGGGAGGAGAAGAGTGGAGCAAAGCAGACAGGGGACACAGAATCTTCTCAGAGGCTGATTCTGCTTATTGTACCAGCCACTCAGAGTGCCCCAACCAGACCTCCTTCAGGGCATCCCAGGCCCCTCTTCCAAGAAGCTCACAGAAGCTCTCCTCCTTGGGGTCCTGCCTTGGGCTCACCCTGTAACCAAGCAGGACCCTCTGCGGCCTTCCCAGGACAGACCCCCTCCCCCATATCCTCTGCTGTAGCTCCTCTCTGAAGTACCCAGATAATAGTATCTCATGCATATTTCCTGAGTTTTTCAGATGCGAAAAACCACCGACAAATGGAAGAAATTAACTACTTGATGATCCTGAGCATGGCACCCCCAGACCTACTGATGCCTAAGGACTGATAATGTTAACCACTCTGTTACCTCAACATCAACCAGAGAATTGTTCATGAGCTGATCACATACCCCGGCATGCCCCTCCCTCTCCTGGTCTTTAAAAATGCTTTGCTGAAACCCTTCGGGAGTTCAGGGGTTTTTTGAGCACAAGCCACCCATTCTCCTTGCAAGGCTCTGCAATAAATCTTTCTCTGCTTCAAACTCTGACATTTTGATTTGGTTTGTTTGGCCTCTGTGTGTCGGGCACACGAACTTGTGTTTGGTAACAACCCCATCAGCGGTTTAGCCTGAGGGATACTGGGGGACAGGACTGGGAGAAGATGGAAAGGAGAAGCTGTGCTGTCCTCCTTGTTTCCCTGACACGAAGTGCTGGCGAGTAATGTGAGCATGACTGGGGAAGGCATTCTAGTCCCCTGAATGTCACTTCCATTGGGAAGCCCTCCCCACCCTCCTCAGTACCCTCCTGGGCCAGGAAGAGGGGCCTGGCTGAGTGAGACTTAGGAGATCCAGAGTTGTTTTGCTGATTGCTCTTAGGTGTCCTGCCTTCTCCATCAGACCATGTCACTCCAATCAGATGTGATGTCATCTTCCCATCCATCAGTGTCCCTTTCAGAGCAGCCCTGGGAGAGCTGGGCTGTGTCTGCCCGTGGATCCCCCTTAGGCTGAGCCCTCCTCCCCCACCTGTGGGGTCCCACAGAGGATCTTGTGAAGATACCCCATACACACACTCTCTCTCCCCAGTTCTCAAGACATCACTGGGGAAGGAAGAGGACAGGATTATGGAGAAGTGGCCCAGAGGCCCAGAAACCGCCGGTCACACTGGGACACATGCTCTGAGTGCAAGTCTCCTCTGGCCACCCCATATGTATCTGAAACAATGAAGCTGTATTTATTACATGCCAAAAGAAAAAAACAAAACTTTACTTGTTATGAAAGCACAAAATCTGTGCAACGCAAGAACTGATCTTACACAGGGTATGGAAAGCATGCTGTTCAGCAATTGGATGACTTTCAGAAGCCAGACTATTTGCAGACTGGCTGACTTTCAACCTTAAAGTTTAGGAATTGGTTGCCTTTCAGAAGCGGTAGCGCTGGGGAATAAGGCTGTTGCTGATTGGCTGGCTCTCAGAAGCGTGGTCACTGGAATGAGACCGCCACTGATTGGCTGGCTCTCAGGGTACTGCCGTAAGGCTGTCAATGGTTACTTCTGCCAGGTTTAAAATGGATCTGTTCGTGGCTTAGAGCTTGGCCCCAGAAGTCTTTTCTTTTCTTGAATTTAGAGAATAGAAACGTTTTATTTTCACCTCCCCCACACTCCTGACTTCTTCCCTCTCTGACCAGCCAAGCACTGATCATCTGTGCCCCAACTTTGTCCAGAAGTTAGTCTGCCCAGGCCTGGTCATTCATTCCTTCAACACCTCTTTCTCGGGTGCCCACAATGGGGACCAGAGCTCTAGAAAGCAGACCAGATCCTTTCCCTCCTGGGGCTGAATACACCCTCTTGAGCCCAGAGCTGGGCACCCAGAGGATGTTTAAATATTTGTTGAGGGGAGGCATGGTCAGTTCTACCTCCCAGGCCTCCAGGGCAGGCAGAGGAGACCTTGTGGCTCCGGGTCTGGCTTCCACTAGGGTCCAATCAGATGGGGCCTAGAGCAGCTGGGTGAGAACTCAGCTAAGGGAGGAGAGAGGGGCCCTGGGGAAGTTGGGGAAGTTCAGAGCACAGCACAGTGCTGCCTGTTGCATGCTCAGATAACCACTGGCTTGGGCCTGGGTCCCAGAGCAAGGAGAGGGCTGCCTTTAAAGACAGCAAAAGCCCAGGAGGTGCGTCTATGGAACCTCTGTCCAGTGCAGAGAGCCAGGTGGGGACCAATGGCTTGTTTCCCCCACATTATTTATAGACTCTGCTTTGTTCCAAAGAAGATTGGAACCTAAGCATTAAAAAGATTGGAATCTGTCAGTCTTCCTCACTAGACATCCCCTGCATGAGTGGTTGAATGAATGAATGAACAAATGAATGAAAGGCTCTAAGGGGATTGCATGGTGGATTTGAAAGAACTGGTATAAGCCATACCCTTTGGTTTTTTTGCTCCTGTAAAATCTAGCCTCAGTACTTGCCACTCCCCCTGTTCACAGCTTACTGATGCCTCATATCTGGGACCTAGTTTGAGTCCCTTATGACCCAGCAGGGGTCCTAGTCCTCTTTGGGTGGTATTTTGGTCCTCACTCTGACTCTACTCCACCCAGCACTGGAGAGTTGCGGGTGTTCTGATGGTCTGGATTAGTTGGCTTTAACTCTTCTAGAAAATGGTGAGTACCTTTGGGAAAAAACAAAATACATTAATTTGGGTCCTAGGTCAGAAAAACAAATTTATGTTTGGCTTTGGTCTGGGTTGGTTTTGGCCTTTGGCTACTGGTCAGGAGAGCAAGAGGGCAGAGAAGATTGTCTTGGCCCCAAAGCAAGAGAAGTGGGTCAAAGCCCAGCTCTAGCCAGAATCACATAAGGAACTGGGCTAGGCCTTCCCCTGGACTATTTATGTTAACACACATTTACTGAGCACCTGCCACGTACTGAGTATGGTGTGGGGCTCACATAGACTCTGCCCCAGCCCTCAGAGGGTTCAGAGTCTAGTGGGGAGACAGATAAGTGAGTAGGGCTTTCAGCGTAGAGTGATCGGGGAGTGAGCAGAGGGCCTGTCTGAGTGCAGTGGAGGCCCCAGACTCAGCTTAGGGTGAGAGGTGACATCAGAAAGATGTTATATGGGACTTCCCTGGTGGCGCAGTGGCTAAGAATCCACCTGCCAATGCAGGGGACACAGGTTCATGCCCTGGTCCAGGAAGATCCCACATGCCACGGAGCAACTAAGCCCGTGCGCCACAACTACTGAGCCTGCACTCTAGAACCTGCGAGCCACAACTACTGAGCTTACGTGCCGCAACTACTGAAGCCCGCGTGCCTAGAGCCTGTGCTCTGCAACAAGAGAAGCCACTGCAATGAGAAGCCTGCCTGCCACAACGAAGAGTAGCCCCCGTTCACCGCAACTAGAGAAAGCCCGTGCGCAGCGGTGAAGACCCAACGCAGCCAAAACTAAATACATAAAATAAATAAATTAAAAAAAAAAAAGGAAAGATGTTATGGAAGCAGGACCAGCTACATAACCTGTATGGCCCCATGCAAAATGAAAATGCAAGGCCCCTTGCTCAGATTTCGAGATGACGATGGCAGAGCATTAAACCAAGCACTGGGCCCTTCTCAGCACAGGGCCTGTGTGACTGCACACATCCTACACCCACAGTGCAGGACTTGCTTAGAGGAGGAGACACCTGGGCTGTGTCTGAAGCATGAGTGTGAGTGTGGGGGAGGGGATGGGGGTGCATCACAGGCAAGGGTGCTATGCAGGCCATGAAACAGCCCTGTGTGTACAAGGACCTGGCAGCTCTGTGGAATTCCCAGAGTCTTGTTTCCTCAGATCTGGGTCTTAATACCTATCCAGCAGCTGATACAACCCAGACAAGGTTTTCCCAGGCCTCAGGGATTATATGAGGCTGCTAGCATCCTTTCTTGTCAGGGAATAGAGGTGGGAGTGGGGGGACACCATCATTTTAATCTGACATTATTGGGAGGTGTTTTTTTCGTTTGTTTTTTGGCTGCGCTGCATGGCTTGCAGGATCCTAGTTCCCCGACCAGGGATTGAACCGGGTCCTCTTGGCAGTGAGAGCGCAGAGTCCTAACCACTGGACCGCCAGGGAATTCCCCTCATCCTTTCTTAAGAAATAGAAGTTACTTTTTGTAATGTATTTGGCAAATAAATAAACATACAAAAGTGAAGTGAGAAGCCTACATTGGTTTCCCTAAAAAAACTAAAAGTGGCTGCTCTGTGAACTCCCCAGATCTAGGCTCCATGGGGCTTGCCCTCTTGATGTCATATGTCCCTGGAGAAGCCATAAGTGACATGCAGCCAGCTTTGCTGAGCACCCAGCTGGGCGAGGGGCAGACAAGTTCCAGGAGTTGGGAATCAGGAAGGACCGGCTGGAAGGCTCCTGCCCCACCAGTTCTCTAGTCTCTGCAGGGTAAGGCACCAGCTCTGGCCAGAAGCTGCTGAGAGGGCAGCCTTGAAAGCCAGCAGGGAGATAACAGGAGACGGAGAAACCAAAGCCTCCCCTGATAACCCACCAGGAAGCCAACACAGAACAAAACAGAGAGATAAGGGGCAGACTGCCTTTCTCAAGGCCAAACGGTTTTAAAAGACACTCCTTGGGGTGGACATTGGGTTTAAAGACTGGGCTGATAAAGAGATCCTTTGGTGGGGAGCTAAAGAGATAAATGAGTCTCCACCAGCTGGTTTGGTGACCTCCAACAGGACTGGGCTCCTGGATGGACGGCAGCTGGACGCCTCCAGCGCTCTGAGTTCTGGCCTCATCCCCCACGGTCAAGGCTGGGTTCTCCTATTTCAGGCTCCTCGGGCCTCCCGTTTTAGTCTAAAGTGGGTACAGGTTTGTTTGATTTTTAAACAAAGGTAGGTAGACTGTATGTCTAAGAAATGCTCAATCAAGTGTCTTTGAGCCAAGGAGGGCCTTGGGGGCCATGTGGTAAGACAAAGGCCACCATGTGACCTTGGCTGCTGCTGGTGTGCCTGTGCCCTGTGACTGACTTTCTGTGATCCTCTGTGTTCTTGTGGGCAACGAGGACAATGAGCCCAGTGGGGCAGGGCTGGGGGAGGAACAAGAGACAGTAGATATAAAGTACTCAGCCAGTACTGCCCCTGCCTGGGCGCTGGGCTTTAGAAGGTCTCACTCTGGTCCTGCCCTGCCTGCTCCCTTCTCCACTGGGACCAAGAGTAGAACCCACACTCCATTCTAGACTACACTCTGGGTCCCCTGCCTACAAGGCCCCCAGCCCACTTTCCAGACCTGAGCTGGTTTCTGCCCACCTTATCTTCCCGAGGGCTGGCCAATGGTGCTGTTGTACAAGAGGACATAGGGAGAGTGTAGAGAGTTTGAACAGATGTTCTGGGGTGCCAACACACATGAGTCCGAGGCTACTCATGGTGCAGGATGGAGCCTGTGATAGAATATGTTCCCGTCACTACTGTATTACCAACCACCCCAAAACTTAGTGGTGTGAAACAGGAACAATCATTTTATTGTTATCTCTTATGGTTCTGGAGTTTGACCGGACTCAGCTGGGCTGTTCTCTTTTCGGGTCTCTTATGTGGTGGCAGTCAGATGCTGGCTGTGGGCACTGCACCTCCACCTATGCTGGTGTGCGCCTGGACTTCCCTGCGGCATAGCAGCTGGGGTCTAAGAGCAAGAGTCCTGAAAAGGATCAGGCAGAAGCTGTATCACCTTTCGTGATTTCTATAACTTTTGGTTATAGAAATCATATAGCATCGTTTCTGCTGCAGTCATAAGGCTGCCCAAATGAGAGGGCAGGGCACACAGGCTCCACGTCTTAATGGGACATGTGTCAAAGTACAGTGTAAGAAGGTACTTGGATATATTGTGGTGGCCACCTCTGAAATATGCAACATGCCACCAAAGAGAAAGGAAGCCAGCCACGGGTAGGAGCCTCTGTATGTTCTCTTGCCCGAGGCCTGCAAACGATACAGGCGGTGGCAGTCTTTTGTCACCCAGGTTCCTCTGATCTAGCTGTCCACACCTGTGGGAAGCCATTCTGTTTAAACCAGAAGGTGTCCAGCCAGGATCCCATAGCCAGTCTCCCTGACCTTGTGAGTCCAACAGCAGCAGCTAGGGTACAGGCCTCAGAGGGGAGGAATGATTGAATTAGTCCCAAGAGTTCTTCCTGGCACAAGACTCACCAGGAAACCCCACCCTTTCCCCTCCAGGAGCAGAGGGAGGGAGAATCTGCCACCTGGCCATGAGGTCTCCTATCCCGATGGAGAGCCCAAAGCCCTAAGTTCTAGGCCTCAGTCACTGTGTGATCTTGGACAACTCACTTGTCTTCCAGCCTCACTCTCTCCTCCCCTGTGAATCGGGATGGTGGGCTGGGCTGGCCCTAAAGCCTCTGCCCACTCCTCCACACCCAGCAACAGTGACCACTTGCTCACACAAGTCCCAGCTTTCCCATTACCTCCTTAGGAGAACACATCACCCCTTCCAGAATGTACCCATCCCTGGCTCCATGGGGGCAAACCTGCTCTGATTTTGATCACAGCTATTTTCCAGATCAGTGCCCAACAACAGGAGATGTTTGCTGCATCTGACTTCACACAGCCTCTCCTAGGGACTGGCCCATGGCTGGGGCCACCTCATCCAAATCTCTCCCTCTGTGGTCTTCTTCTCAGAGAGGAACCCTGGGCTGGAGGAGAGGGCAGATTTGCACCATTCAATCGGGTGGTTCACCAGCAAGCATTTTCAGTTTCTAGGACATGGGAATGGCAGCCCAGCAGGAGGGAAAGGCATCTTCAGCTTAATATGGTGGGGGCTGTACTCTCAGCAGAGAAAAGGGTCAAGGTCAGGTTAATGAGGAAAATCAGGGCCTCGTGCAAGCTAGAGGGTGCATCCCCCACTCTGTGATCTTCGGGAGGAAGAAGTCCAGCAGGGAGGAGAGTTTGCTCTCAGGTCCTTAAAGGGAGAAAATGCAAGCACCTGGGGCTGGTGGAGAGCAATGGGCTGGGAGGGAGGGAGGACCCATCACCACCCCCAACCTCAGAGCGGAGCCCACCTGCCAGGGAAATCACACACACCCAGGGGGCCGTCTGGGAGGCAGAGCTGGGTTTCAGTGCTCTGTGGGGAGCGGTGGTCAGTCTTATGGGGGGAGAGTTTGCAGAGACACCAGTCCTGGAAGGTTAGAGAGAGGACTGAGGGGACTGTGGGGAGAAGAGGTGGCTTAAGAAAAGAGGTTGTGGGCTTCCCTGGTGGTGCAGTGGATAAGAATCCACCTGCCAATGCAGGGGATGCAGGTTCGAGCCTTGGTCTGGGAAGATCCCATGTGCCACAGAGTAACTAAGCCTGTGTGCCACAACTACTGAGTCTGTGCTCTAGAGCCCACGAGCCACAACTACTGAAGCCCGCACACCTAGAGCCTGTGCTCCACAAGAGAAGCGACTGCAATGAGAAGTATGTGCACTGCAACAAAGAGTAGCCCCCGCTCGCCACAACTAGAGAAAGCCCACGTGCAACAGCGAAGACCCAATGCAGCCAAAAATAAATAAATAAATAAAAGGAAAAAAAGGAGGTTGTGACCAAGCTGAAATGGAGAGCCCCCCACCCCTTTACAGGAAGAGACCTGCCCTTACCCTTACTATCCATCCCAGCCCACTGTTTGCCTCTGTCCCCTGTGTCTGGGCAGTTTTGGGACTGAAAGTATTCATTTCAAGTAAGCTGTTTAAGCTTCCCATGGAGGCGACAAGGACTAACAAAGACAGAGGTGACATTGTGTATAAAAAGGGGTTTACCTTGCATGGGGTGCTGAAGAGCAATGGCTTGCCTAAGGTTGCCAGATCGAGCAATAAAAATACAGGACTCCTGTTACCAAAGGCAAGTTGGTGTGCTCGACACACAATGAGGCCAAACAAACCAAAAAGTTGGAAGAGCCAAGAAAGGTTTGTTGCAGGGCCAAGCAAGGGGGACAGGTGGCTTGTGCTCAGAACCCCACGAAGTCCCTGATGGTTTTCAGGGAGAAGTATTTATAGGCAAAATTTGGAGGTGGGACTGCAGGGTGTGGCGTTCTTCCGATTGGTTGCTGGTGAGGTAACAGGGTGGTTTTCCAGGAATCTTGTGCTCAGCCTGAAATTACCATGTCTACCTGGGTGGGGGCCTTAGTCCCTGTAGAAGAACTCAAAGATTTTGTTATGTATATTCCTTGAGGAGGAACCAGGATCCTGCTTTAATAGCTGCACTATAGTTTCTTGATTGTTCCTCCTTTGTTTCTGCATTCCCTTACTTCCCTGATTAACAACTGTTTAAATCTGTTCCCTGGAACTCAGGGAAATCTAGGAGGCTGAAGCCTTTATCCTGCAAATAAAGAACAAGGAGTGAGGGTGGGGGGCAGATCACAGAAAGGCTTTTGTGCCCAGGAGGGCCCCACAGTGTCCTGCTCGGTTACAATAATACTAAGACATTATTTACCCTTTTCATTATGTTATCATTTGACTGATCACTCAAAAGAATGGTGGGTAAATCTGTTAGTGCCTTAGCACAAATTAAGGCAGTGGCACATGAAGGGATCAGGATATGCCACCCCAAAGTATACCATTTTGGCATAAGGATTATTGTGACTTGAAGGCAATTGAGAATCAACAGATGCAGGAAGAGTTCTTTATCCTCGCTTTATCTACCTAAAAGTAGGGCATCGATTTCCCTTTGCGGAGGTGTTTCCCTCAGTACCAGGAAGGGAGGAGAGACTCTTATCACTGGAGATGAAGAGTGAACACAAAGATGAGTCTATGTAGACAGACCTTACTAGAATAACCCTTATCTTCCATCAGTTCCTTCATATATTTCCTAGCCACTTTCCCATGGTTTACTATTCCTCAAAGCCCAAACCCCCTTTTCTTTGTTAGAATGATATATAAGCCCCCAACCCTAATAACTTCTTTGAGGTTCAGTTCTTTTCTGTAAACTCCCATACATGTAAATATTAATAAAAATTGTATGCTTTTCTCCTGTAAATCTGTCTTTTGTTTGTTTAATTCACAGGCCCCCAGATTCTGAACCTAAGAGGGTAGAGGAAAAGTTTTTCCTCCCCACCACACCAAACTATACTGGTAGTCATTGTAGGCTTCATTGCTGTGTATTTGCAATATGAATGCCCTTGATGGAGCAGTAAAAAATATTAATTTTATTAAATCTCAATCTGTGAGTAGTACATGTCTGTCTTTTTAATATTCTGTGTGAGAAAGGGGAAAGTGTGCATGAAGCACTTCAACATCCAAAGTATGTTGGTTGTCTCAAGGAAACGCACTTGTGTGATTCTTTGAGTTGCCAGCCAAACTAGCTGTTTTCATGGAATACCATTTTTACTTGAAAAAAAGAGTGACAAACACTGATGATTCAGACTCTCATAATTTGACAGACATTTTCTTGAAAATGAATGTAGTGAACCTGTCACTTCATGGAAAATGACGGACACTATTTGTTGCTTACAGTAAAATTTGAACTTTCAAGCAAAAGTTAGAATTTTGGAAAACTTGTATTCATCACTGTGAACTTCACAGCTTCCTACTGCCATACTGAAACCAAGCAGGACCCTGTGGGGCTCCTGGGCATGGAAGCCTTTCAAACAGTTGCTAATCAGGGAAGGGAGGGGATGAAGAGACAAGGGAGGAACAGCCAAGAAACAATAGGGCAGCCTTGGGGCAGGGTCCTGTTTCTGCTTCAAGGGTTATACATAACAATGTCTTTGAGAGCTTTTGTTTTTTTTTTATCATTTAAAGCTACATTTAATTCTTGTACAACCATCTTTGTATTTTTGAATTATTTTCTTTCTATTTTTTGTTTTTTGAATTTTATTTAATTTATTTTTTTATACAGCAGGTTCTTATTAGTTATCCTTTTTATATACATTAGTGTATATATGTCAATCCCAATCTCCCAATTCATCACACCACCACCCCACCTCTTTGAGCTCTTTACAGAACTAAAACCCCGAACAAATGGAACATGTTAGCATTCTTCATTCTGGAGAAGATCATAGTTTAATAACCTTGAGAACTTCATCAAGAGACCACTTGAGGCCAGATTAAAGGAACCAGAGAAGGTCATTAGGAGGAGACCACCTGAGGCCAGATTAAATGAGTGCAGACCCTGCACACACCCTAATCCTTATCAGCAACCTGCCCTTGAACCATTGCTATAAAACTCCTCACCAAATCCTCCTAGGCTAGGACACACAGTTTTGAGGGACACAAGCCTGCTGTGTCCCCTTTTGCCTGGCAAAGCAATGAAGTTATCCTTTTCTACATCACCCAAAACTCTGTCTCCAAGATTCGATTCAGCACGGAGGCCGAGTTTTTTGGCATCAAAACTGTGATATAATAAGAAATATGTATTTGGTTTTCCTCCATTTATTTGCACAGAGCTCCTATAACCCTTGGAAGTTCCAGAGTCATAGGGGTGAGAGAAGGTCTTTTGTTATTCATCATAAGCCCCTTTCAACCACACCTGAGTTTATGCCAATAAGATGACTTCTGAAGGATGTTGGGCTGGTTGCCAGAGGAAGTAATCATAAGATTAGAGGGGATTGTGAAACCATGCAACTCAGATTGGGACTTGAACCCACGTGCTTGGACTTGAAGCAAGCCAAAACCCAGATTGGGACTTGAACTCATGTTCTTTTTCTTTTTTTTGGCTGCACCACACAGGATGTGGGATCTTAGCTCCCCGACCATGGATTGAACCTGCACCTCCTGCATTGGAAGCATGGATTCTCAACCACTGGACCACCAGGGAAGTCTCGAACCATGTTCTTTTAACTGAGATCACACACCTAGTCTCAGGACTTAATGAAGCTCAGGTTCTTGATGTCTCACCACAGAAAGAATTCAGTGAGAGACAAAGTGATAGGTAAAAAGTGTATTTAGAGAGAAACACACTCCACAGAGTGTGGGCCATCTCAGAAGGTGAGAGCAGCGCTAGGGTATGGGACTGTCAGTTTTTATAGCGTGGGTAATTTCATAGACTAATGAGTGGGAGGAGTATTCCAGTTATTTTGGGGAAAGGGTGGGGATTTCCAGAAATTGGGCCACCACCCACTTTTTGATCTTTGGTGGTCAGGGAGACTAGAGAGGAGTGGGGCTCCTAGCAATACTCCTGAGGCTGGCCTGGCCCCACTCCTCGCTCTGATTGAATCTGCAGGGCTGGGCACTTCCTGCTCCTTCCCACCAGGAGCCTGGAGGACGAGGGGGAAGATGGGAGGGCTGAGGCCATTTGGTGCCCACTGCCTTTGATCAGCCTGTGGTCCCTTCCCCCTCCCAGGGCACTCCTCTCAGGGGTTGGGGTGACAAGAGACATGCTGCCCCAAGTTACCATTAGCCTCTAGGGCCAAGATGACTCTACTAAGTAGAACTCACCCCACTCTCTCCAAGGAAGCTCTTGGCTCCAAGAAGCAGAGACCTCACCTGTGTTTGCTTCCCTTCCTCAAGCTGTTTTGCCCTGATCCCTGGTGGCCCCTGAGGCAGCCGCTCTGAATTGAATGTCCTGACCTAGAATGCCTTGGCTGCTCCAGTGACTTAAGAACCATATGTGAGTCCTGGCTCTCACCTTGAGCAAGTTACTCTACCTCCCTGGGCCTCAATTTTTCCAGCTGTATAATAAGGAGGGTAGTATCAACTCCTGGCTGGCCTCAGAACTGTCATGGTGCTGGTGGGTGTGTCACTTCGCTTATGCTAATGTATTACAATGAGCACATAGTGAGGCTCAAGTTCCACTGGAAGTCAAATCTTCCACCATCTTGGATTTAGTTAGTTCTAACCAGTTTTTGTTATGTCCTGTGGCTATGTCATTCTTTTAAATGTTGTGCCGCGCCCCCTTCCCTCCTGTTTCAGTTGCATCTTTTGGTCCATCCCTTACCTCTGGAGAGGAGAGCAGGACTTGATGCTGACTTAATCATCAATGGTCAGTGATTTAATCAATCTTGCCTCTGTAATGAAGCCTTCATAAAAACCCTTAACCAAAGGGATTTGGAGAGCTTCTGGATTGGTAAAAATATCCATGTGCTGGGAGATGGTGCACCCCAACTCCATGTGGATGGAACTCCTGCACTCAGGACCCTTCCAGATCTTGCCTTATGTACCTCTTTATCTGGCTTTTCATCTCTATCCTTTATTTTATCCTTTATAACAAACCGGTAAATTTAAGTGTTTCCTTGAGTTTTGTGAGCCATTATAGCAAATTATCTAAAAGGGGGTTGTGAGAACCCCAGACTTAATAACTGATTAGCTGTCAGTACAAGTGACAACTTGGGATTTGTGGCTGGCATCTGAAGTGGTGGCAGTCTGCGGGACTGAGCCCTTAACCTGGGGGTCTGCTGTAACTCCAAGTAGTTAGTGACAGTTGGTGTCTAGAAAACTGGTTGATGTAGAAAAAAAAAATTCATACATTTGGTATCATAAGTGTTGTGAAAAACAGCAGTTTTTTCTTTTCCTGGTACTTAAAGACTTTTCTGATGAGATTAGTAGTGATAGTAACAAATGTGATTTTTCAATATTGTATAATTAAATGTGTTAAAATTTGGAAGATCTGTGTAACTCAATCAGTATTTTCCAAATGACAAATGTATGATGTTACAAAGTCATGCATATACAAAAGATTCATTCAAAGTGCAAGACAGAACAATATATTTTAAGGTAAAAGAGTATGAAAAATGTTCTTGCTGTGGTTTCAGATTTACATTGCAATTAACATTTAAGAAAATGCCACTTGTCAAATTTTGATGTGCTATCAGAAAAGAATATCCACAAAAGGCTATTAGAAGTTTCCTCCTTTTTCTAGCTATATATCTTTGTGACACTGAGTTTTCTTCACTTACTTCAACCAAAAAAATGCATTGCAATAGAGTGAATGCAGAAGCAGATATGAGAATCAAACTGTTTTCTATTAAGCCAGGGATTAAAGAGGCTCTCAAAAAATGCAAAACAAAGCCATTCTTCTCACTAAATTTTTTTGTTTTGGAAAAAATAGTTTCTTTTCATAAAAATATGTTCTTTACATTAATATATAATTGTTTATTATAGTTATTTTTAAATGAATTAATACATAAATATTTAAAATTTTTCTTAGTCTTAATTTCTAATAGCCCTCATTAATAAAAGTGCTTTGGGGTCCTCAATAATTTTGAGTATAAAAGGGTCCAAAATTAAAAAGTCTGAGAACCGCTGCAAAACAGAGTGAATGTCTTCATCTCACTCCTGAATCTCAGCCTACTGTTTGCTTCTCTCCAAAGACCAGTGCTGTGGACAATGTCTTACCTATCCCCTACATTCTCTGTCTTTATACCCAAAAGGTACTCACTATTCTGCACCTGGATCTTCTCAGTAGCAAAATAATGGACCACAGGAACTAGTCTATATCAGTATATATATGGCTGCTATGTTCTTTTTAATGGCTGCATTATATGCCTATTATAAGAATGTAATGTAATCAATTAAACCATTCCTCTGTTGCTGAACATTTGGGATTGTTTCTAATTTTTATTTTATTTTATTTTTTAAATAATTAAAACAATGATGCAATGAACATCCTTAGAAAAGTTTTAAACAGGGAAGTGATATGATCAGATTCACCTGTTTAAAAAATCATGCAAACTGCTGAAATCTGAAGTAGACTGGTGGATTGTATCAATGTCAATTTCCAGGGTGTAGCTATTATTACTATTACAAGATGTCATCATTGGTGAAAGCTGGGGGATGGGAACCAAACGAAGGGGATCTCTTTATTATTTCTTATAACTGCATGTGACTACAATTATTACAAAATAAAAAGTTTAATTAAAAAAGAACCCTGACACCCATTAGGATGGATGCTATCAAAAACAAACAAACAACAAAACAAAACAGAAAATAACAAGTGTTGGTGAGGATGTAAAGAAATTGGAACTTTTGTGCACTGCTTGTAGGAATGTAAAATGGTACAGCCACGGTGGGAAACAGTATAGAAGTTACTCAAAAAATTAAAAATAGAATTACCATATTCCCCTTCTGGGTATGTACTAAAAAGAATTTAAAGCAGGGTCTCAAAGAGATATTTGTATATCCATGTTCATAGCAGCATTATTTAAAATAGCTAAAACATGAAAGCAATTCAAGTGTCCAACAACAGGTGAATGGATAAGCAAAATGTGGTATATATATCCAAAGGAATGTTACTTAGCCTTAAAAAAGAAGGAAATTCTGACATATCCTACAACTTGGATGAACTATGCTAAGTGAAATAGGCCAGTCACAAAAGACAAATACTATGTGATTCCACTTATATGAGGTTTCTAGAGTAGTCAAATTAATAGAAACAGAAAAAATTGTGGTTGCCAGGGACTGGGTGGGGGGTAGGAAATGGGGAGTTGTTGTTTAATGGGTATAGTTTTGGTTTTGCAAGCTGAAAACATTTTGGAGACTGGTAGCACAACAACGTAAATACAGTTAACATTACTGAGCTGTATACTTGGAAATGGTTAAGTTGGTCAGTTTTATGTTATGTGTTTTTTACCACAACTAGGAAAAAAAACTGGAGGAGGACTACTGAAAAAACAATCACTCTGGCTGCAGCAAGGTTTGGAACGACCAGACAAGAGGCAGGCAGAATGTTCCTATTGTCTAATGCTAGGGCTTGAACCAAGCAAGTGGCATGGAGCTGAAGCGGCTGTGATAATTGAATTATTGGTCCAAATCTTTGCTCCCTGTAAAAGAATTCTCCATCCATACCCTTGTCATAGAGATAGAGAATAGGACAGAGAATACTTTCCCACCTTTTGACTTTGTGTTTGGCTATGTGACTTGCTTTGGCCATTAGGAAGTTTGTGAATCTGACAAGAGAAGCTTTGAAATATGCTTGCTCACAGGACATGCCCTCTTGTGCTGCAGTAATCTGTCATGATAAAAACATTCCCTGGACAGCCGCTGCTCCTTCAGTCTGGGTCCTGGAATGATTGTCCAGGAACAGACCATATGCCCTGGGTAGCCACTTGTCCAAGGAGAATGAGAGACATGTAGAGCACACCTGAACTCAACCTGGTTTGGAGCCTGAAGCTAGATGATTCAAGGTACAGCTGACTCACAGACATATGAGCATGACAATGTGTGGTTATCGTTTTAAGCTTCTGAGTGGTTTTTGTTTTGTTTTGGTTTTGGTATAGCACAAGTAATCATTTTATAATGGCACTTTAGGTACACCTTGAACTTTATACAGTGTTGTATGTCAATTATATCTCAATAAAGCTAGAAAAAAATAATGGCATTTAGCAGGCTTTTATAAACTCAACCATCATTTTGCTGACAGCAAAGCTTACCATCAAGCAACATTCAACCCCCAAACACAGAAGACATTCCAAAGGCAGTCAGGAGAGTGTTGAGATGGTTCAAGTTCATGTACAGACTGCTAGTGAAAGCACAGAGTAGAGAATCCCAGGAGATCATTTCACAGATGGGAGTATAGAAGACTAAGACCTCAGCTATAGTTCATACCAGGGTGTTGGTATAATTGCTGTAGGAAAATACAATCAATACCTCTTAGCAGGGGCTTCCCTGGTGGCGCGGTGGTTGAGAGTCCACCTGCCGATTCAGGGGACATGGGTTCGTGCCCCGGTCCGGGAGGATCCCACATGCCGCGGAGCGGCTGGGCCCGTGGGCCATGGCTGCTGTGCCTGCAGCTATAGTTCATACCAGGGTGTTGGTATAATTGCTGTAGGAAAATACAATCAATACCTCTTAGCAGGGGCTTCCCTGGTGGCGCGGTGGTTGAGAGTCCACCTGCCGATTCAGGGGACATGGGTTCGTGCCCCGGTCCGGGAGGATCCCACATGCCGCGGAGCGGCTGGGCCCGTGGGCCATGGCTGCTGAGCCTGCGCGTCCGGAGCCTGTGCTCCGCAACAGGAGAGGCCACAACACTGAGAGGCCCGCGTACTGCAAAACAAACAAACAAACAAAAAAACAAACCTCTTAGCATAATCCTTCTGGAGTGACTTGAGTCTGGGAATTGAAATGAATATATTCTTACTGGTTGGGATTATTTGGTTAAGATGCTATCTGGAATAAACATTTTCCTGTGATAATGAATCACTGGTCCTTGCAGGATGGAAAGGGCCCAGAATAGTTAACTTGCCACCAAGGAGGCAACTGGTCTTCTGGAGAAATGGTATTAAATGGGGGACTTGGTGTTCATCTCTGTTGCTGGCAGTTTGGACGTTCGTTAGCAAGAGTAGCTAAGTCATCCTTGGTTAGTGGGAACCTACACTATTTGTTGGGTTCATGTATGGCCTCCATCCCTCTGACTGTGGCTACTTCCTTCATGTGTCCATTGTGACAGCACCAGAGTGACCAATGACTGAAGTTGGCTGATGTCAGATGGCCGAGTCATCTTGGTATCTAGTGCCTTTTCCATGGTGAATAAGCTTCTGAGTTTTGGGGGGTCATTTATTACACAGCCATATTTTAGCTCTTAACAGACTAATATAGAGGCATTAAAAACTTATTATGGAAAATTTCAGACACATACAAAAGTAGGGGAAATAGTATGATGAACCTCTGGGTACCTGTGTGTCATACAGCCAATCTTGTTTCACCTATACCCTTGCCCACTCCTCCCTCAACTCCTGGATTATCCTGAAGCAAGCTCAAGAGATCATATTATTTCATCTGTAAATATTTCAGTATGTAGCTCCAAAAGATAAGGAATTAAAATAAGACAATACATTATACAAAAAATCATTAATAATTCATTAACAGAAACAGCAATCCAGTCAGCGTTTATATTTCTTTGATTATCTTATAATTTTCTTCTCTTTCATTTTCTTTTTTATTTTTATTTTATTTTTTAAAATTAATTAATTAATTAAGTTATTTATGGCTGTGTTTGGTCTTCGTTGCTGCGCGCGGGCTTTCTCTAGTTGTGGCGAGCAGGGGCTACTCTTTGTTTTGGTGTGCGGGCTTCTCATTGCGGTGGCTTCTCTTGCTGCAGAGCAGGGGCTCTACGTGCGTGGGCTTCAGTAGTTGTGGCACTCCAACTTAGTAGTTGCGGCTTGCAGGCTTAGTTGCTCCGTGGCACGTGGGATCTTCCTGGACCAGGGCTCGAACCCATGTCTCCTGCATTGGCAGGCAGACTCCTAACCACTGTGCCGCCAGGGAAGTCCCTTGTAACACTGTTTTGTGAAAGAAATTGGATCATTCATCATTGTAGTTTGCCACAGTCTGGACTTGGCTGATTTCATCCCTGTGGTACCATTTAGTATGTTCTTTTGTCTTCTGTATTTTCTGTAAATTGAGCAAATTCAGATTCAACTTTTTTTTTTTTTTTAAAGACTGCTTCTTAGGCGGTGATGTGTGCTTCCATCAGGAGCACCTAATCTCTGGTTGGCTCTCTTTTTGTGACATTTGCAGCCACTGATGTTCATTGCCTGGATTCATGAGGGGCTGTGATATTTTAACCAAATCATTTATTCTTCTTTTATTAGCAGGCATACTTCTACAAAGTGACACTTCCCCTCATTGATTATTTACTTACCCTGAGGGAGAGATCATATATAAAAGACAGGCTAAATATTTGATGCTTTCCTTTTATTTACCGGTTGCCTAGCAGCCTCCTAAAGGGACAAATGAGTTACTTTCAAAAATGCATATGAATCAGTGGGTTTAAACATGTTTGATGGGTGTCAATCAGTCTATTACAGTTATTATTCTTACTGATGCTCAAGTAATCCTTCCTTTGGCTACTGGAAGTGTATTCAGGTTGGCTCCTGTGTTTTGTTTTGTTTTGTTTTGTTTTAGGCCGTGCCGTGTGGCATGTGGGACCTTAGTTCCCGAACCAGGGGTCGAACCTGTTTCCCCTGCATTGGGAGCTCGGAGCCCTAACCACTGGCCCGCCAAGGAAATCCCAGCTCCTATGTTCTTTTGACACAATCCTGGTAGTGTTTCACAGACCCTTATGACATGACAAGATGTGGGCTATCTACTTTTCAGAAGCACTTTTGCATCGGCAGTGCTTGATGACTGATTGCATGTCAGTGACAGTGGGAGACAGACTCACTCCTAGTTTTGTTTGTTTGCTTGTGTTGGCTGCACCACAGTTTGCGGGATCTTAGTTCCCTGATCAGGGATTGAACCCAGGCCCGTGGCAGTGAAAGCGCAGAGTCCTAACCACTGGACCACCAGGGAATTCCCTCACTCCCAGATTTATGACTTGCAAAGCTATGTGGACAGTGGTGTCACTCGCTGCTTGAGAAGAAGGAGCAAGTTTGGGGTCAAGGTTGAGGCTGAGACACCTGGGGCAGAGGCATGCTCTGTGGCTCTGCAGTTCTGCCTGCTACCTTTCCATCCCATCCTGTTTTAGTCACATATTTATCAACCCATCCTTGATAAAATGCCAGGTCTGTGGGGGCCATGAGAGAAGTGATTCTTGCCCCGGAGAGCTCCAGGTCCAGATGCAGAGACAAGCTTCTTTCTCCTGAAATAACAAGGGCTGGGGGCGGGAGACCAGAGTGGTCAGAGAAGACTCAGAGGGCACTGTGGGGAGGACAGACATCTCCGGCCATCCCTCAGGGCCTCGGGGACTTGAGCAGTACAGCCCTAGCACACAGAAAGGGCAATAGCCATCACTGCAGACAGCCATGGGGTGGCTGAAGATAGTGGTACTCCAAGGCCCCAGCCAGCTGCAATCTTCCACATGGCCCATGGCACAAGTCAGCACAGCCAGGCAGGGCAGCCACGAGGGGTCACTTTCCTCCCCTGGTGTCTGGGCATGAGAAAGCACTGGTCTTCTCCAAACATGGCTTGGGCTCCAAAGAGGGATGTGTGTCTTGTTGCAGTGTGCTCAGCTTGGTTATATAACCCTCCCAGCCGCTGACATATACACACACTTGTGCATTCACTCATGGAACACAAAGCACATGCGTTCACATGTACAGTCACGCACAGCCACCGACTGCCACATACACATACAGAGGAAGTGCAGAAGAGGAGAGCTGGCCCTGTTCAGAGGGTGAGAAGACTGTGTTTGAATCTGGCTCCTTCACTAGGCCCCTGGTCCGTGGACCTCAGCTTACTGATCTGTAAAACAAGATGTTGGCCTTAATGTCCCTGTCCCCGAGGTCCTTGCTCATGCTGACCATCAGGTTCTATGGTTTTCAACATACATATGCATTCCTAGGAACTCTGGGGACCCCCCGACCAAGACAGAGGATTACCCCAGAGGTGTTCTAATTTCCCTAGAATATTTAAGTGTGCTGTCCCCCCATCACAAAGGCACATTTTAGCCGGAAGGAGCCCTATACCTTCTGACTCTCCAAGCCCTCAGGCTGAACCTTGCTTTTTCCCTGAGTACATCAACCCAAGGAGAGTGAAATGCTCACCGGGTGGGCCCCCAGCTGGGATGGAGGGGCAGCTGGCTCTAGCTCTGTACCTGCTCCCTGGGCCTGGATTCCCCACCCACTTCCTCAGAGCTCCAGCAGTGACAGTAACCAGTTTGTAAGGTTGGCGGCGGAGGGGGTTGGGGGGCGGGTCACTATTTGCCTATGGAATTGGGATTTGCCGGCCTTCGGCCTTCGAAGGCCTATGGGGCCCTGGTAGGTTTCCTGGGTGGATAGGAAAGCTCTGTGTGTGCCTCCTGGCTCCCTCAAGCTCAGTTTGCTCACTTCCAGGCAGCTGCCAAGGGACCCTGAAGCTTAAGGGATCCTCTAGGTTGAATGTAGGTTTTCAGAGAAGTCCTGTGGGGAGAAGGGAAGACTTATCCACAGAAAGGCAAACCATGTAGTGAAATTGGGGAAGCTCTGAACTAAATCAACAACTTATACACTATGTGCCTTTGGGCAACCTCTAGGCCTCAGTTTACTCATCTATAAAATGGGAACCAAAGTGACTATCCTAGTACCGTCTGAAGGATTCACTGAGAAACTGCCTATAAAGCACTCAGCATGGTGTCTGGCACATAGGAAGTGTTCAAAATGTAGTAGCTGTTGTTATTATTATTATTGACTGAACTGTCTTTCAAAAAAGGGCACAAAGGTAAGTTCTGGGAACTCCAGAAAGGGATGCTTGATTTCCATATTCAACAAACTTTGAAAGGAATATTAAAGTACATTATAAGCATTTTGAAAATAATGACTTTTCCTTCTGTATCTGGCAATATGCAGACAAACTGAGTAGTGAAATCCCTCTCTAAAAATGCTGAATATCAAAAATGTGCATGTTAAAGCATAGATGAACTAGTGTTAAGTAAGAGAAACAGGCTGAAGCCAGAATAACAAGAGAGCATGATCCTAGCAGGGTAAGCCTTAACTAGAGCCAGTGTTCCGCTGAGCGACTGGGCTGTAGACGGACCTCCTGGGCACCACGTCAGTACTTCTGACCCCCGCTCTGATTCTAGCCACTGCAGAGGTGACCAGTTTCATGTGGACCTCGACCAGCCTCATGTAGGTGTCATCTCATCTTGGGCACTTGTGATCTACCTCTCGTTCCTGTCTGAGACTATTTGACTCTGCAGGGTAGGATGACCTTGGGAATCTCTTGGACCTTCATACATGTGCAACCCCTAAGTTCAGAGGACTTAATATCTGTAGGGCCACTCTTGATCAGTGGGGGACAGGAGCAAATAATAAATGCTTCTCCCTTTAGTCTCCATGTCACAAGGCTCCTCAGAAGATCCTGTGAGAATCAAGAACATATCAGAGGTCCCCTTGATAAGGCGATTTTGTACTGGCTTTTGTTTCTTTGTTTCACTTTTCCCAACCCTCACTCCTGCTCCGTGGGGTCAAATTAACTGCATGCAAGTTTTGTCTGAAGTTCTGCCTTGGAAGAAACAAAACAGAGCAGGAAAGAGAAAGAAAAGGTCTTAAGTCTGGGCCTGGGAAGGAGGTTATCAAAGACCCCTCCCATCCCCCCAATTTGGGACTTCTCAAAAGTCAATGCTCGGGGCTTCCCTGGTGGCGCAGTGGTTGAGAGTCCATCTGCCGATGAAGGGGACGCGGGTTCGTGCCCCAGTCCGGGAGGATCCCGCATGCCGCGGAGCGGCTGGGCCTGTGAGCCATGGCCACTGGGCCTGCGCATCTGGAGCCTGTGCTCCGCGGCGCGAGAGGCCACAATGGTGAGAGGCCCGCGTACCGCAAAAAAAAAAAAAAAAAAAGTCAGTGCTCTAGGGGAGAAACAGGGGGAAAAATACCAACTCACCCACAGAAGACTTTCCTATATTCGCTTAGCTCTGGGTGGAGCAGGAACACAGGGGATAAAAAAAGTCCACTAGGATTCCTGATATAAACCAACATTCATGTGGAGGGAAGCCCTAAATCATATTCTTTGTGGGACTGGAAAAACTCCATGCCAAAAATATATTTAAAAGTTGTTCTGGGGCTTCCCTGATGGCGCAGTGGTTAAGAATACACCTGCCAATGCAGGGGACATGGGTCCGAGCCCTGATCCAGGAAGATTCCACATGCTGCGGAGCAACTAAGCCTGTTTGCCACAACTACTGAGTCTGTGCTCTAGAGCCCACAAGCCACAACTACTGAGCCTGTGTGCCACAACTACTGAAGCCCGCACACCTAGAGCCTGTGCTCTGCAACAAGAGAAGCCACCACAATGAGAGGCCCGCACACCGCAACGAAGAGTAGCCCCTGCTCGCCGCAACTAGAGAAAAGCCCGCACACAGCAACGAAGACCCGATGCAGCCAAAAATAAAATAAATAAATTTATGAAAAAAGAAAAGAGGGGCTTCCCTGGTGGTGCAGTGGTTGAGAATCCGCCTGCCGATGCAGGGGACATGGGTTCGTGCCCCGGTCCGGGAAGATCCCACATGCCGCGGAGTGGCTGGGCCCGTGAGCCATGGCCACTGAGCCTATGCATCCGGAGCCTGTGCTCTGCAACGGGAGAGGCCACAACAGTGAGAGGCCCGTGTACCACAAAAAAAAAGAAAAAAAAAAGAAAAGAAAAGAAAAGAGAGCATAGTATTGCCAGAAGGGTTGATATATATGTCAGTGAAGCTGTTAGTAATTAAACAAGGAGGCCTTCAGAATGAGGTGGCTCTAATGTGTTGTAAGCAAACCAAAACCTAATCCAGAGTAAACTCCTGTAAATGCCCCAAGGTTAAGAAATTGAAACTGAAGAACAACCAATCACAAACAGTCAACTAGGCTTTTCCAAATAAGGCAACTGCTTAAGGTATAGCAAATCAAATAATTTCTTTGCTTTGCTTCCATGTCTGCTCTATAAAAGCCTTTTCCCACAGCTCCTGCTGGTAGAGTGCTCCTAATCACTCTTGGTTTGGTGCTGCCCAGTTTGAATCCATGTTTGCTGAAATAAACTCTTCCAAATTTTAATGTACTTTAGTTTATCTTTTAAGAGACAGAATTGAGATCCTAAAGGTACGCTCATGCATATATGGTCAATTGATTTTTGATAAAGGTGTCAAGTCAATTCAATGGACAAATAATATTCTTTTCAACAAATTGTACTGGGATAATTGGACATTCAGTAAAAAAAAAAAAAAAAGAAGAAGAACCTCAGCCCATAAAGCACACCATATTAAAAAATTAACTCAAAATGGACCATAGACAAAAATGTAAAACCTAAAACTATAAACCTAAAACACAGTAGAAAAATCTTTGTGACCATGGGTCAGGCAAAGCTTCCTTAGATATTATACCAAAAGCACAATCCATAAAGAAAAAAATCAATAAACTATATTTCATAAAAGTTTTTAAGGTTTTGCTCTTCAAACACTATTAAATAGATGAAAAGGCAAGTCTCAGCCTGAGAGAAAATATTTTCAATACACATATCTGATATAGGACTAGTATCCAGAATGTACAAAGAATTCCCAAAAGTCAATAACAGGAAGGGGAACTTCTGGCCAAGGTGGCAAGAAGAGGTTAGCAAATACTTCCCTCCCAAAACAAGTATAAAACTGGACACATAAAAAAACAAAAAACAAAAACAAAACAAAAAAACTTTTGCAGTGTTTTGGAAATATAGCCAAAGGCAAACAACAAATTGAGAAGCATTTATTCATGAAAAAATGCTAGAACTTTGAGCAAAACAGTGGAATTTTGCAATATTTTTGCCCAGGGTTGCTCCCATTACCCCCCAGCTTGGTCATTGACAATGATAGTGTTACCAGGGTGTGGATGAAAACCAGAAGTATATCCACAAGAGGGGATACACTTGAACTGAAATAGGCAAAAACAAAATTTTTTTAAATTTATTTATTCATTTTGACTGTGCCAGGTCTTAGCTGCTGCACACAGGATCTTTGCTGCTGCATGCAGATCTTAGTTGTGGCATGCAGTCTCTTAGTTGTGGCATGCAGACTCCCAGCTGCAGCATGCATGCAGGATCCAGTTCCCCAACTAGGGATCAAATCAAGGCCCCCTGCATCGGGAGCGTGGAGTCTCACCCACTGGACCACCAGGGAAGTTCCCAAATAGACAAAAACGTAAGCCAGCAGCATCGTCTGTAAAAGTAGGAGACAAATGAAAAAAACCTGCAGTTTTGCTAGCCTGGCTGGGAGAGCAGCACACCAGCAAGAAACTTAATGAGGAGATCCTGGAAATCAGACAGCCATAGAAGGGCTAGATCAGCTCTCCGTACATGCCTGGCTGACTGGGAAAGTATGCACATTCACAGAGGAGATCTACAAGAGCCCTAGCAGAAAGTGAAGGCCAAGGCAGTCTTGAGAAATAGATGAACTTTGAATAAACTCTACAACCCACATACAGATCAACTGGCAGAATGGAAATCTTACAGAGTCAAGGTATTTGAGCACAACCTCATATAAGTGGAATCAGACAGTATTTGTCCTTTTGTGACCAACTCATTTCACTAAATTTCTTTTAGAAAGCATAAAGTTATATAAAGCAATAATTATAACATAACATTGTATTGTTAAGTTCATAACATATATAAATTACGTATGAAACTAATAGCACCAAAGAGGGGAGAAGAAACAGAGCTGTATTGGAGGGAAGTTGCTATATTTAAGCAGAATTAAATCAATATAAAAGTAGACAGTGGGACTTCCCTGGCAGTCCAGTGGTTACGACTTCACTTTCCAATGCAGGGGGTGTGGGTTCGACCCCTGGTTGCGGAGCTAAGATCCCACATGCCTTGTGGCCAGGAAACCAAAACATAAAATGGAGGCAATGTTGTGGCAAATTCAATAAAGGCTTAAAAAAAAAAATGGTCCACATCAAAAAAAAAACATCTTAAAAAAAAAACTAGATAGTGATGTTAGGATTTTAATCCTTAAGCAACTACTAAGAAAATAACCTTAAAAATATAGTTAAAACAATCAACAGAGGCGTGAAGGTAGTATACTAGAAATATTTATTTAACACAAATGAAGGCAATAAAGGAGGAACAGAGGAACAAAAAGGACACGAGACATAAGAAAATAAATAGCAAAATGGATTGACATAGATCAAATCATATCAATACTTACATTAAATATGAATGGTCTAAACATTCCAGTAAAAAGACATAGACTGTCAGAATGTCTAATAAAGCAAGATCCAACTATATGCTATCTACGAGAGGCACATCTTAAATTCAGAAGTATAAATAGGTTGAATGTAAAAAGGATGGAAAAACATATATCATGTAAACAGTAACCATAAAAGAGTGGGAATAATTATATTAATATCAGGCAAAATTAGACTTTAAAGCAAGAAACACTACTACAGACAAAGGGATACTCCATAATGATAAAAAAAATCAATGCATCAAGAAGATAAAACAGTTATAAACAAACAAATAAATAAGCAGTTAATAACAGAGCCCCAACACTTATGAAGCAAAAGCAGACAGAATTGAAAGGAGATATAGACAGTTCAACAACTATAGTAGGAGATTTCAATATGCCTCTCTTGGTAACTGATGAGCAAATGATCAGAAAATCAGTAAGGATATAAGAGACTTGAACAATGCTCTCAAGCAATTTGACCTAACTTTGACAGAAAATTCAAACCAATAACAGTTCAATACATAGTATTTCCAAGCAAACATGTAACATTCTCTAGTCTCTAAGACTCTAAATTTTAGGCCAGAAAACAAGACTCAAGAAATTTAAAAAGACTGAGATCACAAAAGGTGTGTTCTCTATACACATTTTTTGGATTAAATTAGAAATCTAAAGGAGAAGAAAATTGAGAAATCTCCAAATATTTGGAAATTAAGACACTTCTCAATAACTCATGGATCAAAATAGAAGACAAAGTGGAAATTAGAGAATAAATTGAACTGAATGAAAATTCAAACACAGCATATCTATATTTATTGGATGTCATTAAATCAATGCTTAAAGAGTAATTTACAGTTTTAAATGCTTAGGTTAGAATGGGAGAAAAATCAAATATCAATAATCTAAGCTTTTGTTTCAAAGAGTTGAAAAAGAAAAGCAAATCAAACCCAAAGTAAGAAGAAGGGAGGGAATAATAAAGATAAAAGCAGAAAGCTATGAAATAGGAAAAAAAAAAAACGAAAGAAAAAAATAATCAGTGAAACCAAAAGTGGTTCTTTAAAAACATCAACAAAACTGATAAAACTTACTGGTCTGACCAAGAAAAAAAGAGAATACACAAATTACCAAAACCAACAATGAAAGAGGAGACATCACAACACACCATTTACAAAAAGCCTGCAGCTGACTTGATACTTAATAGTGCAAACAGAATGCTTTCCCGAAGATCAGGAATAAGGGAAAGATATTATCTCTCCCTCCCTTCTATTCAGCCTTGTACTGGAGGTCCTAGCCAGTGCAAACAAGGGAAGAAAAAGAAATTAAAAGTATGCAGATTGGAAAGTAATAAGTAAAACTGTCTTTAACCACAGAGGTCATGATTCTGAATGTAGATAATTCTAAGGAGTGTACTTTAAAAATTAGTAGAATTAGGACTTCCCTGGTGGTCCAGTGGTTAAGAATCCACCTTCCTATGCAGGGGACATGGGTTTGATCCCTGGCCGGGGAACTAAGTTCCCACATGCCATGGGGCAACTAAGCCCACGTGCAGCAACTACTGAGCCCATGTGCTCTGAAGCCCATGCACCACAACTAGAGAGAAGCCTGCACACCACAACTAAGAGCCTGTGTGCCGCAACTAAGAGCCAACGCAGCCAAAAATAAACAAACAAAATAAAATAAATTGTTTTTAATTAGTAGAATTAATAAGCAAGTTTAGCAGGGTCACAGTATGCAAGATAATTATGCATAATAAAAAACTTCCCATAAATAAAAGCCAAGGCACAGGTGACTTCACTGGTGAATTCAATCAAACATCTGAAGAAGGATTAACACCAATTCTCCACAAACTCTTCCAAAAGTTAGAAGAGGAGGGAACACTTACAACTCATTTTATGAGGCCAGAACCAAAGACATCACAAGGGAAAAAAACAAAACAAAACAAAAACATAAAAACTATATACCAATACCTCTTATGAATATAGATGCAAAAACCTTCAACAAAATACTATCAAACTGAACCCAGAAACATCTAAAACAGATTATACACCATTAAGGAGTAAGATTTTTCCCAAGAGTGCAAGGTTGACTCAACATATGAAAATCAATCATGGAGTGGTCAAGATGGTGAAGTAGGAAGACCTTAAATGTACCTCCTCCCACAAGCACACCAAAATTACAACTATTTACAGAGCAACTATTGATGAGAAAAACTGGAAAACTAGCAGAAAAGATCTTCTACAACTAAATATATATAGGAAAAACCACAACAAGATGGGTAGGAGGGCGAAGACGCAGTATAGTCAAGACCCATACCCCCAGGTGGGCAACCCACAAATGGAGGATAATTACAATTGCAGAGGTTCTCCCCAAGGAGCAAGTGATATCTGAATCCCACATCAGACTCCACAGCCCAGGGGTCTTGGACTGGGAAGATGAGTCCCCAGAACGTTTGGCTTGGAAGGCCAGCAGGGCTTACCTTCAGGAGAGCCAGAGGGCTGTGGGAAATAGACTCCACTCTTAAAAAAGTGCACACAAAATCTCACATGCTCCAGGACCCAGGGCAGAAATAGTAATTTGAAAAGAGCCTGGATCAGACCCACCTGCTGATCTTGGAGAGCCTCCCAGAGAGACAGGAGGCAACTGGAGCTCACACTGGACACAGACACTGGCAGCAGCCATTTCTGGGAGTTTGTTCTACCACTTGGACATTGCTGCTGGCAAGTGATATTTTGGAATCCTCGCTGGAGCTTATTAGAACCAGGACCTGGCCTCACCCACCAGCCTTTCTGGCATTAGTCCTGGGATGCCTCAGGCCAAGCAAATAGCCAGGAAGGGATGCAGCCCCACCCATCAGCAGGCCTCCTGCCTTAAAACTCCCTGAGTCCATCCTGATCCTGGCTCTGTCCACCAGAGGCCCAGGACACAGACCTGCACACAATGCACAGGCACTAGACCTGGGACCCCCAGGGTCCTGCAGCCAGAGACCCTGCGACTCAGCTCTGTCCACCAGTGAGCTGGTACTAGCACCAGGGCCCCCTGGGCCTTGGCCCTGCCCACCAGCAGGCCAACACCAGCTGTGGGACCCCCAGGCCCTGCAGCCAGAGACCCAGGAAACTAGCTCCACCCACCAGTGAGCCAGCACTAGCCCCAGGACCCCCTGGGCCCCAGCCCCACACACCAGCAGGCCAATACCAGCTCCAAGACACCTTGGACCCTTCAGTCAGGATTTAGTTTCACTCACCAGTGGTCCAACACCAGCTATGGGTCACCCTAGACTCCACAGCCAGCTGTGTCAGGAACAGCCCACCAGAGGGCTGACACTAGATCTGGGACCCCCAGTGCCATAACCACCCACTCCAGAACTGAGATTCATATACCAGTAGGCTAGCACTAGTCCCGGGTCCCCCCCAGAGCCCCAAAGCCAGCAGCCTCATGACCCGGTCCTGCCAACCAGTGGCTGGCAGCCTCTGCACAAGGCAGGGCCTGGCAACCAACCTGACTGGGGGCCAGCCACAACTACCATACTGCCCATTATAGGCAGCCCGCCACAACAGAAGGATCCATGCAGCCAAAATAGGGTGTACCCCTAGAGCATATAGCTCTGGTGACCAGAGGGGAATGTGCTGCATGGACGCATAGGACATCTCCTAGACATAGGACACTTTTCCAAGGTTGGGAAACATAACCGACTTACCAGATATGTAGAAATAAAAACAGCAAATTAGGCAAAATGAGGTGACAGAGTAATATCTTCCAAATGAAGGAACAAGATAAAACCCCAGAAGAAGAACTAAGTGAAGTGTAGATAGGCAATCCACCTTATAGAGCGTTCAAGGAAATGACAGTAAAGATGTTCAAAGAACTCAGGAGAAGATTGGGTGAACAGGGTGAGAAGTTAGAAGTTTAACAAAGGGTTAGAAAATATAAAGAAGAATCAAAGAGATGAAAAATACAATAAATGAAAGGAAAGATACACTAGGGGCTTCCCTGGTGGCGCAGTGGTTGAGAATCTGCCTGCCAATGCAGGGGACATGGGTTCGAGCCCTGGTATAGGAAGATCCCACATGCCGCGGAGCAACTAGACCCGTGAGCCACAACTACTGAGCCTGCGCGTCTGGAGCCTGTGCTCCACAACAAGAGAGGCCGTGATAGTGAGAGGCCTGTGCACCGCGATGAAGAGAGGCCCCTGCTTGCCGCAACTAGAGAAAGCCCTCGCATAGAAACGAAGACCCAATGCAGTCAAAACTAAATATAAATAAATAAATAACTAAATAAAAATTTAAAAAAGAAAAATACACTAGAAGGAATCAATAGTAGATTAAATGATACAGAGGAACAGATCAGCAAGCTGGAAGACAGAGTAGTAGAAATCACTGAAGTTGAACAGAAAAAAGAATAAAAAGAAAAGAGAACAGTTTAAGAGACCTCTGGGACAATATCAAGTGTACTAACATTCGCATTATAGGGGTCCCAGAAGGAGAAGAGAAAAAGGAGTAGAGAACATATTTAAAGACACAATAGCTGAAAACTTCCCTAACTTAGGAAAGGAAACAGACTTTCAGGTTCAGGAAGCAAAGAGAATCCCAAACAGGATCAACCCAAAGAGGACTACACCAAGACACACTGTAATTAAAATGGAAAATATTAAAGATAAAGAGAGAATATTAAAAGCAGCAAGGAAAAAGCAACAAATTACATACAAGGGAGCTCCCATAAGGCTATCAGCTGACTTTTCAGCAGAAACTCTGCAGACCAGAAGGGAGTGGCATGATATATCTAAAATGATGAAAGGGAAAAACATACAACCAAGAATATTCTACCCAGCAAAGCTTTTGTTCAGATTTTATGGAGAGATCAAGAGTTTTACAGACAAGCAAAAGCTAAAAGAGTTCAGCACCACCAAACCAGCTTTACAGGAAATGATAAAGGGAATTTTCTAAGTGAGAAAGAAAAGGCCACAACTAGAAATAGGAAAATTATGAAAAGAAAAATCTCATCAGTAAAGACAAATATACAGTAAAGGTAGTAAATTAGCCATGTATAAAGCTAGTAGGGAGGTCGAAAGAGAAAAATAGTAAAATCATCTATATCCTCAATAAGTTGTTAAGGGATACACAAAACAAAAAGATGTAAAATACAATGTCAAAAACAGTAAATGGAGGAGGGGAGGAGTAAAAATGCATGGTTGTTAAAATGTGTTTGAACTTAAGAGATCAGCAACTTAAAATAATCAAATATATATAATGCTATGTACAGTGTGGGAAAGATAGTCAAAACTATGTAATACCTTTGTATGGTGACATAGCATATCTAGACTTATCATGGTGATCATTTTGACATGTACAGAAATACCAAATCACTATGTTGTGTTACAGGAATTAACACAGTGTTGTAGGTATACTTCAAAAAACAAACAAACTCATAGAAAAAGAGATCAGATTTGTGGCTACCAGATGCAGGGCGGGGAGGGAGAAATGGATGAAGGTGGTCAAAAGGTACAAACCTTAACTTCCAGTTATAAGATAAATAAGCACTAGGGATGTAATGTACAACATAATAAATATAATTAACACTGCTGTATGTTATATATGAAAATTGTTAAGAGAGTAAAGCCTGAGAGTTCTCATCACAAAAAAAAATTTTTTCTATTTCTTTACTTTTGTATCTATATGAGATGATGAATGGTCACTAAACTAACTGTGATAATCATTTCATAATATATGTAAGTCAAATCATTATGCTGTACATTTTAAATTTATACAGTGCTGGGACTTCCCTGGTGGCGCAGTGGTTAAGAATCCACCTGCCAATGCAGGGGACATGGATTCGATCCCTGGTCCAGGAAGATCCCACATGTCACAGGGCAACTAAGCCCATGTGCCACAACTACTGAGCCTGCATTCTACAGCCCGCAAGCCACAACTACTGAGCCCACGTGCCACAACTACTGAAGCCCGCGTGCCTAGAGCCTGTGCTCTGCAACAAGAGAAGCCACAGCAATGAGAATTAATTTAAAAAAATAATAAACTTATACAGTGCTGTATGTCATTATATCTCAAAAAAACTGGATAAAAAAATCAATCAGTGTAATACACTGTATTAATAGAAAAATGAACAAAAACCATATGATCATTTCAATGATGCAGAAAAAGCATTTGACAAAATCCAACACCCTTTCATGATAAAAAACACTCAGAAAACTAGGAATAGAAGGGAACTTCCTCAATCTGATAAAGGGCATCTATGAAAAGCCCATAATTAGTGGTAAAAGACTGAAGGCTTTCCCCATAAGATCAGGAACAAGACAAAGATGTTCAATGTCACCACTCCTATTCAAACATGTACTAGAGATAATAGCCAGGATAATTACAAAAGAAAAGAGAGAAAAAAAAAGAGGATTCATATTGGAAAGGAAGAAAGTAAAACTATCTCTATTTTCAGATAACATGATCTTGTATATTAAAAATCCTATGGAAGCCACAGTAAAACCTATTAGAAATAATAAATAAATTCAGCAGATTTGCCTTGAACAAAACTCAAGTGCATACAATAGCAATGACCAATCCAAAAGTGAAATTAAGAAAACAATTCCAGGGCTTCCCTGGTGGTGCAGTGGTTGAGAGTCCGCCTGCCAATGCAGGGGACACGGGTTCGTGCCACGGTCCGGGAAGATACCACATGTCGCGGAGTGGCTAGGCCATGAGCCATGGCCGCTGAGCTTGCGCGTCCGGAGCCTGTGCTCCACAACAGTGAGAGGCCCGCGTACCGCAAAAAAAAAAAAAAAAAAAAAAAGAAAGAAAACAATTCCATAAAAAAGAATAAATTACTTGGGAATAAATTTAACAGAAAAGTGCAAGACTTGCAAACTGAAATCTACAGAATATCACTGAAAGAAATTAAAGAAGACATTTATATATTTATAGAAAGGTATCCCATGTTTGTGGATTGAAAGACTTAATATTGTTAAGATGGCAATACTCCCCAAATTGGTCTACAGATGTAGTGGAATCCCAATCAAAATCCCAGCTGCCTTTTTTTACAGAAATTGAAAAGCTGATTCTAAAATTCATATGGAAATGTAAGAGACCCAGAATAGTCAAAACAATCTTGAAGAAGATGAACAAAGTTGGAGGAATCACACTTCCTGATGTCAAAACTTACAACAAAGCTACAGTAAGCAGGACTGTGTAGTATGGCATGAGAATAGACATGTAGATCAATGGCATAGAATTGAGAGTCCAGAAATAATCCCTGACATTTGTGGTCAATTGATTTTCAGCAAGGGTGCCAAGACAATTCAGTGTGGAAAAAATAGTCTTTTAAAAAAATGATACTAAGATACTAGACAACTACATGCAAAAGAATGAAGTTAACCTCTTCCTTACATCATACACAAAAATTAACTCCAAATAGATTATATTCCTAAATGTAAGAGCTTAAAAATCTAAAACTCGTAGAAGAAAACATGGGCATAAACTTTCATGACCTTGGGTTAGGCAAAGCCTTCTAAGATGTGACAGTAAAAGCACAAGCAGGGCTTCCCTGGTGGCACAGTGGTTGAGAGTCCGCCTGCCGATGCAAGGGACACGGGTTCGTGTCCCAGTCCGGGAAGATCCCACAGGCCACAGAGCGGATGGGCCTGTAAGCCATGGCCGCTGAGCCTGCGCGTCTGGAGCCTGTGCTCTGCAATGGGAGAGGCCACAACAGTGAGAGGCCCGCGTACCGCAAAGCAAACAAACAAAAACCAAAAATAAAAGCACAAGCAACAAAAGAAGAAATAAATAAATTGTACTTCATCAAGTTTTAAAACTTTGGGCTTCAAAGGATACTGTTATTTAAGTGAAAAGATAACCCAGAGAGAAAAATTTTTTGCAAATCATGTATCTGCTAAGGTACTTGTATCCAGAATACATAAAAGCTCTTACAACTCAACAACAGGAAGACAAACAACCCAATTAAAATTTTGGCAAAAGGTTGAATAGATATTTCATCAAAGAAAGCTTTTTAAAAATTAAACATGTACCTACTATACAATCAAGCAATTCTACTCCTAGTTATCTGCCCAAGAGAAATGAAAGCATACATTTACCAGACAAAAACTTGTTTATGAACATTCATAGTAGCATTATTTATAATAGTCTAAAACTGGAACAATCCAAATGTTTATCAATTGGTAGATGGATAAAAAAAGGTGATATATCCTTATAATGTAATACTATATATCAATAAAAAAGGAACAAACTATTGGTAAATGCTATAACATTAAAGAATCTCAAAAACATTATGCTAAATGGAAAAGAACAGAAATAAAATATTGCATAGTGAATAATTTTATTCATACAAAATTCAAATAATGTAACTCTATAAAGATATAAAACAGATCACCAGTTGCCTTGGGTGGGAGCAGAGACTGAAAACAAATGAGCACAAGGGAATTTCTGAAGTGATGAAAATTTTCTAAAACTATATTGTGGTGATGGTAGTACAAATTTATTTATTTTCTTTTTCTCTTTTTCTTTTTGTTGTTGTACAACTTTAAATTTAAAATGAGTGAGTTTGATGGCATGTAAATTAAGAATCCTCAATCACAAGACAAAAAAGCCCACAGCTTAAAAAATATGGAAAAGATTTTAACAGAAACCTCACCAAAGAAGATACATGGATGACAATAAGCACATTTTAAATACTCAATATCATTCATCATTAAGAAAATGAGGGCTTCCCTGGTGGCGCAGTGGTTGCGCGTCCGCCTGCCGATGCAGGGGAACCGGGTTTGCGCCCCGGTCTGGGAGGATCCCACGTGCCGCGGAGCGGCTGGGCCCGTGAGCCTGCGCGTCCGGAGCCTGTGCTCCGCAACGGGAGAGGCCACAACAGAGGGAGGCCCGCATACCACAAAAAAAAAAAAAAAAAAAAAAAGAAAATGAAAATTAAAACTACAATATGATACCATTACATACCTATTAGAACAGCTAAAAGAAAAATGGAGAGAAAGGAGAGTACCTGGAATTCTTATGTATTACTGGGTGAGACTGTAAAACACTGCAATCATTTTGCTGGGTGGAATTATACAATGGTACAGCCACTTGGAAGACAATTTGGCAGTTTCTCATAAGGTAAAACATATACTTACCATATGCCCCAGCAATCTGACTCCTAGGTATTTACTCATGAGAAGTGAAAAAATACACCTACCCCTCAAAATCTGTATATTAATGTTTATACCAGAGTTGAGGAGACAGAGTTGAGAATTCGGGAAGGAGAGGTGGCTAGAATTTGCAGGGCAGAGTATTGGAAAGAGAAAACTTTACAGAGAAAGAGAGCCCCAGTAATCTGTAGTCTTCAGCTGAGTACTGAACAGCACATATGTGTGAGAATGCTACCAAGGCCAGGGAAAGAGCCACTGAAAAGGACAGGAGGAACAATCACCAGAACTGACAAAACTGGGAATAGTTCATGTTCCCAACAGCTGTGTGCAAGGACCTCCTGACAAAGTACACAACAGAGAGAGGTTTCAGAAAGGTATTGCCAGTGAGCCCTAGAATAAAGACTACTCTGGAGCCATGTAAAAAAAAAGCTCATAAGCAAGTCTCAAAAGGGTTGCATTGTTTCCAAATAACTGCATGTAAGATCAAAGATCAAAATCAAAGAAATACAAAAAACCCCAGAACACAATTTAAAATTACAATATCTAGCATCCAATAAAAAAGTACCAGGTATAGAGGAAGATTCTGGGAAGATATCAGAGTAGGAAGCACCCGGAATCTGTCTCCCCACCTGGAATTGCATTGGCAGAATCTGTCTGATGTAACTATTTTGGAAATCTGGAGTCTATCTTGCAGCTTCCAGGGGAAGACTTGGTTGGTGAATTGTAGCTAATTTCAGCCAACTTCAGCTCTTAGCACGGTAGCAGCTACCCATCTTCCACCCCCCCGCCACATGGCAGGCAGCTGTGTACATATTCCTGCAACAGCTTACATGCAGTATGTGGAAGCAAGGGGGCACAAAAAGGACCCTGTCCTCCAAATATCAGGGATCTCTTTTCTGATGGGTGATTGCTGCCTCTGAAGAGGTGGGCAGCCATTTTTGGTGCACCTCTCCCATTGTTGCAAGCTCCTCCCTCTCTAGCTGAAATGACTTCTATGGGATTTAAAGGGATGGCACTTTTCAACCACCCTTCATTTTTATCTTTTTCCCCTTTCAGGAACCAGACATTGAAGACTAGGACATTCCAAAACAAATTCATATACAGGGAAAATTAGAAAGTGACCGTGAATGCCCAAGGAAAGTCTCAGAAAAGATATGAGAAGACATTAAATTCATAACTCAGGCTGATCTTCAGCACAAAGACAGCCTACAACAATTTAAAAAAAGAAAACAATAAAACAAAACCCAGTAAACTCTGGGGAAGGGGATAATCTGATTTCCAAAATTACCATATTATTAGTTTCAAATATCCAGTCTTCACAAAAAATGACAAGCCATACCAAGAAACAGGAAAGGAAAAAAATTAAATCAACAGAAACTATCTCTGAAAAAGACATAATGGCAGATATACTACACAAATACTTTAAAACAACTGTCTTAAAGATGCTCAGAGAACTGAAGGAAGATGGGATAAAGTCAAGAAAACGATGTGTGAACAAAATGGAAATATCAGTAAAGAGATAGAAAACTTACGAAGGAACCAAAAAGAAATTTTGGAGCTATAAAGTACAAAAAATGAAATGAAAAACTCACTAGAGTGATTCAAAGGCAGATTTGAGCAGGAAGAAGAAAGAATTAGCCAACTTGAAGAGAGAACAATGAAAATTATTGAGTCTGAGGAAAAGGAAGAAAATAGATTGAAGAAAAGTAAACAGATCCTAAGACACCTATGGGACACCATCAAGAGGACCAAAATAAGCACTGTGGCAGTCCCAGAAGGAGATGAGAGAGAGAAAGGGATAGAGAGAATATTTGAAGATATAATGACTGAAAACTTAATAAATTTGATGAAAGACATAAATATGAACATCCAGGAAGCTCAATAAACTCCAAGTAAAATGAACTAAAAGAGATTCACACCAAGACTCATAATCAAACTATCAAAAGCCAGACAAAGAGAATCCTAAGAGCAGCAAGAGAGAAGTGAATAATCACACACAAAGGATCCTTAATAAGATAATTGTCAGATTTCTCATTAGAAATTTTTGAGACCAAAAGACAGTGGGCCCCTATATTTGAAGTACTAAAAGAAAAAAAACATCAACCAAGAGTCCTATATACACCAAAACTGTTCTCCAAAAGTGAGGGAGAAATCAAGAAATTCCCAGATAGATAAAAGCTGAGGGAGATTGTGACCAATAGACCTGCCCTGCAAAAAATGCTCAAGGCAGTCCTGCAAGCTGAAAAAAAAAGGATACTAGGCAGTAACTCAAAGTCATATATAGAAAAAAAGATATCAATAAAGGTAAATACATGGGCAAATAAGACACTAGTGTTATTGTAACAATGGTTTGTAACTGTACTTTTTGTTTTCTACTAAAATATTTAAAGAAAAAAAGCAATTATTAGTATAAATGCTAGTATTACTGTAACTTTGGTTTGTAACTCCAAATCTTGTTTGCTGGATAATTCAAGAGATTAATGCATTTAAAGAATTATTAGTTTATGTTTCAGGGCACACAATTTATAAAAATGTCATTTTGTGACATCAGTACCTGAAAGGGGTGGGGATGGAGCTATAAAGGAACAGAGTTTTTGTATGTTATTGAAGTTAAGCTGGTATAAATTCAAATCAGAGTATTTTAACTTTAAAATGTTAAATGTAATCCCCATGGTAATCACAAAAAAAATAGCTATAGAATATACACAAAAGGAAATGAGAAAGGAATTCAAACATTTTACTACAAAAAAGAACTAAACACAAAAGACAAGAATGCATAAAATAAGAAACAAAAAGGTTATAAGGCACATAGAAAACAAATAGCACAATGACAAGTAATTCTCTCTTACAATTATATTAATATAAACATTCCAATCAAAGACAGATGGATAAAAACACATGATCCAACCATGCTGTCTATAAGAGACTCGTTTGAGATCCAAAGACACAAACAGGTTACAACCGAAAGGATGGATGGGCTTCTCTGGTGGCATGTTGGTTAAGAATCCACCTGACAATGCAGGGGACACGGGCTTGAGCCCTGGTCCGGGAAGATCCCACATGCCTTGGAGCAACTAAGTCCGTGTGCCACAACTACTAAGCCTGCACTCTAGAGCCTGCGAGCCACAACCACTGAGCCCACATGCCACAACTACTGAAGCCTGCATGCCTAGAGCCTGTGCTCCGCAACAAGAGAAGCCACTGCAACGAGAAGCCTGTGCACTGCAATGAAGAGTAGCCCCCGCTCGCCACAACTAGAGAAAGCCTGCGCACAGCAATGAGGACCCAATGCAGCCAAAAATAAATAAATAAAATAAATAAATTTTTTTTTTTTTTTTTTTTCTGTGGCCCCTCCCGTTGTGGAGCACAGGCTCCGGACGCGCAGGCTCAGCGGCCATGGCTCACGGGCCCAGCCACCCCGCGGCATGTGGGATCCTCCCAGACCGGGGCGCGAACCCGGTTCCCCTGCATCGGCAGGCGGACGCGCAACCACTGCGCCACCAGGGAAGCCCAATAAATTTATTTTTAAAAAAAGGATTTAAAAAAAGAAAAAACAAAACTGAAAGGATTGAAAAAGATTTTCCATGCAAATTGTAACCAAAAGAGAGCAAGAGTGGCAATACTAATATCATACAAAATAGATTTTAAATAAAAAAAGTTTATAAGAGCAAATGAGGGACATTATGTAATAATGAACGATTCAATACAGCAAGAATATGCAAGCAGTACAAACATTTATGCACCTAATGACAGACCATCAAAATATATGAAGCAAAAACTGACAGAATTGAAGGGAGAAATAGGCATGATTACAAGAATTGGAGGTTTCAATATCTTCTTCACAATAATGGATAGAACAACCAGATAGAACATAAGTAAGGAAATAAAAGACTTAAACAACATAATAAACCAACTAGATCTAACACACGTATACAGAACACTCTACCTAACAACAGAATACACATTCTTCTCAAACGCACATGGGACATTTTTCAGGGTAGACTATATGTTAGGCCACAAATGGTCTCAATAGATTTGAAAAATAGATATCATACAAAGTATCTTCTCTGATCAAAATGGGATGAAGTTAGAAATCAATAAAAAGGAAATTTCACAAATTGTGGAAATTAAAAAACACACTTCTTAAAATAAATTAATTTATTTATTTGTTTATGGCTGCGTTGGGTCTTCGTTGCTGTGTGTGGGCTTTCTCTAGTTGCGGCGAGCAGGGGCTACTCTTCATTGTGGTGCATGGGCTTCTCATTGCGGTGGCTTCTCTTGTTGCGGAGCACGGGATCTAGGCACACAGGCTTCAGTAGTTGTGGCACACAGGCTCAGTAGCTGTGACTCGTGGGCTCTAGAGCGCAGGCTCAGTAGTTGTGGTGCACGGGCTTAGTTGCTCCACAGCATGTGGGATCTGCCCAGACCAGGGCTCGAACCCGTGTCCCCTGCAATGGCAGGCAGATTCTTAACCACTACACCACCAGGGAAGTCCCTAAACCACACACTTTTAAACAACCAATGTATCAAAGAAGAAGTCACAAGGAAAATTAGAAAATACTTAGAGATGAATGAAAATGAAAATACAACATACAAAAACTTATAGGAGGCAGCAAAAGCAGAGCTAAGGGGGAATTTGTAGCTATGAATGATTACATTAAAAAAACAAGAAAGATCTCAAAACAACCTAACTTTACAACCTAAGGAACTAGAAAAAGAACAACAAACTAAACCCAAAGCTAGCAGAAGGAAGGAAATAATAAAGATTAGCACAGAGATAAACAAAATAGAGAATAGAAAAATAATAGAAAAAGCAATGAAACCAAAAGTTGGCTCTTTGAAAAAAAATCAACAAAATTGACAAACTTTTAGCTAGATGGACTAAGAAAAAAATAGAGGACATTCAAATTACTAAAATCAGTAATGAAAGTAGAGATAACTAACAATTCTACAGAAAAAACAAAAAGGATTATAAGAGAGTACAATTACAATTGTATGCCAACAAATTGGATAACCTAGATGAAATGGAAAATTTCCTAGAAACAGAAAACCTAACAAGACAAAAGCATGAAGAAACAGAAATCTGAATAGACCCATACCTAGTAAGGGGATTGAATCAGGAATCCAAAATCTACCAATAAAGAAAAGCCCTAGACCTGATGGATTCACTGGTGAATTCCATCAAAGATTTAAAGAGGAACTAATACCAATCCTTCAAACCTTTCCAAAAAAGTGAACAGGAGGGACATTTCCTAACTCATTCTATGAGATCAGCATAACCCTGATACCAAAGAAAGACAATGACACTATAAGAAAAGAAAACTGCAGATCAACATCCCTTATAAACATTGCTGCAAAAAATCCTCAGCAAAATACTAGCAAACAGAATTCAGCAGCATATTAAAAAGATTATACAGCATGAACAAGTGGAATTTATTCCTGGAATGCAAGGATGGTCCAACATAGCAAAATCAATCAATGTAATATCCCACATCAACAGAATGAAGGAAAAAAACACATGATTATCTCAATTGATGCAGAAAAGAATTTGAAAAAATTCAAGACCCTTTTATAATGAAAACAGTCAACAAACTAAGAAACTACCTCGACATAATAAAAGCCATATATGAAAAACCCACAGTGATCATACTCAACTGTGAAAGAAAGTTTTTCCTCTAAGATCAAGAATAAAGCAAGGGGGACTTCCCTGGTGGTCCAGTGGTTAAGAATCTGCCTTCCAAAGCAGGGGAGGTGGGTTCGATCCCTGGTCAGGGAACTAAGATCCCACATGCCATGGAGCAACTAAGCCCACATGCTCTGGAGCTTGCCCACCACAACTAGAGAGAAGCCTGTTCACCGCAATGAATAATCCTGCGTGCCGCAGCTAAGTCCGACGCAGCCAAAAATAATAAATAAATAAATATTAAGAAAACACCTAATATGATTTTTTTAAAAAAAGAATAAAGCAAGGATGTCTGCTTTCATCACTTCTGTTCAACATAGCATTGGAAGTTCTAGCCAGAGCAATTAGACAAGAAAAAGAAATAAAAGCATCTAAACTGAAAAGAAAGAAGTAAAATTATCACTGTTTGCAGATAATATGACTGTACATGTTGAAAACCCTAAAGATTTCACAACAAAAGAAACATGATAGATCTAATAAATTAATTCAATAAAACAGGATACAAAGTCAACACACAAAAATCAGCTGCATTTTTATACACAAACAATGACCAATCTGAAAAAGAAGTTATAAAAACAATTGCATCTACAATTCTTCAGAAAGCATAAAATACTTAGGAATTTCCTTAACCAAGGAGGTAAAAGATTTGTATGATGAAAACTATAAAACATTGATGAAATAAATTAAACATATAAATAAATGCAAATACATCTCATACTCAAGGATTGGAAGACTTTATATTGTTAAAATGTCAATACTACCTAAAACAATCTACAGATTCAATGCAATTCCTATCAAAATCCCAATGACTTCTTTGTGAAAATAGAAAAAAAAAAATCCTAAAATTCATATGCAATCTCAAAAGACCTCGAATGCCCGAAACAATCTTGAAAAAGAAAAACAAAACTGGAGGGCTCACAGTTCCTGATTTCAAAACTTACAACAAAGCTACAGTCATCAAAACATGTGGTATTGGCATAAAGATAGACATATAGACCAATGGAATAGGATAGAGACCCCAGAAATAAACTCTCACATATATGGTCAATGATTTTTGACAAAGGTGCCAACACCATTAAAAGAGGGAAAGTACAGTCTTTTCAACAAATGATGTTGAGAAAATTGGATATCCACATGCAAAAGAATGAAGGTGGATCCTTAACATCATATGTAAAAATTCACTCAAAGTGGATGGAGGACCTAATTGTAAGACCTAAAACAACAAAACTCTTGGAAGAAAGCATAGGACCAAAACTTCAAAACACTGGATTTGGCAATGATTTCTTGGATATGACACCAACAGTACAGGTAACAAAAGAAAAAAATAGACAAATTAGACTTCATGAAAACTAAAAATTTTTGTGCATCAAAGACGCTATCCACAGAGTAAAAAGGCAACCCACAGAATGGGAGAAAATGTTTGCAAATCATACATCTTATAAGGGATTATTATCCAGAACACATAGAGAACTCCTAATACTCAACAACAACAACAAAACCATCTGATTCAGAAACAGGCAAAGGACTTGAGTAAACAGACATTTCTCTGAAGAAGATATATGAATGGCTAACAAGCACATAAAAGATGCTCAACATCACTGGTAATTTGGAAAATGCAAATCAAAACTACAATGAGATACCACCTCACACCCATTAGGATGGCTACTATTAAAAAAAAAACAACAGAAAACAAGTGTTGGTGAGGATGTGGAGAGATTGGAACACTTGTGCACTGTTGCTGGGAATGTCAAATGGTACAACTCCTGTGGAAAACAGTATGATGGTTCCTCAAAAAATTAAAAATAGAATTACCATATAACCCAGCAATTCTACTTCTGGGTATATACCCATAATAATTGAAAGTAGGGTGTCAAAAACATATTTGTACACGCATGTTCACAGCAGCTTTATTCACAACAGCTGAAACACAGAAGCAAACCAAGTGTGCATTGATGAATGAGTGGATGAGCAAAATGTAGCATATACACACAATGGAATATTATTCAGCCTTAAAAAGGAATGAAATTCTGCAATATGCTATAACATAGATAAACCTTGAGGACATTACACTAAGTGAAATAAGCCAATCACAAAAAGAAAAATACTGTATGATTCCACTTAGATGAGGTACTTAGTGGAGTCAAATTCATAGAGACAGAAAGTAAAATGGTGGTTACCAGGGGCTGGGGCTAGGGGAGAATGAGGAGTTATTGTTTAATGGGTCTAGAGTTTCAGTTTTACAAGATGAAAAGAGTTATGTGGATGGATGGTGGTGATGGTTACACAACAACATGAATGTATTTTAATATCACTGAACTGTGCACTTAAACATGGTTAAAATAGTAAATGTTATGTTATGGGTATTTTACCACAATGAAGAAATGAAGAAACTAGAGAACATTGGGGGCTACACTGTATGACTACAAGAACAATGGGGTTCATAGAAGACTTCCATGTGGGTCTGGAAGGATAACTCAGTAATGATGAGAAGGAGAAAAAGAGCCTGGCTCCTAGGGAAACTGGGAGGAGGCCAGGCTGACAGGAACAGAGGTAAGGCTGGAAAGCATCTAAAAAATTCCATGGCATAGTCAGAGCAAAACCCTACTGCAGATATCATTAGTAGTCATATATATATATATATATATTTTTTTTTTTTGAATGGATCATTTTATTTTGTTTTTTGGCCTCAGGGCATGTGGGATCTTAGTATTTTAGTTCCCGGACCGGAGATCGAACCCACGTCCCCTGCATTGGAAACACAGAGTCCCAACCACTGGACCACCAGGGAAGTCCCAGTAGTGATATTTTTTAAAAGGTCATCAGGAGTATAGCATGTAAGGTGGAGTGGAGGGGGAAACCTGTTAGAAGCTGAGCACAAAGAACCTGAACTAAGGCATAGAAGCAGAAGTAGGAAAAGGGGGGAAGGAAAGAAAGGAGGGAGAAGGGAAGGCAAGGAGTGTGAAAGAGGGATTGATTTAGTGAGAGAAGAAATGGTAGGCCTGAAGAAGAAAAAGGCAGACAGGAATCAAGGTTTCTCAGGTGGGATCATCACCAACAGAAGAGGGGTCCTTAGGAATAGTAATAAATCATCCTACATATGCTCATCAAATCCTACTCTCCCAAAAAGAGTTCAAAGAGAAGCTGTTCATATAATATCATAGTAAAAGCATTTCTCCCTCTTCCCTTGTCCACTCACTAAATACCTAGAATGGGCAGGTACTGTACCACTGGGTCTGCCCGCTGGGGTCCGAGATAGGGCCTCGGGGTAGGTGGAAGGGATCATGCGAGGAAAGGCAAGGGGTCTGGTGCCAAGAGACTGCACGCTGCTGGGAACGTGGTAAGGACGCACCGGGAGAGAGACACTGTATCTGGGCTGCAGCCAGACCCGGAGGAGGCTTCAATGCCATCACCGTGAAAATGGCGGTGGACCACAGAGGGCTGCAAGCAAGTAAGCCACATAGAAGCGAAACGGACTAAAGCAGGCTGCTGTGGTGCATCAGAGGCCTCTCCAACGCACCCACACTGGGAATTCCAGCTAAGAAATGAAGTTGCACAGGAAGATCTGCTTGTCTGCAAACTAAGGAATGGGCAACCTGCATACACTGCATCCTCTGAGGTTGAGAAAATGCACTGGGAGTGGCCTGCCTGTTTATCATTCCCTCTTGTTGCTCTGAGGCTGGCTGTTTGTCTGGGGTGACACTGTTTCCTGCCTTCTGCTAATTGGCCAGTGAGACACACCTTGGGGGCGATGAACCTTGTGGTTTCAATTCACACACAAATGTGTCCTGATCATGGGTTTCTGATCCTGATTATAGGCACCCCAGGCCGCTTTCCACAAAGGCCCTCTCTGTGACAAATGATAAAATGATAGAGAACTAATGTTGCTACCATCTTGCCAAAAGATCTCATTCTCTTTCCTGCTTAGGCAACATTCCATTTAGGCAAATGATCTGTGTCCATACTATCTCACTACTCCTCCTCATACCCTCTCTGAAACAGCATACTTTGGTCACCTTGCTACTTCCTTGCTTGCAAGTTAATAAAATTGACTTATTCTCAAGAAAAAAAATTAACAGGTACATGAAGAAGTAGGAATATGTGACCCATAATGTAAGAAAAATAAATCAGCAGAGACAGAGTCAAAAATGACAGAGATGATAGAATTAGTAGACAAGGACATTAAAACAGCAATTATAAATATATTGCATATCTTCAAAAAAGTAGACAAAGCCTGAGCATAATGAGACATGAAAAGTATTTTTTCAAATGCAAATTTAGGGACTTCCCTGGTGGTGCAGTGGTTAAGACTCCACACTCCAATGCAGGGGGCCCGGGTTCAATCCCTGGTCAGGGAACTAGATCCCACATGCATGCTGCAACTAAGGAGCCAGCAAGCCGCACCTAAGACCCAGCACAACCAAATAAATAAATAAATATTTTTAAAATGCAAATTTAATGACTAGATAATAAAAATATGATATGTGAGATTACAAATGCATTGGTTGGGGTTAGTAGTAGACTAGACACTGAAGAAGAAAAGATTAGTGAATTTGAAGACATAGCAGTAGAAACTATCCAAAATGAAATATATAGAGAAAAAAAGACTGAAAAAATAAAGGAGTTGAGAAAAAGTGAGCTGTGGGACAACACCAAGAAACCTAATATACATGTAATTGCAGTTCCAGAAGAAGAGGAGGGAGAAAGCAGGACAGAAAAACATTTGAAGAATATAAATTTGTTGACAATTACCAACAGTTACAAAAAAGCTCAATGAACCCCAAACAGAAGAAACATGAAGGAAACCACACCAAGGTACCTCATAAACAAATTGCTTAAAATCAGTGATCTTCAAAAGACACTGTTTACAAAATGAAAAGGCAATTTACAGCCTGGGAGAAAATATCAATTCAGTGTCCAATAAATATGTCTAATGAAATTATAAACATCAGCAATAAAGTCAGAAAATGCAATTAAAAATTTACAGTAGCAATGAAAAATTTCAAGGTCATTGAAAGTAAATCTAACAGAAGATGTGCAAAATATTTATGTAGAAAACTATAGCACTTTATTGAAAGGCAATAAGAAAACCAAACACAGCAACACCATGTTCATGGATAGAAAGATTCAATATTGTAAAGTTGTTATTTCTCCCCAAATTGTTCTATAGCTTTATTACTTTTCCAACCAAGTCCTAACAGAATTTTTCACACATAAAGCAAAAAAAAGATTAGTAGCCAAATTCTATAAATCAATTAGGAAGACAAACAATCCAATAGAAAAATTTTCAAAAACACAAACAGGCATTTGTGTTTTTCACAGAAAACACAAACGGCTCATTAAATTTATGAAAATATACTTAACCTTGTTAGTAGAAAGGGAAATGCAAATAAAAACACAAATTACCATTTCATGCCCACTGGTTTGGAAACACTTTTAAAGATTGACAAAATGTTGGCAAAATGTAACAAACTGCTGTGGGACTAAAAATTAGTAGACTCACTTTGAAGAACAATTTTACATTATTTGGTGAAGGTGAACATTCACATACCCTTTGACCCAGCAATTCCACTCCTGCAGACATGAACAGAATATTCCCAGAGCATTGTTTAAAATAGTAATAAAAATGGAAACAACCAGGCTTCCCTGGTGGCGCAGTGGTTGAGAGTCTGCCTGCCATTGCAGGCGACGCGGGTTTGTGCCCCGGTCCAGGAGGAACCCACATGCCGCGGAGCGGCTGGGCCCGTGAGCCATGGCCGTTGAGCCTGCGCGTCCGGAGCCTGTGCTCCGCAACAGGAGAGGCCGCAACAGTGAGAGGCCCGCGTACCGCAAAAAAAAAAAAAAAAAAAAAAAAGAAAAAAAATGGAAACAACCTAAATGTCCATTACAATAGAATGAATAAAAACTTATGGTTCAATCATACAATAGAATATTGAAGTGAAACAAAAAACTATAGCTCCATGCAACATGGATTGTATTTTCTAAAGATGACCATCACAATATATCCCATCCTACATGTTCTTCTCTCCTTCTTAGATGCCAGTGACATGAATATTAGATCTTTTTTTACAGTCCCCTGGGTCCTTGGGGTTCTGTTCACTTTTTTTTTCCAGTTTATTTTCTCTCTGCTGTCCAGATTGGGCCATTTCTAGTGTTCTGTTTTCCAGTTCATGGATTCTTTCTTCTGTCCCCCTCCATTTTGCTGTTGAGCACATTCACCAAGTTTTTTATTTGGTTATTGAATTTTTCAGTTCCAAAATGTCCATTTGGTTCTTCTTTATATCTTATATTTCTTTGCTGAGACTTTCTCTTTTTTCATTTGTTTCAAGTGTGTTTGCAGTTGCTCACTGAAGCATTGTATGATGGCTGCTTTTAAATCTTCATCAGATAATTCTAACATCTCTGACATCCTGAGTTTGGCATCTATTTCTTTCTTTTTTCCTTCAGTGTGAGGTCTTCTTGGCTATTGGTATGACAAGTAATTTTCTACCAAAACCTGGGTATTTTAGTTATTATGTCATGAGACTCTGGATCTTATTTAAACGTTTTGTTTTAGCTGGCTTCCTCTGACACTGGTCCAGCAGAGGAAGGGAGGTGCTACCACATTATGGCAATGCAGGGTTTGACATCCAGGTTCCCCACTCAGCCTCCATATTAGTCATCTCAGGCTTCCATAACTAAACACCACAGACTGGGTGGCTTAAATGACAGAAATTTATTGTCTCACATTCTGGAGGCTGGAAAGTCCAAGATCAAGATGTTGGCATTTGCTTTCTAGTGAGACCTCTCTCCTCGGCTTGCAGTTGTCCACCTACTCTCTCTGTCCTCATATGGCCTTTTCTCTGTGCACTTGCATCCCACGTGTCTCTTCCTCTTCTTATAAGGACATCTATTGGATTAGGACCTCACCCTTATGACCTCGTTTAACCTTAATTACCCCCTTAACAGCCCTATCTCCAAACATTGTATCATCAGGGGTTACAGCTTTAACTTATGAATGGGGAGGGCACAATTCAGTTCATAACAGCCTCCATTGACTTTTGAGTGGGGGCTATTATGTGTTATTTCTGGGAGGGCATGGGAATTCTGGCTCCCATTACACCTCCCTGGCTGTGAGGAGTAGGTGTGTCTCCTACTTCCCCCTGTATGTATGACCTCTACTTACATTATACTATTCAGGATAGTAGTAACCTCTGGAGTGGTGAGAGCAGATATGATTTGGGAAGAGACATAGAAGGCTCCAAGGAATTGGATGTGTTTTATTTTCTAGTTGGGAAATAAGTATATTGGCATTTATTATACTATTATTATTTAAACTTGTACATATATGTTATATAAGGCATATTCTTTTGTATATATTCCAGAATTCAAAAAATAAAAAATAGAAAAACCCAGCCACAACAAAATAGAAATATGGTCTCTGTACTTAGAATATTTATAACATAGCTGAGGTCCTCAGAAATAACAATCTACCATCTGTGGTATTAAGCATTATCTATGTGCCAGGCATTATACTAAGCACTTCATAAACATCATCTTACTTATTCCACACAACTCTCTTAGGAGGTAGATATTAATCCATTCCACAGATGAGGAAGCTCAGGCTCAAAGAGGTCAGAATCACAGAGATGGAATTCAAGCCCAGGCCTGTCTGCAGAGCCCATATTCTTCAGCCCCTTAGCCCCCTGAATGAGGTTAAAACTAATTAATATCATCCATCCCGGTTGTCATGTGCCATACACCTGCCACAGCTAATAAAATCTCACAGAGAACATTAGACTCCAACAAGACAGATAATGTCTCTTGAGAGAACATTGTGGACAAGGTGACTACTAGTGGTGGGTCTACCAAAACTAGCCCAGGTTATGACCTGGAGTGGGTCAGGATCTGCCCAGGTGAGCAGGGGTAGGGACTAGCCAGGCAGGCAAAAGCTGTTGCTGAGGCCTGTCAAACCATATGGGCAGGGCCTTGAAAGTTTGCAGAATTGGGAGGAAGGAGAGCCATAGATGGAGAACCATGAAAGGCATCTCACCTCCTCTTTCAAACAGAGGGATCCCGAAAGTGGGGCAGGAGCAGTTGGAGCTGGAGGGATGGAATGGTGCCTGAAGGAGGAAAGTGCTAAAGATTTAGAGCTAGTCATTGAGGCAGGAGCCAGGCATACGGCCACAGACAGACCCAGACATAGTGTGGCCTACCCTGTCCCACTGCTTTCTCTGTGGCATAGAAGGGAGGTCACAGAAATTGAGAGATGATTGTTTAGGTATATTAGCCATGAACTGTGGCCCTGTTGGGGAGCTGCATGTCCTGCCCTAGGCAGCCTGCCCAACATGTTGGTAGCAAAGACCTGCCTGTCCACTGGGGTGAGGGAAGAGGCTGAGCCACAGTCATGAGCCCACATGGTCACTGTCCATGAGAACGGTGGCTAAGACCAAGCAAGATAGGATTTTCCAGGGACTGTCAACCCCCACTATAAGGCCACGGGCTCTGGAATGGGGATCCTGGCAGGACTGCAGCTCAAAGTCAAGCTTGGAGTGTTGTACACCCCAGATTCAGACTGAGATCCTAGTAGCTGAGCACTTGCCTAGGATGAGGGAAGCATAGTCAGTCACACCTGGGTACCCTTTTGGAGATTAAACACAGAGAAGTTAGGAGCAAACCAGAACGAGTGGCAAGGGGCCCACACCTTCCTCCTTAGAGCTGCTGAAAGCGCAGCTCTCCTTAGCACCAGTACATCCTGGGGACGGGAAAGGGCAGTCAGTTCACAGCTAGTGGCTTATAACCTGGTCTGGCTGTACTAGTTGGGCCAAATAGTACCTTAAGAATTTGATTATTATGACATATTCTTCTTTTTCTCTCATAATACTTATTAACTTAAAATTTCTAATGTTCATGTGTCCATATCAGCTTTTTGGGGGTTAGTATTTATATGACATTCTTTCTAACCTTTAACTTTTCTGTGTCCTTCTATTTAAAGTGAGCCTTTTGTAAACAGCAGAGTTAGATTTTGTTTTCTACCTAGTCTGATAATCCTTGTCTTTTAATTGACATATTTATACTATTCACATTAATTGTAATTACTGGCATAGTTGGGTTTACCTTGCTATTTGTTTTCTATTTATCCTTTATACGTTTATTCCTCCCTTTTGATTTTCCTTTGGGCTAATCAAGTTTTTAAATTTTTATTATTTCATTTTGCTCTACTATTAGCTTTTTGATTGCAACTTATTTTATTATGATTTTAGTGATCATCCTGTCTATTACAATATGCATCCTTGATTTATGTCAATTTACTTTAAATTAGTATTTTTATAGTTAGTACTTAATGCAAATACCTTAGAACTGTTAATTCCCATCTTTGATGCTATTGCTGACATATATTTACTTTTATGTTAAAAATCTTATGAGATATTATTCTTTTTAAGTTGGTTTTTATTTATTTTTAAAATTAATTAATTTATTTATTGGCTGTGCAGTTTGTGGGATCTTAGTTCCCGACCAAGATTGAACCTGGGCCCTTGGCAGTGAGAGCATGGAGTCCTAACCACTGGACCACCAAGGAATTCTCTATTGTTGTTTTAAATAGTCAATATTCATTTATAATTATATACATTTTTATCTTTTGCTATGCCCTTCATTCCTTCCTGCAGTTCACTCAGGGATCATTTTCCTTCAGCCAGAAGAACTCCCTTAAAAATTTCCAGTAGTGCTGATGTGTACTAGTGACAAACCAAATTCTTTGAATTTTTGTCCACTTGAACACTTTTTGTTGCTGTTGTTGTTGTTGTTTTGCGGTACGCGGGCCTCTCACTGTTGTGGCCTCTTCTGTTGCAGAGCACAGGCTCCGGACGCGCAGGCTCAGCGGCCATGGCTCACGGGCCTAGCCGCTCTGCGGCATGTGGGATCTTCCCAGACCGGGGCACGAACCCGTGTCCCCTGCATCGGCAGGCGGACTCTCAACCACTGTGCCACCAGGGAAGCCCTGAACACGTTTATTTTGCCTTCATTTTTGAAGGATATTTTTCTGGGCATAGAATTCTAGATTGGTAGGGTTTTTTTCTTTTAGCATTTTAATGATGCCATTTCATTGTCTTCTGGCTTCCATAATCAGCCATCAGTACTGTTAACTGATAACTAACTCTCTCTCTCTCTCTCCCTCTCCTTCTTTCTTTAAAAATATGGTTGCTTTTAGGATTTTCTTCTTTGTCTTTGATTTTCAGCAATTTACGTATGATAGGCCTAGGTGTAGTTTTCTTTATACTTATCCTTCTTGGAGCTCACTGATATTCTTGAATCTGTGGCTTGATGCCTTTCATCATATTTGGAAAATTGTCAGTCATTATTTATTCAAGTATTTGAGCATGTCCCACATATCTCTTATGCTCAGCTCTGTTTATTCCTCAATTCTTTTTCACTCTTGCTTCAATCTGGATAATTTCTATTGATTGGTCACTAATCTTGTCTTCTGCTGTATACAGTCTCCTGTTAAACCCATTCAGTGAGTTCTTAATTTCAGATATTGTATTTTGCAGTTTAGAATGCCAATTTTTTTCATTCTTATAGATTCAAGTTTTCTGTTTAAATACTCAAGCTTTTCACCCATTTTGTCCATCTTTTGCTCTATTCTCTTTAACATATTATTCTTACTTATTTTAAAACATTTGTTTGAGATGTCACCTCCTGCTTGGTCTAGCTCCCTGCATCTCAGTTTGGAAAATGGCCTCAGGAAGAAAAGTGGGTAAATATGGGGCTCACCTTGTGTGCCCTTCATCTGCCAAAGATCATAGCTCTGCTTTGCCTGCTGTCTAGTCCCTGCAAACTGTTGTCATATATATTTTGCTCACATTCATAGTTGTTTACCATGGAAGATTCCATCTAAAACCAATGACCCTACCATGACTAGAAGTTCCTCCCTTAGGGATTTGAGAGGTTGAGGCTAAGCTGAAAGGGTGCATGTCAGAGAGGCCATGAAGCTATCTGGACTCTGAGGTCATGCCCAGCAAGCTAAGAGATTAAGAAGTAGAAACAATGAGTTTGCAGAAGCTGTGAGGAAGAGAACAGCTGAACATATGGTGTGGGGGCGGGGAGGGGCCTGTGTAAGAGAAGGGGACAGACCGTGAAGGAGATCAGGGAGTGCCACAGAACCATCCACCATGCCCTGTTGTCCTGACTCCATAGTGCCCTGAATCCAGTGCCACACTCCAGCCCCAGGGTCCATGCAGCAGGGAGAGCAGAGTGGGCAGGCAGTGGCAGGGGTCCTCGAGTGCCAAGCCTTAGGGCTCCAGTGGGCCACAGGGGCCTCTGCAGATGACTGGAAGAGGGAACAAGGAAGCAAGAACAGCCTTTGGGCCTGTCTCCCAGCCAGAGGGGCCATGTGGCCCCTGGGAGGAGGATGGGGCAGCTCTCTTGGAACTACCTTCCAACCAGAGGAAGCCAGTATCCCATGTCTACCAGGAGCACTGGGACCCTCACTACTGTCCACATTTTTTTGCATCTTTTTGCATGTCATTTGTCATTTGCATGAGGTCTCATTTTATGTCAAATTCACAGTCTCTGCTTATTCCTCCCTATTTGGGTGTAGGGAAAAGTGGACTTTCAGCTAAATCCCCCTTGGGGAATTTTATTTTATTTATTTATTTTTTTTGGGGGGGGAATTTTATTTTAACTCTCAGTATACCATCAGTGTCCTTTAAACCCAATTTTAATTTTTAAGTTTCTTTTTAGAGCAGTTTTAACTCTTCATAAGGATTGATATTTTATGACTTTTATCCTTTGACAGGGGTCTTCCAAAAACCAAAGAGAAATTTCAATTATCTTTTTAATAGAATAAAGCTTTTTCTATCTTACAATTGCCATAACGATCCATTGGCTCCTTTATATATCCAAAATGTATCAATTACCATATTGATCCATTGAATCCTGGATAAATTCAAAATTTATCCTGGATCTTAAAACATTTTGCTATTTCATCCTCCTAGGAACTCTTTTTCATCATTACTCATTATTCTCAACCATGCTTTTTAAAAACAGAGACTAAAATAATAAAAAAAACAGAAGAATGACGGAATTACCTGGAAGGATGATTCAATAGTGATATGAATCATTACTATTCCACCATCTTTCAATTTTCTTATTGTTTTGTCCAAAGCATTAGACATCTTTCAAGAAGATGGAAACAAGAAGTCTGGAAACATTATCTTTGTTTGTTTGTTTTAGCTTTCATTGTAGAAGATGAGAATTCAGAATATTTCATTTTCCTACAAAGAAGAGAGAAAAACAGACATTTCATAGTTACTGAGGAATCATTAGATGAATGCGATGTGACAGATAGCAGCCACTCTAGACTACAATGATGATGGTAAAATTATATATAAGCAAAGTTGTGGACTATGAGTTTTCAGATATCTTAGATGAATTTTCTCAAATTCAAGAGTTGTCCCCATTTTCCCAGAGAGTGGAGAGCTAGAGACCAGAGAGGAGAGGGATAGTTCTTTTTTTTTTTTTTTTTTTGCGGTACGCGCGCCTCTCACTGCTGTGGCCTCTTCCGTTGCGGAGCACAGGCTCCGGACGCGCAGGCTCAGCGGCCATGGCTCACGGGCCTAGCCGCTCTGCGGCATGTGGGATCTTCCCGGACTGGGGCACAAACCCATATCCCCTGCATCGGCAGGCAGACTCTCAACCACTGCACCACCAGGGAAGCCCAGATAGTTCTTTTCTAGGGTCACCCAGCTCTTGCTCTGTTCTGTTGCACAGAGATGTGCCACCGAGCCAGCCTTTCTCATGGCAGGCATACGGTAGGTGCTTCCCTGCAAGCCTGAACAGGGCTGGCCCTTGAAGTAAGGAGGCTGTCCAAATCCCCGCTCCTGAGACCTGGCACTTGCCCAGCTCATCTGCCACCCTTCCTTGGGCCTTGGAGCTCTTGAAGCTGTGGTTTTCCTCTGGGTGGTGACTCAGTGCCCGCAGCCCATCCTGCATGTGAACCTCCCTTTCCCTGGGCCTCACTGACCGCCCTAAACCACAGGCAGCTGTGGTTTTCCCTAAAACAGCAACCACTAACTGCCAAGCCCACCCCACCTACCCTCCACTCCCCACTCCACCCGTCAGTGCCCTAGCCCCAACCTCAGGGCATCAACTGAAAGAGAACTGAAGGGAGTTGCATACATCCATGGGACATGGTGTTTATAATGAGCTTTTCCTTTTATAGCATGAGTGTAAAAGATATACCCATTTAATAGACGGGGAGAATGAGGCCAAAATGTTTTAGGGTCTTCTTTCAAAGCAATCTATGCATTCCTTCAACTAGCATTCCTTAAAAGCCCACTAAAACACAGGACAGTAGACACTGAGATGCGATGCCCATTTTCCCCTTCAGGGAAGGACTTGGTACCCAGGGGCAGGAGTACTGTGGGCTGTCAGCCCCTCGAGGGATTGCTTCAGCTGCAGATACTTGCTTTACCAGAGGTCATGCCCTTCTCTGGGTGTTCTATACACAAAGACTAATCTAGTTGGGGCATAAAGGCCCAGCTATTTCAACCCAGTGTGGGACTGTGACAGGCCATTCTGCTCCAAGCTCCCAATGAGGCAACCAAGGCTGGGGTGGGGCCTGCAGTGCAGCTCTGCCCAGTTCTGCCTCTTCCCCCTCCCTTCTACAGGCATCAATCTCAAGAGCTCTCCCTAAAGAACAGCCAGCATGCTAAACTTTGAGTCATAGTCTGCTTCCCGGAGAACCCACCCGCAATACTTGGCTTTCAAAGAGCTGCCAGCCTAGTGGCAGAAAGACACGTAAACAACCAAAGTGGAGAAGGGATGGCCCCAGGGTGACACAGCCACCAGAGGCCCCCCAAAACAGGCTTTGGTGCACAGGCAGGGAGCATCTGGGAGGCACTGGGTAGCAGCATTGAGGCAAGAGCCCAAGCACCTCTTGCCAGGGTTCCCACCTGCTACCATGATTTTCTCTGACCTAGTCTTCTCCCATAAGCAACACCCCCCAGGGTGGCCCTCTCCCAACTTTCCTCCTCAAATACATATTCTTACTATGGGTCCAGGTGCCTCTTACAGCCCCAGTGCCTTGTGGCCAGCCAGAGGCAGCTGCAGAGCTCCAGGGCTGCTCAAGGGAGCTGTTCTGGACCTTGAGGGCTCAGAAAGGAGAGCAGACCCTTAGGTCAAGCAAAGGAACCCCAGGATTGTGGGGAACACAATTCGGTTCCAGTCCCACAAAAAGATACATGGCCAAGGGAGCAAGCAAGCTCCCCTCACTGTGGGCACATCCTCATACTATGGTCCAGCCTGTGCTTGCTGTGCTTCTGATGATGAGGCACTCTGACCCTACATCCCCTCCAACCAGAGGTCCCAGGGCTGGACAACTCAGATAATAAGGAAGATCTTCCTTCCCTGGAGCCCTTCCCTCTGTCTCCCTGGGCCTTCTGCAAGAGTCCTCTTCTGGCCTTAGGGGCCATGGAGTCTGCCCCCTCTGCCCGAGGCTAATCTTTAGCACAAAAAATCCACAATTTGGGACCCCAATCTGATCCCAAGTCATTGTGGGATCTTGGGAACATTCCTCTTCCAGGGACCTCATTTCTCCATCTGTTGGACACAGGGGCAGGAGAGGAAGTCTTTCAGATTCCTGACTGCCCTGACATTTGTGACCCAGTGGTATATCAAGACCATGATCCTATGCCTGGCCCCCACCCCACCCCTTTGTCTTCTCCCTTCCAACTTTCCCAGATCCAGCATCTGCCACTGCCCCTTCCCTGACCTTCCACCTCTCCTGGGACTGACAAGAGATGAGAGGGTTAAAAGTCAGCCTTGCCTCCCAACTGACCCTAGAGGACTGCTCGGAGGGCGTGCCAGTCACTAAGCGCAGGGCAGCAGCTGCAACAAGCCAGTGTTCTGGCAACTCCTGGAAATCATGTTGGAGAAATGCTGCCCTGGTGAGGGATGGGAGTGAAGAGTCCAGGGTGGGAAACAGCCAGTTCAAGGTTGTACTTGAACATATGTGTTGGTGAGGTTACTCCCTTGCAGCAGAGAAGTCAGAAAAAGTGCTGTCCATGCTAGACTCCTCTGTTGTGAGGAAGGATGACTCATCACAGACAATCTCTGCTCAAAGTGTACCATGGGCCCCACAATCCCCCACCCGCACAAGGAACAGCAGTGGGAGGGGACAGAAATGGACTGGGCACAGGCTGTGGCTTTGAGTCTAGTCCAGGATGGAGGGAAACCATGTCACAGACTTCAGCCAGGCCACAGCTGCACCAACCCTGACCCTGAGACAGCACCAGAGAGGGATGGAACCCAGCCATCCATGTCTTCTAGGCCAGGCCCAGCTTATGTTTGGATGTAAATATTATTAAGGGATTTAGTGGCAAGGGATGAGGGGCTCAGTCTGCAACCAGCATCAGGGATCAGCCTATGACCAGGATCAGGGCTCAGAGTGTGACCAGAATGAGAACTCAGTCCTGATGACAACAAGGGCCCTCACATTAATCACCCTCCAGGTGGGGCTCAGAGCCAGGGAAGTTGTGGAAAGTGTCTGAGGGCAAGGGTGGGGTCAGCTGGGAGAGAGGGGAGGTGGGGAAGCATGATTGCTAAGAGGTCCCTGGGCCTGATGCCAGCTGAGTGAAAGCGGACAGGGAGTCAGAACTCCAGCCCCGCCAGCTGTGCGATTTGGGGAACTACTTCCATTTTGGGGTGTGGGGGGGGTCTCTGTTTTCCTGTGTGTAACATGGGGCTATTTCCTTCTGTCCTGCCTGATAACAACCTTTTAAACCACATGCAACTTCATGTTTTACGAAGCAGCATCTCTTTTGGCCCTCACAAGAACCCTTATCATACCTGCCTCACAGGGTGAGAATGCACTTTATGAGATGTCTGAAAAGACGGATGGGGTTGTTTGCTCAGTTTTAAAAGGGGAATTCAGAGGACAGAAGCGTCTCAAAAGACAGAAGCGTCTTACTGTTGTCATTGTTTCTTCTCATCTGTCTTTCAATTAATTTTTATCTTCCCAAACTCATGTGCGAAAATTGTTTACAGAGTCAAACTGTGCTAAAGGGTTAGAACAAAGACAGCACTCTCCTACATCACTCCACCCTGCTCTCCAGTAGTGACCACCTCAGCTCATTCTGTTATTTCTTCTGGTTTTTATCTCCTAAATAAAGCATTTATTGCTATTATTGCTATCTCCAGAGAGGTCCAATTTAGATACTGTCTCTTGGCCTTCCTCTCATTATAGATGAGGTTCACTTACACCCTTTTCCCTCTCCTTTCAATATCATGACATCACATTTCTTGGTTACATTCACAATCAATCAGTAGTGCTTACGGCTGAGCCAAGTAATATGCTGTAACTACCTTTCCTTTCTTTGTAAACTTCTTTCTCTCTTCAGGGTAATCGTTGACTCATCTTTTCATTTGCTTTTTTTTTTTTTTTTGACCCTTCCCACACCCTGCAAAAGCCCTGTAAAATGATTCTTGATACACATTTTCATTATCAGTTCCAATTCCTTATTTCTTTTTTCCCTCTGAGACACCTCTACTGGAGTCTCTGGTTCTCCTGCCTCCATCTGAAATAATAGCTCTAGATCAGCCACAGAGCTGTCATCCTGGGACTTCCCCCGGCCAACATACTGAAACTTCTTTCTTTAATTATCTCTGGTTTTCCTGGATTCAATTTCTTCTTTCTTGTTTTATGCCCTTCTAGGGGGTGGAGCACATCCTTCAGTAGCTTCCTGAGGAAGTCTGCATGGGAGATAAAGTTTTTCAAACCTTGCATATCTGAAAATATCTACATTCTACTCGCACATTGTATTGATACTTTGGCTGGGTATATAATTCTCAGTTGAAAATACTTTTCCTTCAGCATCTTTAAGGTATTGCTTTGAGGACTTCTAGCTTCGAATGTTGCTATTAAGAGGTCTGATTCTGATCTGATTCCTGATCCTTTGTATAAGATCTGATGTCACTTTCTGGAATCTTCTCTCCATTTTGAAAAAAAATAAATTTATTTATTTTATTTTTGGCTGTGTTAGGTCTTTGTTGCTGCATGCGGGTTTTCTCTAGTTGCGGTGAGCAAGGGCTACTCTTTGTTGTGGTGCATGGGCTTCTCATTGCAGTGGCTTCTCTTGTTGCAGAGCATGGGCTCTAGGCACACGGGTTTCAGTAGTTGTGCCACACAGGCTCAGTAGGTGTGGCTCGCAGGCTCTAGAGTGCAGGCTGCCACACAGGCTCAGTAGTTGTGGCTCGCAGGCTCTAGAGTGCAGGCTCAGTAGTTGTGGTGCACGGACTTTGTTGCTCCACAGCATGTGGGATCTGCCCAGACCAGGGCTTGAATCCATGTCTCCTGCATTGGTAGGCAGATTCTTAACCACTTAACCACTTCCCTGGCTTGCCACCAGGGAAGCCCTCCATTTTTAAAAACAGCTTTTTTGAGGTACAATTCACAAACCATATGACTCACTTATTTAAACTGTACAAGTCAATGGTTTTTTAGTGTATTCATAGAGTTGAACAACTATCACTACAATTGATTTTAGAATATTTTCATCACCCACAAAAGAAACTCTGTATATTACCAGTCACTCTCCACCTCCCCGCAAATCACTCAGCCCTAGGCAACCACTAATCTATTTCTCTTTATATAGATTTTCCTGTTCTGGACATTCAAATAAATGAAATCATATAATATGTGGTCTTTTGTGACTGGCTACTTTCACTTAGCACAATGTTTTCAAGGTTCATTCATATTGTGTTATGTATCAGCACTTCATTCTACTTTATAGCTGGATAATATTGCCTTGTATGGATACAGCACATTTTGTTCATTCATCTATCAATTGATTGACATCTGAGTTTTTCAACTTTTTGGCTATTATAAATAATGGTGCTATGAGCATCTTTGTACAAGTTTTTGTATGAACATATGTTTTCATTTCTCTTGGGTATATACCTAGGAGTAGAATTGGCTGGCCTATATGGTAACTCTATGTTTAACCATTGGAGGAACAGCCAGACCATTTTCCAAAGCAACTGTACCATTTTACATTGCCACCAGCACTATATGAGGGTCCCAATTTCTTTACATCCATCACAACACTCATTATCTTTTTATTATAAGTGGATGTAAAGTGGTATCTCATTGTGGTTTTGATTTGCATTTTCCTAATGGTTAATGATGTTGAACATGTTTTCATGTTGGCCATTTGTATACCTTCCTTAGAGAAATGTCTATTCATCTCCTTTGCCCGTTTTATTTTATTATTATTATTATTTTTTTGGCCATGCCATGTGGCCTGTGGGATCTTAGTTCCCTGACCAGGGATTGACCTGAGCCCTAGGCAGCAAAAGCACAGAGTGCCAACAACTGGACTGCCAGGGAATTCCCTCCTTTGCCTGTTTAAAAATGGGGTTAAATTACGCACTTTCCTGGCAGTCCAGTGGTTAATACTCCACGCTTCTGCTGCAGGGGGCATGGGTTCGACTCTTGGTGGGGGAACTAACATCCAACATGCCACATGGTGCGGCCAAAAAAAAAAAAAAAAATTGGGTTAAATTGCCTTTATTACTGGGTTGTAAGAGTTCTTTATATATTCTAAATACAAGTCCCTTATCAGATACATAATTTATAAGTACTTTCTCACATTCTTTGGGTTGTCTTTTCACTTCTGATAGTGTCTGTTATGAGTTGAATTATGTTTCCCAAAAAGATCCGCTGAAGTCCTAACCCCCCAGTTTCTCAGAATGTGACCTTATTTGCAAATAGAGTCATTGCAGATGTAATTAATTAAGCTAGGGTCAAACTGGAATACAGTGGGCCTTAATTCAATATGACTGGTATCCTTATAAGAAGATGTTGTGAAGATACACATGGAAACTCTGTGTCCATTACCAGTCACTGTGATGCCAGAGAATACCATGTTATGACAGAGGTGGAGGTTGGAATTATGCAGCTGTAAGCCAAGGAATGCCAAGGATTGACGACTATCACCAGAAGCTAGGAAGTGGCAAGGAAGGATTCTCTCCTACAGATTTCAGAGGGAATGGTTTTGTCAACACCCTGATTTTGGACTTCCGGTCTCCAGAACGGTGACAAGATAAATTTCTATTGTTTTAAGCCAAGCAGTTTGTGGTACTTTGTTATGGCAGCCCTAGGAAATTAATATAGTGTCCTTGTAGTATAAATGCCTGACATTAAGGTTTTATGTATTGTAATGTAAGTGCCTGGCATTAAACTTTTGATTTCTGAGGCATCCATTTCAAGACATCCATCTCAAATAAACATGTTGCCAGCTGTATGACATAACTTCTAGTTAAACAAAGAGATAAGTAGCCAGGCGACCCCACCCATGAAGTTCTCCTTTCAGGAAGCCCTGGAGTAACTGACCACTTGATTGACTCTGCTTTTCCCTTCCCACGCCCTAATTCCCACTCTTATGCTTTAAATTTGCCACTAAAGAGTGAACCCACAAAATCCTAGGCACCCCACCCTCAACCCCAAGGGCAGAACCCCCAGTCCGCACTTTCTCTCTCTCTCCCCACAACCTCATTGTGTGATCCTTGGGGATGCCCTGTACCTTCCAGGACCTGTGAATAATAAACCTTGATTTTTCAAAGTTCTCTGATAGTTGTTGCTGAGGTGCATCTTGCAATCATAATAGAACAAGGGCCAGTCCAACCTCAACACTGGCTCCAGTCTGGGAAATGTCTA